>NC_133400.1:48061912-48364943 GCF_047511655.1 Castor canadensis | reverse complement strand
CTCTCAGTGTTCTTGGCATCTCCTACCTACAGGTCAGTGTGGCCAGTTCCCACATTTCTCTGAGGAACTTGTGTTGAGCAGTACCTCCATCCCAATGGATTATAGTTAGGGGATGAGTTCTGAAAAGTATGCCATGAGGCAGTTTTGTCATTATGTCAATATTGGAGTGACTGACAGAGTGTGGGTCAATTACTGACATGGCCTCAATGCAACCAAGAGACATGTTTGCATGTCCACTAAAACATGGCATAGTGAATCCATAAACCAGTAACACAGTCGCTTATTGTCATCAAGTATTTCATAGTGTACATAAGTGGTCTCCACTGTGCTTTAAGCAACTGGCAGAACAGTGGGTCTGTTGACAACAGCTTCACCAAAGACACATGAGGCTGTATTGTGTTGTGACATCATGACATTGCTAGGTGATTAGAGTTTTCAGCTCCATTATAGTCTTGTGGGACTACAAGCCTACCTACAGTCCATTGCTGGTGGAGACGCCACTATGAAGTATATGCTGGTATATTTGTTGTTCTGCCTTTTGTATTTGTGGCTGATATCTTCCACACATGTGTAGGACAAAAGGGCCTTGCTCCTCCTTTTCAGTCTTGTTTTCCCCTGTCTGTGTGGGCTCAGACAGATAATGTATAGGTGACAGTCTAGAGGCAGAACTCAGACTGAGCTACCTACTCCTTGTCACCCCTCCAATGCACACAGGAATCCCACTTACCCATGTGGGGACATTTCCCAGCAAGGTGTTGGAATGGGCTAAACCCAGCAGGCTCCCTGGAGTGGTCTCCATATTTTGGCAGTTAGTGGCAATGGCCTCCAGGGACTGCAAGGTCAATCCCTGAGTACTGAGGCCAAGCCCAGATACTGGCTCTGTGCATTCTGTCCCCACTGACTCAGAAAACTATTCACTTTGTCATATCAGGCTTCTGGGGTATTGCGAAAACAATGGAAACAGGGCATGTTTCTGAGCATTTGCAGAAAAGCCACCTCTGTGTCATCTCTGCTGTCATTTGTGCTTCTCCTCAGATCCTGAGCAAGCTGAAGGGACTGGCACTGGATGCCGAGACAGAATTGGAGCGGCAGGATGAGGCCTTGGATGGCATCACTGCAGCTGTGGACCGGGCAACCCTGACCATGGACAAGCATAACCGGCGCATGAGAAAACTGACCTGAGAGGACATGGACCACAGAGCTGCCGCTTCTGGCCTGGCTTCTCTAGTGCTACTGTTCTTGGCCCCATATGCCCTTCTCAGTGGGGCCTGAGAAGCTGACCTGGGAGCTGTGCCTCCCAGAGGCCTTTACCATGGGCCAAGCACCCTCTGGGCGAGGGTGGCACCATAGTATGACCGTCCTTCTTATCCATATCTGAGACACCAGTTCAGGGCTGCTGTTGCATGGCTGTAGCCCAAGCTGCTGTCCAACATGAATGTCATTGCATTTTTGCCTTTTCTCCATTTTGTCTAAGCATTAAGGAAACATGTCAATCCTTGTAAAGGGCATGTGAGTGCTATGTCAGTGACACATAAGCCTCTCCCACTGGGGGCAGCATGTGCAGACCCCACCACTTGCATCTTGCTGGTCTTTCTCTGGTGAACATCTGTTTTCTCCTGTGTGTTGTGACTGTCTAGCTGAAACTGAGTCCAGCTCATGTCCAGGGCATCCTGCAAACACCTCCCAGCTTTTCCCCAAAAGCAAACACTGTGGAACCACAACATTAACAGAGTCAACTTCTGCTCTTGTTATCCAGAAATAAAAGGAATATCACCTCACTCACGTGGAAGGTAGAAAAGCTGATTTCATAGAAGTTAGAGAATGGAATGGTGGTTACCAGAGGTGGTAACATAAGGAAGAAGGGTAGGAAAATGAGTACAAAATTAACAGACAAGAGGAATACCATTGTGCAATAGATTGACTACAGTGAATGATGTTGCATCTTTCAAAATAGCTTGGAGAGAGCTGGTGGAATGACTCAAATGGTAGAGTACCTGCCTAGCAAGTAGAAGGCCCTGAGTTCAAACTCTAGTACCACCAAAATAGCTAGGAGAGAGGAGATTGTTCTTATTGCAGAGAAATTATAACTGTTGAAGGAGACTGATATACTAATTACTCTGATCTGATCATAGCACATTGTAGACACATATTGAAATTTCACACTGTGCCCTACAGAAATACATACAATTAACTGTCAACTGAAAACAAAAAAAGGCAGAGCTCTGAGAGAGGATGGGTGAGTAGCATGGCTTCCACAAGTGGTTTTCTCTTGTCCCACATCAATAAACACGGAGACATTTCAGGAAAGAGTATCACCTGTTGGCCCCTTGAGACATGTTCAAACACCTCAGAGAACTCACCTATGTGCAACAAGTTGTATGATCCCCAGGACTTGTATGGTCTGGGAATAGAGACAGTGCCCCTCTGGAAGGGAATATGTCAGCTGAAGGTCCAACCCAGGGGCAAGGAGACACTTTCGTGTGGGCCTGGGACTGGCTGAAGGCCACTGCCTTCTCTGGGAGGCACCCCAGCCTCAGTGCTACAGGCTAAATGATGAGCAGGGGACTTGGGTACAGCTCAAAGGACAAACAGATCACAGTTGGCTTTCATGTTGGCAGTGGATTTCCACATCCATGACATCTTCAAGTTCCTGGCACCCTCTGAAAACTTGGTGCAGCTGTGGATTTGTTGAGGTTATTTTCCCTGGCCCATTCAAGCCATGGGGCTGCAACCTGGCTGGTGGTCCCAGAAGGGCTTTCTAGCCTTCTCCTTTCTATACAGGTTCTCTGACTATCTTGACTGCAGCCTGCTGTTGAGCACCTAGGAAGCAGGAAGTCACCTCTCCTGTGGCTGATGCCTTTAGCACTGTTTGTGGAAGAGGCAGCTGTTGGCCTTCCAACATCTTCAAATGAGGCAGCTTGCTTCGTGAGTGTATGATGATGACGGGGCGGAGCCTCAATAGTCCTTTATGCAAAGTTTGCATTGTAGGCTGATTTTTCCAGGATGTGACACTGTACTAGGTAATAGAGGTAGACATATGGTAATGACTGAAAGACTCATTTTGGGGTGTTGAGGACTTAGCTTGAGGGGTTCTGCTTGGGAATGTAGAGAATGAGAAACTAGAATGCTTCCTGTAGGGGGTATGTTTTAACTGGGCTTTGGTTGAGTGTCAAAGATGCAGTCTGCAGGAAACCGCTCTCAAGGGATGTCAAGGCTGCCCTGTTAAGGGTAGGGATTATGCCAGGAGTCCTAGAGAGCCCCAGCCTGTCCCAAGTAGACCCAGGTCATTGTTTGTCAGATGCAACATGTCTCTTAATTGAATTCTAGAATTGTGCTTACATGATAGACCTTGTTCTGAGAGGAAAGCGCTGTGTTTTTTCTTGAGGGGGTGTGTGTGTTTTTTATTTCATTTTTTGTTTTGTTTTTTAAGACAGAGTCTTGCTATGTAGCCCAGACTGGCCTTGAACTTGTTACCCTCCTGCCTCTGGAATGCTGAGAGTGTAGGCCTGCATAGGTATTGCTGCTGATCATCTGCACTCTTTTGACAAAAAAAGGGATGGGAGACATGCACCTGACCCAGACCCCACAGTGGCTATGGTCTTCCTTGGAGCCCCTCTCTGAAGTGTGGTGAGCTCCAGACTTCAGGGAGAACTAGCCTACAGAGCAAAGCCAAAGCTACAACAGTATAAAATCAGATGTTCAAAGATGTGATAAGTTCCAGCTGACCCCTGTATGCCCACCTCACACCAAATACCAGTTTCCTTTGAGCCATTATTCACACATTAACTGTCTTCCAGTTAGCCCATTGTTGGAGGACACTGCCTGACATGCTGCAGTGAGATCCTGGGTACACACAGGGAGAAGTTGACTCCAGAGTCAGAGTTGCAGATGGGAAGGCTACTGGGTAGGGACAGGCACAGGGATTTGGTGGGGGGGGGGGTGTGCAGGAAGAGGAAACATCTGTGCCACAAGGGTCCTGGGGACAGTGCCAAGAGTGGCAAAATTAAAATCAAGGAGATGTTCTTGTCATGATACCTTATATAGCCAGAATGTGCTATATAAGAAATTCAGAAATTCAGAGTAAGAAATTCAGCAGGTAGAGAACATCTGGGTATTGAGTCCAAGTCCCACTTGACTTAAGTCCAAGAACAAAGTATTCAATCCTGCTTGCATCACTAAACCTGGAGGACATACACCAAACCCACACCACTTGCCTAGATGGCTCCCATCTATTGCTAGGACCTGAATGAGGGTAGCACAGGTTCTCCCTCAACCCCTGATCCCTTACTGTTACAGGACCATATACAGATGAGGGCTTCCATGTCCCCTCACTGCCACAGGCCTCACATTGCAGTGAGACTTCCTGTGTCTATTCACTGCCAGAGGACCTCACACTGAGGTCCCGTACCTATTCAGTATCACAGAACTTCAATGTGCCCTCACTGCCACAAAAGGTCCTCTGATCCCTCACAAGACCTCACAATAAAGGGTAGAATCGCCTGTGTCCTGACCTCAGAGTAGCCCACAGTATTTCATCACTTAGCTTATCCAAATCTGGTGTTCATTAGGATTTCCTGGCTTGTCCTTCTTAGAGTGAAATTTGCCATCCATGGACGTGTGGAACCAGAAAACACATCGTCTTACTAAAATCCAGTGATGGGACTTAGCATATGATCTGAACGATAGTCATTTTTATCATAAGGAGAATGACATTTAGAAAGGAGTTGTTGGGCTTCCCCTTTCCAGTCAAACACTGAGAACTGTGGCTTAATCCCATCACACTAATAATGAAAAGCTGAACACTGTGAAAAACCAACTCCTAGATCCAACAGGACAAACTTACCAGAGCCAGAGTTAGGGATAGGGAAATGTTCAACTCCAGGGGTTTCTAGTCATCCTGTCTTACCTAAGGGATTGGGAGAGGCCTGGAAAGCATTTGTAAAGTTCACAGTCCAAAGACACTGGCTAGGGCTATAGAACTCTCCCTTAACACACATCTTACCATTGCATCACCAAAGTTATATTTTCGGAAGTTCCTTTTACCAAGTACATCATGCCCACCCTTCAACAAAAGATTACAAAGCATACTGAAAGGTAGAAATATAGACAAGAGATTGAACCAGTGTCAGAACCAGAGACAGTAGGAATATAGGAATTATCAGACCAAGAATTTTCATAAATACAATAATTAAAATGCTAAGGGCTTTTGTGGGAAAGTGCATAGCATTCAAGAACACATGAATGATATAAGCAGAAAGATAACCATTCTAGGAAAGAGTAAATGCTTGAGATCAACAAACAACAAAAATGAAGAACACCTTTGATGAGTTTTATCAGTAGACGCCAAAGAATCTATGGGCTTGAGGATTTGACAACAGGAACTTCCAGAATAAAAAAGAGAAAAAAATAACAATACCCAAGAACTGGGATAATTACGAAATCAAAACAATGAGAATACCAAAAGAAATAAAGGAGCAGAAGTATTTGAGATAATAATGACTGGGAGTTTTACCCAAGTTAATGTCACACACCAAACCACAGATTCAGGAAGCTCAGAGACTAGCAAGCAGGATAACTGCACCTAGACAGTTATTAAAAAATAAAATATAAGGAAAATCAGCACAAAGAAAAAACGAAAGAAGCCAAAGGGGGTGGTGGGCAAACCACTTTACCTATAGAGTAACAAATACAAGAACCTTATCTGACTTCTCAGATACTGCATACAGAGAGTGGAGTGGAATATTCAAAGTTCTGAGAGAAAAAAATCTGCCAACCTAGAATTCTGTAGCCTCTGAAATTATCCTCCAAGTTTGTAAGAAAAATAAAGACTTTCTTAGATAAGCAAAATTGAGAAATTTTTTATCACTTTACCTGCCTTGGTAGAAATCTTCAAAGAAGCTCTTCAGAGAAAATGAAAAGGATATATAGGTCAGGAATTCAAATCCGTGGAAAGAAAGGAAAAATTTCGTAGAGGAAACAAATAGAAGTGAAATTATACCTTTCACTTTTCTTAATTGATCTATCAGATAAGTTTACTAAAAATAAAACATTATACATTTGTGTGTGCATGTGTGTAAGTGAAATGAATGACAGCAATGATAAAAGAGAGGAATTAAGAGTATTTTATAATTGTGAGGTAACTTGCACCATCCATGAAGTGGTGTCATGCTACTTGAGAGTAAACTTGGATTGCTTGTAAGAGTACATTGCAAATTCTAGGGCAAGCATTAGAAAATTAAAACAAATGATATGCTAAGAAGGGAGAGAGAGACTGCTGGCATGGCTCAAGTGGTAGAGTGCCTGCCTAGTAAGTGCAAGGCACTAAAGGGGAAGTGAGTGTGTGGGGGGCGGGGTGCAGGGAGAAAATGGAATCACAAAGTGTTCGATTAAAATCACAAAAGACAGGAAAAGACTGGAAGACAAAAATGAGGACAAAGAAGAAAGGATACACAGAAAACAGTGACAAATATGTCGATATTAACCCAGTTCTATGAGTAATCACCTTGAGTGTCAGTAACCTAAATGCATCAATCAAAAGAAAGCATTGTCAAAATGCATCAAAACAAGACCCGAGTATATGTTGCGTATAAGAAAGCCACTTTAAATGTAAGTTTAACATAGGTTATAAACAAAGAGATAGAGAGATACACCATTCTCCCTAATCAAAGAAAGGAGTTATATTAATTGCATACAGAGCAGGCTTCAGAGAAGGAAAGCTATTAGGCACAAAGGGGCATTACATAATGATGAAGGGGTCATTTCTCTAAGAAGACATAACAACCCCTAATGTGTACGTGCCTAACAACAGAATGTCAAAGTATGTGAGGCCAAAACTGAGAAGACCACAATAAGAAATGGGCCATACATCATTAGCAACACCACGAACAACAGGTGTTGGCGAGGATGTGGGGAAAATGGAACCCTCTTACACTGTTGGTGGGAATGTAAACTAGTACAACCACTCTGGAAAAAATTTGGAGGCTACTTAAAAACCTAGACATTGATCTACCATTTGATCCAGCAATACCACTCTTGGGGATATACCCAAAAAAATGTGACACAGGTTACTCCAGAGGCACCTGCACACCCATGTTTATTGCGGCACTATTCACAATAGCCAAGTTATGGAAACAGCCAAGATGCCCCACCACTGATGAATGGATTAAGAAAATGTGGTATCTATACACAATGGAATTTTATGCAGCCATGAAGAAGAACAAAATGTTATCATTCGCTGGTAAATGGATGGAATTGGAGAACATCCTGAGTGAGGTTAGCCTGGCCCAAAAGACCAAAAATCATATGTTCTCCATCATATGTGGACATTAGATCAAGGGCAAACACAACAAGGGGATTGGACTTTGAGCACATGATAAAAGCGAGAGCACACAAGGGAGGGGTGAGGATAGGTAAGACATCTAAAAAATTAGTTAGCATTTGTTGCCCTTAATGCAGAGAAACTAAAGCAGATACCTTAAAAGCAACTGAGGCCAATAGGAAAAGGGGATCAGGAACTAGAGAAAAGGTGATATCAAAAAGAATTAACCTAGAAGGTAACACCCACGCACAGGAAATTAATGTGAGTCAACTCCCTGTATAGCTATCCTTATCTCAACCAGCAAAAACCCTGTTCCTTCCTATTATGGCTTATACTCTCTCTACAACAAAATTAGAAATAAGGGCAAAATAGTTTCTGCTGGGTAATGAGGGGGTGGGGGGAGAGGGAGGGGGTGGAGTGGGTGGTAAGGGAGGGGGTGGGGGCAGGGGGGAGAAATGACCCAAGACTTGTATGCACATATGATAATAAAAAAAAAGAAAGAAAAGAAATGGGCCATAAAAGACAATAAATTTAAAAGAATCATATAATGTCTGCTATAGAAATAAATAACAGAAAGATGGCTGGAAAATCCCAAAATAGTTAGACATTAAGTGACATATTCCTAAATATGGATCAAAGAAGAACTCACCAGAGAAATTAAAAAATATTTTGAATTTAATGAAAATAGGAATATAATTGATCAAAATTTGTGGAATGCAGCAAAAGCAGGGCTAGAGGAAAATTTATAGCATTTAATGTATGCATTAGAAAAGAAGAAAGATCTAAAATCAGTAACATAAGCTTTCACCTTAGTAAAGTAGAAAAAGCAGAACAAGTTAATACCAAATTAAGAAGAAAATAAATAATAAAAATTAGTATGAAATTAATGAAATGGAAAACAGGAATCAATAGAGAAAAATCAAAGCCAAAAGATACTTAATTTGAAAGACTAATAAAAATTGGTAAATTTCTAGCCAAACTAAGGGGAAAAAGACATAATTACTAATACTGGAAATGAAAGAGGGGCTATCACTGCTGATAGAGTGGACAAAGGATAATTTTTAAAATATTACAAATGATTCCCTTAAGTCTAATAGCCGAGATGAAATAGACCCATTCCTTGAAAGATGCTACCTGCCAAAACTCAGATAAGAAGAAATAATCTCACAGGAAGGAGTTATACCAATTTGCTGCAATATTTTTCAAAAGACAGAAGTGAGAGAATATTTCCTCACTTATTCTGTGAGATCACCATTACCCTAATACCAACACCAGGCAAAGATATTACAAGAATAGAAAATTGCAGATATCTCGTGAATGTAGATGAAAAATGCTCAATTACATGAAATAGCAAAGTGAATCTAGCAATGTATAAAAAGTATTATATGCCACAATCAAGCAGAATTTATCTCAGGTGTGCAAGGCTGATTGAACATTCAAAAATCAGTTAATGTAATCCCTTACAACAACAGGATAAAGGGAAAAATATCACATGATCATATCAACCATGTGCCAAAGGAAGTCTCAGCAAACTAGGAAGAGAGGAGCTTCTTCAACCTGATAAAGAGTGTCTGCAAAAGACCCACTGCTAACATGATGTGTGCTGGTGAGTGGGTGGGAGATTTCCCATGAAATCAAGAACAAGGGAAGATGTCTGCTCTCACCACTTCCTTTCAACCTTGTATTGTTGACTCTAGCTAATGTGATAAGACAATAAAGGTATGCTGACTGAGAAAGAAGAAACAAACTGTCTTTGCTTACAGAGGACATGATTATCTATGTAGAAAATTGGGGGGTCAGGGATAAAGTAAAAACCTCCCTATAACTAATAAGCAATTATAGCAAGGTTTCAGGATACAAAATTAGTATTAAAAAAGTTAATCAAGCCGGACACCAGTGGCTCATGCTTGCAATCCTAGCTACTCAGGAGGCAGAGATCAGGAGAACTGTGGTTTGAAGCCAGCCTAGACAAAGAGTTTGTGAGACCCTATCTCAAAAAACTTTTCACAAAAATACAGCTGGTGGAGTAGCTCAAGGTGAAGGCCCTGAGTTCAAGTCCCAGTACCACAAAAAAAAGTTAATTGCACCAGGTTGCAGGGGTGCACATCTGTAATCCTAACTACTTGGATGGAGGAGATTATTGACAGGTTTGTGGTCCAGGTTGGCCCAGGCATAAATTTGAGACCCTATCCCCAAAATAACTAAAGCAAAAAAGGATGAAAAAGGTAGAACATTTACCTAGCAAACACAAGGCCCTAAATGAGTTCAAACCCCAGTACTACCAAAAAACAAGTCTGTTACATTCCTATATACCAGCAATGGATAATTAGAAATTAAAATTAAAAGCACAATGCCATTTACATTAGCACTCCCAAACAACAGATTACTTAGGGGTAAATTCAACAAAACACGTACAAGATACATGTGGGGAAAACTACAAAACTGATGAAAGAACTCAAAAAAGATAAATAAATGGAGAGATATCCCATGGACAGGGAAACTTGGGTTATCTTCTCAACATGATCTGATACAATCCCCTCAAAAATTCAGCAAGTTACTTTGTAAATATCAACAAATGGATTCTGAAGTTTATATGGAGAGGTAGCAGATGCAGAACAGCCAACACAATATTGAAGGCAAAGAGCAAAGTCCTTCAATAGTGAATGATATAAACTGGTACATCCAGACAATAAAGCATGTTCAGCACTGAAAAGAAATAAAGCTATCAAGTCATGAAATGATGGGGAAGAAACTTAAATGCATATTTCTAAGTAGAAGAAGCCCATCTGAAAACAGTAATACTGTATGATTCTGAGCATATCATGTTCTGAAAAAGGAAATAAGATGGTGATAACTTCAGTACTTACAGAGTGGGGAAGGAGGAATGACTAGATGAGCTTGGACTTTATAGCACTGAAACTACTCTCATGCTAATGAGATTATACATCATTATACATTTGTCAAAACCCATAGAATAAAATGCCAGGAAGGAAGCCTAGTGTGAACTATGGTGATAATGTGTCAATGTGGGCACCGATTGTAACAAACATACCATTGTGGTGGGGAGGCTGTGCATGTGTGGTGGCAGGGATGTATGAGAACTCTCTGTACCTTCCACTCATTTATTTGTGAACCTCCAACTGCTCTTTAAAGGAAATAAAGAAGAGTCACCTGTCCCAAGCAATATCAAAAGCCATTAGAGCAAATTTCTTTAGTTCCCTTTTTCTTATTGGTATATTTAAATTATATAATGGGTTTCATTGTGATATTTCAATACATGCATGTAATGTATTTTGATCAAATTCACCCACTCTGTGACTCTTATTCTCACCCCTTTTAAACAATTTTAACAGGTTTCATTACTCTCTTTTCATATATGCAAATAAAGTACTTTGATCATATTCACCCCCTTCTCCCTTTCCCTTCCCACTAATTCCCACCCCCAAGTAGTCCCAGGTTTCACTCCTGTCATTCATTTTTTTAAAGTCAAGATTCCAAATACAAGAGAGAACATGTGATATTTGCCTTTCTGAGTCTTGCTTATTTTGCTTAACATGATGATCTCCAGTTCCATCCATTTTCCTGCAAATGACATAATTTCATTCTCCTTTATGGCTGAATAATACTCCATTGTGTATATATGTATCACAGTTTCTTTTAATCCATTCATCAGTTGATAGGCACCTGGACTGATCCCAAAGCTTGGTGATTGTGACAAGTGCTGCTGTAAACATGGGTGTGTGTATAAGCTGACTTACATTCCTTCAGACATATGCCCAGGAGTGGTATAGCAGGATCATATGATAGTTTATTTTTAGTTTTTGAGGAGCCTCCATACTGATTTCTATAAGGACCACACTAATTTATGTTATGAGGATTCCTTTTTCCCCATATTCTCACCAGCATTTGTTGCTGTTTTTGTTCTTGATGATACCTATTCTGACTGGGGTGAGAGAATTTCAGTATTATTTTAATTTGCACTTCCTTTATGGAGAAGGATGTTGAGCATTTCTTCATACATCAATTAGCCATTTGTACTTCTTTTCAGAATTTTCTGTTCCATTCGCTTGTCTATTTATTAATTTTTGGTGTTGATTTTCAAAATTCTTAATATATTCTGGATATTAACCCTTTATCCAATTATAGCTGTCATACAGTGGGGTGCTAGTGGCTCATGCCTATAATCTTAACTACTCAGGAGGCTGAGATCAGGAGGATTACAGTTCGAAGTCAGCTTGGGCAAGTAGTTCACAAGACCCTATCTTGAAAATACCCAACCCAAAAAAGGGCTGGTGAAATGGCTCAAGTTAAGGTAGAGTGCCTGCTGCTTAAGGCCTATGGCACTACAAAATAAATAAATAAAATAGCTGTCATAGATTTTCTCCCATTCTGTAGGTTTTCTTTTGATTATGGTAATTGTTTCCTTTGTTGTGCAGAAGTTTTCAAATTTGATGCAATCCCACTTGTCAATTCTTGTTCTCATTTTCTGAGCAATTAGTCCCATTTGGAAAGACATTACCTGCGCCTATTTCTTCAAGGGTTTTCCCTATGTTTTCCTCTAGCAGTTTCAAAGTTTCAGATCTTACATTAAGATCTTTGACCCATTTGAATTATTTTTTGTGTAGCGTGGAGATAAGGTTCTAATTTTAGTGTTTTATATGTGTATATCTAGTTTTCCAACACCATTTGTTGAAGAGAGTGCCTATTCTTCAAGATATGTTTTTGGCACCTTTGTTGAAAATTAGATGACTATAGCTGTGTGGGCTTATTTCTGGATCTTCTGTTCCTTTGGCCTACATGTCTGTTGTTGTGCCAGTACCATGCTGTTTTTATTGCTATGGCTCTGTATAATTTGAAGTCAGGTATTGTGATACCTCTACTGTTGCTGTTTTTGCTCAAGATTGCCTTGGCTATTTGGTGTATTTTGTGTTTCAAAATGAACTTCAGGACTGATTTTTCTATTTCTGTGAAAAATTATATTTGATAGGGATTACATTGAATCTATAGATTGCTTTTTAATATAGCCACTTCACAATATTAATTCTGCTGATCTATGAATATGGAAGGCCATTAATGCTTTGTAATTCAAAAATTTGCCCATTAGGCTCCAAGCCCATCTTTGGAGTCATTCTTCCTTTTTCTCTGATGGTAGAACATGTCCAGAAAACAGCTCTCCTAGCATGTACAATTTTGAAAACCCAGAATCCCTTTTTCATTGAATTTATCTCTGTACTTTTCACCTCAAGTTGTCTGTGTTTCTGCTGATACAGAGTTTTCAAAAACCTTGCCAGAACACATCAAAAAGATTATTCACCATGACCAAGTAGGCTGCATCCCAGGGATGCAGGGGTGGTTCAACATATGAAAATCAATAAACGTAATAAACCACATTAACAGAAGCAAGGACAAAAACCACTTGATCATCTCAATAGATGCAGAAAAAGCCTTTGATAAGATCCAACACCATTTCATGATAAAACCTCTAAGAAAACTAGGAATAGAAGGAAAGTACCTCAACATTATAAAAGCTATATATGACAAACCTACAGCCAGCATATTTAATGGAGAAAAACTGAAACCATTCCCTCTAAAATCAGGAATGAGACAAGGATGCCCACTATCTCCACTCCTATTCAACATAGTACTGGAATTCCTAGCCAGAGCAATTAGGCAAGAAGAAGGAATAAAAGGAATACAAATAGGTAAAGAAACTGTCAAAATATCCCTATTTGCAGATGACATGATCCTATACCTTAAAGACCCAAAAAACTCTACTCAGAAGCTTTTGGACATCATCAATAGCTATAGCAAGGTAGCAGGATATAAAATCAACATAGAAAAATCATTAGCATTTCTATACACTAATAACGAACAAACTGAAAAAGAATATATGAAAACAATTCCATTTACAATAGCCTCAAAAAAAATCAAATACCTAGGTGTAAACCTAACAAAAGATGTGAATGACCTCTACAAGGAAAACTATAAGCTTCTGAAGAAAGAGATTGAGGAAGACTATAGAAAGTGGAGAGATCTCCCATGCTCACGGATTGGTAGAATCAACATAGTAAAAATGTCTATACTCCCAAAAGTAATCTACATGTTTAATGCAATTCCCATCAAAATTCCAATGACATTCATTAAAGAGATTGAAAAATCTACCATGAAATTTATATGGAAACACAAGAGGCCACGAATAGCCAAGGCAATACTCAGTCAAAAGAACAATGCTGGAGGTATCTCGATACCTGACTTCAAACTATATTACAAAGCAATAACAATAAAAACAGCATGGTACTGGCACAAAAACAGACATGAAGACCAGTGGAACAGAATAGAGGACCCAGATATGAAGCCACAAAACTATAACCAACTTGTCTTTGACAAAGGAGCTAAAAATATACGATGGAGAAATAGCAGCCTCTTCAACAAAAACTGCTGGGAAAACTGGTTAGCAGTCTGCAAAAAACTGAAACTAGATCCATGTATATCACCCTATACCAATATTAACTCAAAATGGATCAAGGATCTAAATATCAGACCACAAACTCTAAAATTGATACAGGAAAGAGTAGGAAATACTCTGGAATTAGTAGGTATAAGCAAGAACTTTCTCAACGGAACCCCAGCAGCACAGCAACTAAGAGCTAGCATAGATAAATGGGACCTCATAAAACTAAAAAGCTTCTGTTCATCAAAAGAAATGGTCTCTAAACTGAAGAGAACACCCACAGAGTGGGAGAAAATATTTGCCAGCTGCACATCAGACAAAGGACTGATAACCAGAATATATAGGGAACTTAAAAAACTAAATTCTCCCAAAACTAATGAACCAATAAAGAAATGGGCAAGTGAACTAAACAGAACTTTCTCAAAAGAAGAAATTCAAATGGCCAAAAAAACACACGAAAAAATGCTCACCATCTCTAGCAATAAAGGAAATGCAAATTAAAACCACACTAAGATTCCACCTCACCCCTGTTAGAATAGCCATCATTAGCAACACACCAACAACAGGTGTTGGTGAGGATGCGGGGAAAAAGGAACCCTCTTACACTGTTGGTGGGAATGTAAACTAGTACAACCACTCTGGAAGAAAATTTGGAGGCTACTTAAAAAGCTAAACATTGATCTACCATTTGATCCAGCAATACCACTCTTGGGGATATACCCAAAAGACTGTGACACAGGTTACTCCAGAGGCACCTGCACACCCATGTTTATTGCGGCACTATTCACAATAGCCAAGTTATGGAAACAGCCAAGATGCCCCACCACTGATGAATGGATTAAGAAAATGTGGTATCTATACACAATGGAATTTTATGCAGCCATGAAGAAGAACAAAATGTTATCATTCGCTGGTAAATGGATGGAATTGGAGAACATCATTCTGAGTGAGGTTAGCCTGGCCCAAAAGACCAAAAATCGTATGTTCTCCCTCATATGTGAACATTAGATCAAGGGCAAACACAACAAGGGGATTGGACTATGAGCACATGATAAAAGCGAGAGCACACAAGGGAGGGGTGGAGGATAGGTAAGACACCTAAAAAAAATTAGCTAGCATTTGTTGCCCTTAACGCAGAGAAACTAAAGCAGATACCTTAAAAGCAACTGAGGCCAATAGGAAAAGGGGACCAGGAACTAGAGAAAAGGTTAGATCAAAAAGAATTAACATAGAAGATAACACACACGCACAGGAAATCAATGTGAGTCAATGCCCTGTATAGCTATCCTTATCTCAACCAGCAAAAACCCTTGTTCCTTCCTATTATTGCTTATACTCTCTCTACAACAAAATTAGAAATAAGGGCAAAATAGTTTCTGCTGGGTATTGAGGGGTTGGGGGGGAGAGGGAGGGGGTGGAGTGGGTGGTAAGGGAGGGGGTGGGGGCAGGGGGGAGAAATGACCCAAGTCTTGTATGCACATATGAATAATAAAATAAAAATTAAAAAAAAAAACCTTGCCAGTCTCTTGTGCATGGGGATTAGTGCCATTAGATAACAGGGACCTCCACAGAGATTTCCTGAACAACCCCATCTTTACTCCTCCCTCTGCTGAGATGGCACCGTGAGTCACACAACTCATCTCTTCAGCAAAATGCTGTCTAAACACTCTAGGCCTTCTCTCCAGAGCACTTTTCTAATAATGAATCTCTAGTTATACTTCTTTTGCTGTCTGAACAGGCCAAGGATTTCCCAAATCACCAAGTGCTGATTTTTTTTCTTAACAGTTCCATTCTTAATTTATCTCTTTCTTTTTGCATTTTACTATAAGTAGCAAGGAGAAACCAGACCATACTTTCAAACACTTTGCATAGAAATTTCCTCAGGCATATCTTTCACAAGTTCTCCTTTCCCTCCAACAGTAGTATGTAATTCAACCAAGTTCACTACCAGTTTATAAAAAGTTTCCTCCAGTCTCCTATGACATGCTCCCCATTTCTTTCCAAGTCCTCAATGACATTGTCTTTAACATCCACATTTCTACCAACAGTTTGGGCAGCCTACACTTTTTCTTTCATATGCCTCAAAAATTTTCATTTTCCTAATTCCAAAGCCACCTACACATTTTTAAAAATTACCACATCATCCCACTTTCTATATTCACTTCCCAGGACCACCATAACAAAGTACCACAAACTGCATGGTTTGAGATAACAGAAAGTCATCCTCTCACAATGCCCATGGCCAGAATTTGAAATCAAGGCAGAGGCATCCTGTACTCTCATCTGAGCTCCTCTGGATCTCATCCGTCTCAACCAGGTTATTGACAGAGTTAAGTTCCTGTGGCAATAGGTCCCTGCTTCCTCTGGTTGCTAAGAGAGGGGTGCTCTAAACTCCTGGAGGTCACTCATATTCCTTGTCCCATGGCCTCTTCATATTTACACTAGAAGCCACATAAATTCTTCTGCTGCAGACCTTGAGCTCTCCTATGACCAGCTGAAGAACACTCTGCTCCTGACAGGGCTGGTGTGATGTTGCCAGGCCCAATAGGACACTCTTCCTGTGTCAGGGTCAATTCATTCCAGAGCTTGATGACATTTGCAGAGTTATTCCACCAGCACCTCATTAGTGTTTGATCAGATACTGAAAAAAGCAGTTTACATACCAGGGTTTAGAATCTCAGGGCATCTTGAAGATCTGCCCTTTTTCCTCCATCCTTTTTCACTTGACCTTATCTCTGTACCTTTCAGTTCAACCTAGCAGTGTTTCTGATGATACAACATTCTCAAAAACCTTGTAAGTCTATTGTGCATGTCATACCTTGTTCTTAGGTGCTGGCCATGCCACACTGTCTGTAGCACCTCTAGAAGTTACTTCTATGTCTGAACATCTATTTCTGTGTCTATAATGTGATGTCCTTGCATCCCATGTACAGTTCTGGAAATCTAGCATCCCAATCAAGCAAAGCACCTGACTCAGACCCAGCTTATGTGGGCCAACTCTGCAGTTCCTCCTCCTACCCACATCATCTTCATCTGTGAAGCTCCTGCCAACACCTTCCACCCCTGCCCTTCTTCAGTAGCTCCTGATGCAGGATCCCCTCAGAGCTAGAGGTCTCAGAGCCATGCCCCAGCCTCCATGATGGCTTGTCTGCCTGAGACAGAAGGAATGGTGAAGCTGAAGACATGCCCACAAAGTG
This sequence comes from Castor canadensis, assembly GCF_047511655.1. NCBI lineage: Eukaryota > Metazoa > Chordata > Mammalia > Rodentia > Castoridae > Castor > Castor canadensis. The sequence continues at coordinate 48,347,977 of NC_133400.1, read as the reverse complement.
ACCAGCATCGGTAATCTCCATGGACATCTCTTACTGTTAGTTCCTGGGCAGGGTGACTGTAGCAGTGACTGGCCCAGAAACCTTGCGCAGCCGCAGTGGCTGCCCCAGCCGGGAAGGGGTGGGAGGGCTTTCCCGCTCTGTTGACTTATAGTGAAAAAGGCCCAGTGCGTGCACAGCCCCCTCCATGGAGGCTTAGGATTTGTTCCACATGTGAGGCATGTTTTTAATTTAATGGTTTATAACGTGGTGGATGGTGTTTATAGCAGTGAAGTCAGTGAAAGACAGAGGCACTGTGGGCCCAGGAATGTTGCCTGGCACACAGGCTGGTTTGAGAGAGGACATCATGCCCTGGTTTGCTAGTCAGGGTGTAGGTCACCTGAGGGGCACATCAGTCCCAAGGGAGGAAAGTGGTGAGGAAAAGGAGGTTCAGAGAGGATGGGCCTCTGCAAACTCACTGTCCTCACCTTGGGATCCCTGAGCCTATCCCACATGGAGGGAGTTAGTTGGCAGCAGGCCCCAGCTCTGCATATTGCACAGCTGGAGGTCATGGGGCCAGGGAGAGATACCAGGAGTCAGGACACCCTCAACAGATGGCCTCTGCTTTGGGGGAAGATGAACACGGGTTTCTTGGGTTCCTTGTAATGCTACAGTTCAAAATATTGTTTTCCTAGCCATGTCTTAGAAGGGCCCTGACCTTGGGCTCAGGAGAATCTGGCAATCCTGGCCTTGAAATCATTCCTGGCCTGTTCCCCACCTTCCTGGGCTCAGGAGGCTAGAGTCCAGGGAGAAAGGAGCAGGACTCTCGGGCCTTCCCATAGGCCAGGGCACAAGAAGAAGCCCAAGACCTTGGCTATATCTGAGAGGGGAAGGCTGAGGCTAGGGAAGGAAGAGCTTCCACATGGCTGAGAGCAGGGCCTGAACCCTGAAGATATGTGTATGTGTTGGGGGGACTCAGAAGAGCTGGTCCAAGTGTACCCAGGGTGAGAACAGGGACAGTCCCTAGCAGGCTATCTCCCTCTGACTGAAATATGGTACTCTATCACCCTTATGTACCCACCCTAAAGTAATTCATATCCAGGGAATATGTTCCAAACCCAATCACTGACTGAAATCTTCAGACAGTACCAAACCCTAGCTTTATTATTTTTCCTATGCATATGTACCTACAATGAAGGTTAGTTTATAAGTCAGGCACAGTAACAGATTAACAACAACTTATGACAGATCGTAGAAACCTTTACGTCTGATACTTTTCTTTGCTTATTAAATTGAGAACTTTCATCTTTTTTACTTAAAGGAAACTCTTTCGCATACTGTAACCATTGATCTGATAACCAAGATGGCTACTAAGTGACAAATGGGTGAGTAGTATATGAAGCATGAACAGAGGGGTGATTCGTGTCCTTGATTGACAGGATGGAGCCAGAGGGTGTGAGAACCCTCTGGCTCAGAAGGGTAGGTGATTTAAGACTTAGAATCATTTTTGGAGATGTGAAGGTGATCTGGCCATGATGTGTCATTCCATTGATCTCTAGGATTGATTCCACCAGTCTGGCTAGCTGGGCAGGTGTCCCCTTCCTTCTCACTGCTCTATGTGCCTCCCTCCTGGAGCTGTTTGCTAAGTTGAAGAGAATACCTTCTCCAATAGAAGAGAGCTATTCTTCAGTCAAGGGTATATAAGCAACTGTGCTCCCTTTCAAACAAGCTCTCAAGAATCATTTTTGGAATTTTTCACTTAATTTTTTGGACAGTAGCTGACTGAAATCAGAAATCAAAACTGTGGATAAGAGGGACCACTGTACAGTGAATAGGGCAAGCCTGGGTGGCTGGAGTTCTGCACTGTGTCCTGAAGTGAATGCAGTTAGCAGACCTCCTGGTGGTGGACACATTGCACCCTGCAGTGCGAGTACAGTGGGCAGGACCAACTCTCCTACTCTCCCAAAAGCACATGTTCATCTCCAGAGGCCATCCAGCCTGTGAGCACACAGCCTGAACAAATAAATGAATGACCACAATTTCAGATGAAAGCAGGTCAGCATCCTCTGTCCATGTTTTTTGAAGGAGATGCTTCCAAAACAAGAATCTTTGGATTTGGAAACCATACCTCCTTCAAAGTTTAATTCCTTCCTTATGTTTGGAGCCTGATTAAAAAAAAAAAAAAAAAAAACAAGTCCATTTGAATAAGGCCTTGCTGTGCTGTGTATGGTGGGAAAAGGATCCAGAGAATTATTTGTGGAGGCATCTTGCTCATTCTCTGTTTGAGCATTTGTTCCTGAGTGTGCTAGATAGAGCGGGTTGGGGTTTGCAGACCCTGCAGAAACCCTCAAACTTGAGGGCAGGAGTGGGGCAGTATATGGCAGTAGCAGATGGAAGCAACAATGTGTGTTGGGGGAGGGGAGAGCAAGGGCATTCAGTGGAAGGGGTGGAGTGGAGTGGTGGGGGGAGGGGGCAAAAGCATCCAGGGGTGAGGATCCAGGGGACTCCCCATGGAGTAGGTGCATCCAGAGTAGGAACTGGAAAGGGCTATAAGCTTCTCTGGCAGCATGGGCCCAGTGTGTGGAAGGGGAAGGAGCCGACAGCAAGAACAGAGATGGGAAGCAGAGTTAGAGGTGTTGGAGGTGTTGGCAAGTGAGTCTGTACCAGTAGGTCCCTAGCCACAAGGCCATGCAGCCCACACTGACCAGAGCCTTGCTGGCCCTGAGACTCTGTGGGGCACACGGGGCCCTGCTCAAGGTAGCATCTCCCCAGTTACTGCAGAAGTGGGTTTGATCAGGTACAGTCTGAGGGAAAGGCAGCTGCTGGACAGGTGTGGGGAATCACCAGGCTCTTCCTGCAGTGACTCTCAGTGTTGGTTGGGGGAAGGGGTTACCCTGTGTGTGTTCTCATGTGTTTGTCTATTCAGATGTGCATGCTGGGGGGTTGGTCTGTGTGTATGTGAGGAGTATGCACTTTCATACTATGTGTGTGTGGACCTGGGGAGTGTGCACATGCATGGTGTGTGTGAGTGTGCATGAGAGGGTGGGGGACTGTATGCTTGCATTGCTTCCACTTCTGATTCAGGAATCATGACATAGATGTATGCTTCTTCCTAGTCTCCCCAAACATGGATTTTTCATATCCTGGGAGGATTTCCCAGGATGTGAGACTTTAGCACTAAAACCATGACAGTTCTAGGTGACCTAGAAACATGTTACCCAAACCTTACCCCCGAGATCCTCTAAACCCTGTCCCATCCAGGATTAGCCTCAAAGAGCAAGAAAAACCTGTAGGTGGTGGCTCATACCTATATTTGTAGCTACTCAGGAGGCAGAGATCCAGAGGATCAAGTTTAGTGGTCAGACATGGCAAAAAGTTCAAGAGACCCCATTTCATCCAATAAAAAACTGGACATATGCCTGTAATCCCAGCTAGTCAGGAAGCATAAATAGGAGGATCACAGTCCAAGCTGACCAGGACATTAAAAGCAAGACCTTATTTGAAAAATAACTGAAGCGAAAGGGCTGGTGGCATGGCTAAAGTGGTAGAGTACCTGCCTAACAAGTGTGAAACCCTGAATTTAAACCTTGGTACCTCCAAAAAAAAAAAGTGAGTTCATCAAGAACTGACCCCACATGTTTTCCCAGAGTCTGCCTGTGCCCAGCTGTAGGCCCCCTCCCTCTCGCGGAAGTTTCTGAGGGACACAGCCCTCCCTCTGAGGCCCAGGCCTTAATCTTCCTCTCATATCTCTTCACTTGTGGTGCTGGAGACCCTCCATCATCACAAAAGACCCTGATGCCCTAGGCCTATTTGTTATTCCTCCCACTAAGGTGGGCCTCACACTTACACCTCACCTCCAGCTCAGGCTCCTGAGCCACAGCTGGAATTGGACTGTTCTAGGAAGTGCACATGCACCTGTCTACACCACTGGGAGAGTGACTCAACCACCACTGCCTGCTCACTAGAGGCCTCATGGATGGTCAGCTGCCTCATGCTTGGATCCCAGGAAAGATCCCAGGCTGGGCACCCTTGACCTGGTCACTGCTGGTGTGGACAGTGAGCTGTGCTCTGGTACCCATACCCAGTGGCTGGACAGCATCCAGTCCTGGTGAATGGGGTCCTACTGTGATTTGGAAATGGTCTGAGTGTCCCCAAGGCTTCATGTGTTGAAATGTAATCCCCATTGTGAGCTGTGAAGAGGGTGGAGATTTCAATCTGTTGCAGTGTTTAGAGGTGGGGCTATTGGGAGGTGGTTAGGACCAGACAAGGTCATGATTGAATCCTAGTGACTTTATAAGACAGAAAAACCAGAAAAGGTATGCACACTCCCTGTCTCTTGCCATGTGGGTCTGTGCCACCTTGGGACTCTGCCAGTGAGAAGGTACTTCCAGAGGTCAGGGCCTTGACCTTGGGCCTCCAGAGCAAAATCCCAAATAAACCTCTCTTCACAGCTTTCCCAGTCTGTGGAATTGTGTTATTGACAACAAAAAATAGACTGAGGCAGGCCCTGTTCTCAGCCCACCGCTCATGCTGGTTGGAGATGAGCTTGGAGGGATAGAAAGAGCTGAGAACACCAAGCCAAATGCAGAACACACCCAGGACTCCAACGGTACTCACCACAAACACGCGAGGAGTGTATCACACTAGATTGCAGACAACATGAGGCGATACGAATTTTCCAGCTCTGTTACAATCTTCCTGGACCACTGTCATACCTGCCATCTATCATGACCAAAGCATCATTATGCTGTACATGATTGTATATCCAACACTTAAAATTGAAGTAAAAATTAGCATCAACTGCTTAGCAGGACAGGAGACATGGTGAATTGCCATTGTTGAGCTAAGCACTAGCCACCAACCTTCCTAGAGTCCAAGTCCAGGGCGGATGAGTGTGTCTGTGCATTACCCATCAGGCAAGCTTAGAAATGAGTGGGAAAGGCCTCCTGCAGGCAACAATGTCTGCAAGGGCCTATCTTCAGTTCTCTGAGATGGATCCAGTCATCCCTTTAGACAAGCTATGGTGTTGCTTGCAGCTGAAAAGCTTGCTGGTCCAGGCTTCTAAAGACTAAAGACTGGTACTGGCACCTTGTGTCCACACCCCTGCTTTGTGTCTGAACTGAAAACTTTCACATATTTGGAGTGGCTTCAGGGTCCTTATAAGTTTTGGGTGCTTCAAGCAAACTTTTTTTGGAAATGGGGGTCTTGCTACATTGCCCAGGCTAGCTTCAAACTCCCGGGCTCAAGTGATCCTCCTGCCTCAGCCTTCCAAGTACTGGGGCTACAAGAGTGCACAACCATGTCTGGCTGCTTGCTGCCTTTTGCTTTTCATTTAAAATGTAAGCAGTCATGATTGAGCTTTACCACAAGTTTTCCTTCTCTTGAGCTTCTAGGTCAGTTTAACTAAAATGTGTTTTGATATTGCAAGTCAAGCTTTAAAAAGAACATTGAATTTACTGCATAACCAATAGAATAGCTTGTAGCTGAGACTCATAAATCTCAGATTTCACATTTTTGTGTGATGGAAGCAGTTCTGTCATTGTCTTTGACTGCCTTTGTAAATGTTATGCATTGAAATATAATGAGTGCATACGGATTTCATTTGTTTCACTGCTAAAAGTTAGTTTGAAATCCCCAACCTCTTCTTGGATTGTTCTTCCATTGTTTTTCTCTTACAGATGGGGCAGATGTCCAAACACCACTTCAGGATCATTGGTCATGAAGAATCATTTCCAGTTGTCTCTGTGTAGAAACAGTCTTACTGTGGGTCCCATCCCAAGCCCAGACCTGTAAGTATTATACTTTGGGGTGATGTTTCCAACTTTGTATTAGTAGACACTTCCTGTGAGAGGAAGGAAGGGGATGGCTGCTGAGCCATTTTTTTTTCCTACTGTGCTGTTTGTTGTTTGCTTAGTTGTTTTGTTTGTTTGTTGTTTTGGTTCAGTTTGGTTTTCTGATTCTGGGTCTCATTATATACCCCAGACTGGCCTTGAACACAGGATCCTCCTTCCTTAGCCTCCTGAGTACTGGGATTACAGGCCTGCTTTGTTTTTAAAATCTACATAAAGAAAAGGAAATTATTTTCAGGCAGAACTCAGATTTGCAGACACAGACTGTGGGTGCTGGGTCAGAGCCTGAGTCCAAGAGCCTTGGGTGAGCTCTTGGACTCAGAATGGGTTAGACCCATAATCCCAAATGACAACCCTGAGCCCTGTAATCCCTCTAGTGAAAACCCCAAAAGTCTAAAATCCTGAAAGATCAAAATCCCAAACTAGAATTCTAGGGGGAAAATTTCATTCTTTAAAATTTAATTTGCATTTTAAAAGCGATTTATTTGACAAACATGAAAACAGAACACTTAATATCCCATTTTACACAAATAAAATAGGTAATTATACACATTTTTACAAGATATACTAATGATACACTGATACACAATTATGAGAAGATAGGCCAAATAAATAGGCCAAAAAGCAAAATATTTAACTGCATATCACCATGGTGGGAATCTGTATGCACCCAGCTTTACAACAGCAGTCATCTAAAATGACAGGAGGGACAACCTAAGTCTTTTCTCATGAAAAACTCAGATTGGTCACTACCATATATGCAGCTGCTCACAGTCAAGATCTTGAGAAATTACCTCTTTTATAAATGCAGACATACAAAAAGGACATCTTTTCATTTATTGAGAGCATTCTAGTCTACTCACCCAATCTTTACACACATCAATGTAGTGATAAAGCACTTTTTTGGGAGTCAAATTTGATAAAAAAAAAAAAAAAGACACAAAATGAATCAGAACTCCAGGCAGTTGCTGTATCACCTGAGCCATACCACCAGACCTTACCATGGTTATGTTTGAGATAGGTCTTGCTTTGTACCGAGGCCCACTTGGACCACAATCCTCTACTTATGCTTCCCGACATAGTTGAAATGACAGGCGCATAATACCACATCCAATTTTTGATTGAGATGGGGTCTCCTGGGCATTTTTCCCAGGCTGGCCTCACACCATGATCCTCAGCCTCTCAAGTAGCTAGGATTACAGGTGTGAACCACCACACTTGGCTCTATAAATCATATAAAGATTTATACTTGCAGTATCGGAGATGATGCGACAATAAAATGTGTAGCACAGCAAATTGTAAGAGTCGATGCGGAGATGTTAGTGTGGTACACAGATATTTATAAAATGATACAAATCCATCTACAAGACTTTTATTGGAGAGCCTTCTAGGGGGCCAAGCATTGTTGTTAAAGATACAATAAAGAACAGAGGTGATTCACCCATTCTTCATGGAGGCTCAAACAGTTGTAAATACAAATATACCATAAAGATGAAATTCAGGTGGCAGAAGGGTTATATAACAAAAGAACTGGCTTGTGTGTTAACATCATATCATTAAAATGTCTTTGCTAATTGTTATCTATTTCCTTCAATTGAAAAGTTACATAGTAGAAATAGCTATTTAAATTCATAATGTCAGTTTGAGAATATATGTTAGGCTTTGTCTTCGTGACAATATACAATATTTACTCACATAAATTGTTGCAGTGCCGACCATGATCCCAAGACACAAGCTGTGCACCCCATGGCACAGCTCTTTAGAGCCTGCATCCATTTACTAAAACTAGTTCAGGAAGACTGGCACCTCTCTGTTCAGGTGAATCTCAGCTCCTAGAAGAGCAGGGGTGTGTGTGTGTGTGTGTGTGTGTGTGTGTGTGTGTGTGTGTGTGTGTGTGTGCTTGTGCATGAATAGAGACTCAACTGGACATCATGAAAGCTATCAGCTTCAAAGTTGAGGCTGGGTGCTGTCCCCCAGAACCAAATACAATTGAGAAGGGTACTTTGGGTGGAACAGGGGCTTTATGTTTGGACATCCCCTGTGACGCTGTCTACAACTTGTGTTGGGACAGAGAAAGAACTGGTGGCCAAATGATCCATGCCAGCAGTGTGTTCACATGGTCCTAGGCATTTCCCTCCCTCTCTAGGTCTTGGTTTCACTATCTGTACAGTGAGGATCAAGATGTGATTTTCATCATTAAAATAAAGGAGTTGGTGCATTCTGACCTGGGCATCTTTACATGGATGGTGCTCAGGATGGCCACCCTACCTTCTTTCCCAGAACTTGCCAGGATGCCCAAGACCCCTAAGTATATCTATTGGTCTCTAAATATGTAAGAAAAGTTGTTAATGTTGAAACTGTTGATTTTTTGAACACATAGGCAACTCATTTAAAAAAAAATCTTCACAGAAAATGAATATGCATTACATCTCAGGTGTGCTGCATTTTCATGAGTGTGTGTGACACACCTCCAGGCGTGACCAATGACCATTCCCTATCATCCTTATCTTTCCTGACACCCATCCTCCACTAAAAAGCCACATCAGGGAGGGCCTCAGCTTCAGATCTCTGGCTGTGGCAGGGGGTGCTTGACAGAATGGCAGGGGCTTCTAGACAGACTTGGGCAACCTAAAGCTCCTAGGACACCCCACAGTGATGTACCTCATGTATACATAAGGACCCACCCCTTTGCTCCTCTGAACCTTGGAGACTAGCTATACCCTGCTGATGCTGATGTGATGCAAAGGGAAGGACAGCAAGGGCGGGCTTGGGAATGGCTGCCTGGGGATTAAGTTGTTGCACTGACTATGCTCAGGAGGATGGAAACTGTGGTCCCGCATGCTGTGGGTGAAGACAGGACACCTCCTCATTGTGCCAGGAGAGATAGGGACTGCAGCTTTTCAGAAATACACACTCCTCTCCTGAATGTAAACAATTTCAAAGAAAATGTCTATTGGACACTGATGTAGTCTAGGCACAAAGCTAGCAGGGTTTGCATAGTCCAGGGCAAAGGAAGATGGTGGTGCCTCTGTTCCGGAGAGACCAGTGCACTCAGGGCACAAGAGTGTACTCAAATGAGGAGATGGCACTCCTGCTGGAGCACAGGTACACAACAGCATCCTGCATGGAGTCTTGAAGGTGTAAGACCAGGTCGCAGCCCACAAAGCAGATTATCACCAGGACCAGTGCTGTAGGAATGAGGCTGGAGGGGTGTGCACTGGAGATGAGCTTGGACCCAAGATCAGTCTGCACCCAGGATGCAACCCTTCAACGTGTTTGCTCCACCTATGCAAAGCTGCTCCACCTCAGCACAGCTGTTCCTCCTCAGGAGAAGGAGGGAGGTAGTAGAGCAGTTGGTAGGGCAGCCTTAGGAGTGACCCGTTGTCTTTGGGTAAATGGCCTTGCCCAGCCCCCATGCATCACCTTAATGCCCCCCAGAACACCCCTGCCCCTACTCAGGTGCCCACTGGGGTCTTCACTCCAGAGCACAGGGCTTTGATAGGCCTCTTAGTGAGCTGTAAGGACATGCCTCCCTGGCATGGGGAGCCACCCATCACAGATGTCTGTTCCTAATTTGTTGCACACTCCTTCTTGGGGTCCACATGTGTACAGCCTCCCCTTGCTCCACAGTGCCTCTGTCTTGTAGGGTGCAGGGCCTCATGGGCCAGCATCATCTGGCACTCCCAGGTCTATGGCCTGATGCACTGGCTAGGCAGCTACCACACCAGCAGGGGACCTCCTTCATAGAGGCTGAGTATTAGGGCCTTGCCATCCCACAGGCCACCCTGTGGAAGGAGGAGTAGGGGCCCTTGGCAGAGTGGACCTACAGTAACAGTGACCAGGTGTGGTTAGGCGCTCAGCACCAGCCTGTGTTTTATGGCAAACAGGCTCCAGGGTTGAGGGCCCTGCCTCAGCCACACCCACCTTTGGGGCCAGGCCAAGCAATGAGAATTCAGGGCTTCTGGGAGACCTGTTCCTTCACAGAGCCCCCAGAAAAGGGGCACATGGCCCAGCCTCCCTGCACACGCACAGCTGACACACACAGGGCACAGCTCAGGGGCAGTCTGCCTAAGGACAGTTCTCCAGTTCTCTATTGTCCTCCTAATGTTAACCTGTAGGATGCCACAGGAGTGTGTGAAGGGGGCAGCCCCACAACCTAAGAAGCAGGTGGGCAGGGAGCCCAGCCGTATGTTGGCACTGGGTCCTCATTATTCCAGGTGGGTCCTCCTGCCCAAGGGATCAATCTTGCACCACCTGGATCTTTCTCTGTGTTTGGCCAGGATATCCCAAGCCTGGGTAGGCAGACACAGCCCAGGAGGTCAGTGTGGCCTGGTGGCCAAGTCAGAAAAACAGGCATCTCCTTTCCTTTCTACTGGACTCTCATGGAGGCAGGGGAAGTTAAATCCTAGGGGTCTAAGGGATGGGGGCCAGATCTCTAGCATCTCTCAGAGCCCTACTATGCTAGCATCAGGTGCTCTTTGGCCCTTGAAATGGGGGACAAGAATCTCCCGCATCCCCACGAAGGAGCCAAAAAAACAGTGGCTAGAAAAGCCAGACCAAGTCAGGGGAAGAGGGAAGGCACTGTCCTGGTAGAAGCCTTACCCACTCCATTTTCCTGAGGCCCCTGCCACAGGGGACCTTGAGGAGTTAGGAGGCCCTGCTGGTTCCTCCTGGGGCTGGAATGTGGGATGAGGGTCTGGGATCAGGTTTCCTCCTCTGCCTGACACACTCACTTCACCAGGGGGAGCTGAGCCCCTGTAATCAGAACCAGCTGTGCTTCTGCTGGGGTGCTGGGGCGTAGGGGGTGTGTCTGCTGGAACAGAGCTGCCTGGGCCCAGCTCACGTGACTTCCCCAGGGAAGACCTGCTGAAGCCGCGCAGCTTGCAGTGGGGAAACTGAGGCCCAGGATGCTTAGCTGCAGCTGATCTCAGGCCAGAGTCCTCTCCTGGGAGACACTAGCTATACCTTAAGGTCCTCAGCTCCTCCCGACCCTGCCAGCTGAGCCCAAAGTAGAGAGCATCATTCCTGGAATCAGGAGGTAGAAAGAGCTGTTGTCATGCCCTTGGAGGGACTTTGCACATTGTGTTTAGTCAGGTTTTTGTCATTGTGACAAATACCTGACAGAAACACTTAAAGGAGGAAAGAGATTATGGTTTCGGTCCGTGGTCATCTGACTCCGTTGTTTTGGGGCCCATGAATAGTGAGGCAGAACATGATGGGCTGGGGAGGGCATGTGGTGAGTAGAGTGGTTCATCTCCTGGTAGAGGGGGAGACAGAGAGATGACGGAGAAGTGCCAGAGACAAGGTAATCCCTTCAAAGGCACGCCCCAGTGGCTTCGCCCCAATCAGACCCCACCTCCTAACAGCCCACTGATGAAGTTAGAGCCTCACCATCCAATCACCTCTCAATGGTGCCATCAGCTAGGGACCAAGCCTTTAACATATGAGCCTTCTGGACAATTTTTTACTTTTTGTTTGGTTTTGGTGTTACTGGGAGTTGAACTCAGAGAGTAACTCTCAGGTCCAGCAGCTTCAGTCACTCATGGTAAACATGAAGTTCTTCCCTAGAAGGAGAAACTAGTCCAGCACCAAGAGCAGCATCAGACCAATGGCAATGCAGAAGGCAGATGTGTCTAGGACAGGAGAACAAGGCCTACACAAGATCTCTCCCGGCAACATCTGAAAACCCAGCTCTTACCGAATACTACCAACATTGCACAACTAAGCATTGGTGGTATAACAAGCCCACAAAAGATATGGAATCCATTGACAATGCTCTCCTATGTCTGATCTATGGAAACACAGGAGAAGAGAAAGCAGGGTGGAGAGGAAGGAGTAGGGCAGTGAGTACAGTGTAGGGGGAGGAGGAGGAGTGCTGTGAGCACACTGCAGGGGGAGGAAGAGCAGCGCTGTGCTTACAGTGTGGGGTGCAGAGGGAGGAGGGGGAGCAGGGCTGTGAGCACAGTAAAGGGTTTGGGGGAGGAGAAGGAATGATAGGATTTTGGGCGTAGTGTAGTGGGGAGGAGAAGGAGGGCTGTGAGCACAATGTAAGTGGGGGAGAAGAAGGAAGAGAACTGTGAGCACAATACACGGGGAGGAGGAGGAGCAAGGCTGTGAGCACAGAGCGGGGGAGGAGGAAGAGCAGGGTTATGAGCACAGGGAAGGGAGGAGGAGGAGCAGGATGCTGGATGCAAGGGGAATTGGCAGGGCTCTTTCTAGAATTCCAAACTTGTGAAAAAATAACATTAAATATATTCAATACTTTCCAAAGTTTTATGTGAATGAGAATTTGTACCCTGTTCTGTTTTATAAATCATGTCAACTTGTTTTCTGTATCTCCTAGCAATGTTGGTGGCAGTTTACTTTTATTTATAAAGTTTTAGGGCAATTCAGCAATGGTATTAACCTGGATCTGTATTTACCTGACACAGTGAAGTCCATCTGATAGAAATCCATCCTACAGAAATGTATGATGGGTGTTCAAAAATGCCTTATTTAGATGCATTTCTAGAGACTGTGCATCTGAGGCTGCAGTGTAGTCCACACGTGCCTAGCATGCAAAAGGCCCTGGGTAGAATCCCCAGCACTGTACCTGCATACACGCAGAGATAAACAGACACACAGTAACACAGAGACACAAGGGAAAAAAGAAAGAAATTAAGCATCCCTCATCCAAATGCTTGGGACTGGAAGTGTTTTTGAGTTTGGATTTTTTTCAGCATTTGCAATATTTGGAGATATTTATATATATTAATACTGGGTTTAAATTCAGGGTCTTACACTTGCTAGGCAGGCACTTTATCACTTGAGCTATGCCTCCAGCTCCTGCATATGCATAAGGATTTATCTTGTAGGTGTAATGCACATCTCAACACATGCATTGCTTACTTTTCATGTATACCAGATGCACGTAGTCTGGAGATGACTTTATATAGCATTTTTAGTATTATTAGAGTGCAACCTGTCACATGAGGTCATGTGTGGAATGTACCTCTCCTGCTATCATCTTAGTGCTCAGAAAGTTTCATATTTTGAAACATTTGAGATTTCAGATTTTTGGATTAGGGATGTGCAGCTTAATAAAGCAGTGTAAACTAGCAATTGTTTCTGGGTTGACTTTGGGGCACCAATAAATGACAAGTGTATCAGGTTCCTTTCACAGATGCACATTCAGTCTGTGTATGTCTATTCCAAACTATGTCTGCACAGAACTCCTGAGTGGGTGGCCATGAGGTGCTGTGCACCTCATATTGTATCTATACTGCCTGTCCTGGGAAAGCTAAGAAAGACAGGGAGCAAGCTTCATCCTGGCCCAGGGCCCCCACTGGCAAGTGGGCCTGAGAGGTTGACCTTGGGGCTGTCCTGGCTTGGGGTGAGGCCGGATGCTGGGGAGCATTCCACACATGCTGTGCTGGGAACTGCCCCGCCTGGTGGGCGGCACCTTCAGAGGCCTCTGGCTGACCTTGCACAAAGGCAGGAACACCCTGCTCCTCTGCCCTAAGGCTCCTGGAAGGCAGCAGTGTCCGTCTGTAAGGGAGGGCACCAGGCCCTTCCTTATGATGCTCACTGGGGATCCCCATGGAGGAGGGGGAAGTGTAACCGTGCAGTCCTCAGGAGAACAGTGGTCACTGGTGGCTCCCCTGAGCAGTCAACAGAACTCCTGGGGAAGGCCAGGATGGGGCAAGTCAAACTGATGGCCTTCCTGACCTCCTCTGTGAGGTGACAACTAGTGGCTGGGGGCCTTCAGCCCCTCCAAAGCAGTCTGCTGTTGTAACATGACTGTGACCCTCTGGGAGTTACTAATTTGCCTTCAGGTCCCTACTGCCTCACAGCATAGATAAAGACTCAGTCAAGTCACTGGCAGTGAACAGGCTCATAGAAGTCACTGGGGAGGTCGACTTGGGCAACCCAGTTCCTCTCCCTATCTTGTATCCACATGGAGGATGGAGCCCCACCTGCACACGCTTTTCCGACCACAAGCATCTGCCTCCCATTTTCCCCAAGTTCAAAGGCAGACAGCTGGCAGGCAGCAGTGCTGGGTGGGCTGGCCTGCAGTTGGGTGTGTTGTCTGGATGTGCTGGCCTGAAGAGAAGGAGGCACGTCACTCTGGCCCAGCCGCTACCCGGTCCAGCACTGATTGAAGCCATGTGCGGGGCTGGTGTCAGGTCGGTTGTTTCTGACCCTGATGGCCAGGACTCTGATCCTTGGAGGGCAGCAGGTAGTCCTTGGATGCTGGGCTTTCTGTGAGACATTCCCAAGGCTGGGCACACTCCCTTGGGGCGTAGCAGCAGCCCCTCACTTATGCAAGAGCTGATTGGCCGCTTGGCTCAGGTTGGCCTGCACATTAGTTCACTCAGCTCCGCAAGGACTAAGGGGACAGGGGCAGGTTCTCAGAGCTTCACATATTTATGGAGGGATACTAAGGACCTTTAGGAAGCTCTGCAGTTTGACAAACCTGAACTTTCTACAAATTGAGCTGGCCTAGTTGTGAAAGTTCATGGTTGCCACAGTACTGTCCACCCCCACATCCAATACAGGGTGCTTATCAAGGGTCCACATATGGGGTACAAGGTCCTACAGGGCTGTGAGGTTGCCCTGTCCGACAGGTCAGGGGTGGAGGAAAATCAAAGCCCAGCATTGTACACACTCTGGAGCCAGGCCTCACCGCTGGAAGAAATGGCTGCTACTTTTGAGGCAAGGGAGAAGTCTGAATCCCAAGCTAGACCATGCAGCTGTGGTGGACTGCCCTCCTGTTCCATAGAGCCAGGGAGTTGTAAAGGAAGAATGGACCCCTACAAGGCTGTGGATGCTGGCAACCATGCCAGCTACCATCTCAAGAGGATGAATCCATGATTTATGCCACTCTTGGCCTTGGGTACCCCCCTCCCAAATATCCACTTTCCCTCTCAAGGCTTGTGCCTCCTACACCATGCAGCACTGCAAACAGAACTTGGCAGGAGCCCTCACCCCCAAATTGTGGTCTGGGCATTGGTCCCTGACACATGGACATTGCCACCTGGGGTAAAAGGTTCCAATACCCCTGGAAGCCTGGCATATCCTGGGCTGGCCTAAGCCCCTGCCAGGCTTCAGGGACAGTGGGTTGGAGAAACCACATGAGGTGACTGTATGGAGCATGGGGCAGGCATCTCTGCATCCCACCTCCCTGATGTTTCTCCTACACACAAAACGTGCACCATGCACATTACACAGTGTGTAGTGTACACTGCATGGCACATGACAGACTGCTCATTGCCAGCAGCTACCCAAGCACTCAAGGCAGGGTTAGGGGGAAGAACTGCCCTCAGTGAGGCAGCTGCTGAGCTACTCATCTCATCCACACACAGCCCTCTGCCCTCTTGGACATGAGTATCCCTAGCTTCATCCTGCTTCCTATCTCAGTGCTAAGAGGGGGTTGGCATGCCTTAATGGGTTTTGGGGGAGAGCTGTAATACAGAACCAGGGGGTGGGACCCTGGGAAAGGGCATAGATAGTTCAGTGGTGGCAGGTGTTGGGGAGTGAAAGAAACTAAAGTGTCAAAGCACCTTAGCACAAAGGTTAGGCAGAGGTTCATGAAGTCAATCAAGCTAGTCTCCCTAAACCAGAATGCCAGGCATGTATGTTTCTGGAGCAAACCCCACATGCATGAACCAGAAAAGCCATAAGGTTCAGAGAGCAAAAAACAGGGGACACACTCAGGCCCACCCCTGTAACTCTGTCAGGTGGAACCTGCCATCAGTGGCTTCTTCCTGAGGGAAGGGCAGGGCTGCACTGGTCCCTACTCCCACTTTTCCTGGACTCTTGTCCAAAGGGACTATAAAACTGTTCAGTATGCAACTGCCCAGCCTCAAAACCTCTTTGGGGAATAACATGCACATTCTCACCCACACTTCAAAGTCTGACCAGGTACATCCCAATCTTAATCCTCAGCTCCATTTAGCATCAAGGTATCCAACTGTCCCAACCTCTGACCAGCTTCTCCACTGCCTTGACTTCTGTTGTGATTCTGGACACAGCAGCAGTGGCATGAGCCATCCTGGCCTCACCCTTCCAGCATCCTCCACCCAAACAGAGAGCCTGGGTAACCCTTGTTGCTGCCATGGCCACGGGGACCAGGACCACTGTCCCAGGGAGACCCTCCTCACTGGCCCTACTCCACCCTCTTGCCCAGGTGGGCATGGGAGAACCTTCCTCAAGAGAGGACATTGGGGCCTCTAACCTCCAAATCAAGGCAGCAGATGTCCCCAGCAAGAAGAAAGAAGATAGGCCAACAGGAACTTTGTAGGAAAATGTAAATGTTCTGTCTTTGGGGAGACTTAACCAGAAGTCCACACCCCCAAAAATGTGTCAAACATTATTAAACTGTACCCACAGAATCTGTGCATTTTGCAAAGACATACACAGATTGAAAGTGAAAGAATGGAAAATTATATTCCAACCAAATGGAACCTGAAAGCAAGCAAGAGTAGCTATACTTACATCTCACAAATAGATTTCAAGCCAAAAATTAGTCAGAAGAGATAAAAATGTCTACATATAATTAAAAAGAACAATCCATCAAGAAGTTTTAATGCCCAGTACGTTCAAGGCCCTGGCTCAATCCCCATCACCACAAAAGTGATATAAAGATTATAAATCTAAATGCACCAATATTGGTGCACTAGTGCTACTAAACAAACACTACTGGACATAAAGAGACAGATAGGTCCAGATACAATAGTAGTAGAGGATTTCAAGAGCCCCCTCTCATTAATAGATAGATCACCCTGACCAAAAAAAAAATCAACAAAGAAACCAGAGATAGACTTGTACCATAGATCAAATTCACTTAAAAAACATTGACAGAAAATTCCATCTAACAGCTACAGAATATATATTCTTCTTATAAAGAAATGTAATATATCTGTGTATATATATATATGTATAGTATATATAGTATGTATATATAGTACTCAGCCATTAAGAAGAATGAAGTCAACAGTGAACAGGAAAAAAAAAAGAATGAAATCATGTCATTTCTCAGGAAAATGGAGCAAAGTGGAGATCATCATGCTGAGCAAAATAATCCAAACTCAGAAAGACAAGTATCCCACATTTTCTCTCATGTATGCAATCTAGAAGAAAAAAAAAAGACATGAAAGTAGAAGGGGGCCTATTAGGGAAGAAGAGGGAGAAGAAAGAATGAGAGAGAGTGATGGAGTGGATATGATAAAAGTACATTGATACATGTATGGAAATTTCACAATGAAAGCCATTGGTCTGTACAATTAATATATGCTAGGAAGGAAGGGAGCAAAGAAGGAAGGCAGGGATGGAGGGAGGGAAGAAGGAAGGGAGGAGGAAGAAGAGAAGAAAAGTACTTACATATGTAACTCAAGATTCATTCATATTGCAGCATAGGTCAGAAGTTCCTTCCTAAGACTAAATAATATTCCATTGATGAATAGACCATATTTTGCTTATTTGGTCATCCATTGATGGAGACTGTGATGTTTCCTCATTTTAGCTATTGTCAATAATACTATTATGAGCATGGGTGTACAGAGTTTTTTTGAGACCCTGTTTTTCAGGGTCTTAAATAGGATCTATTTTTCCTCAGTACTCTGTGCAAGTTTCTGTCTGTCAAGGCACTTGTCCACTTCACCTAAGTTGTCAAATTTATTGGCAAAAAGTTGATCAAAAGATCCCTTTCTTTTCATTTTGTTATCTGTAGGATCTGTAGCCATATCACCTTCCTTATTCTTGACATTGGTAATTTATATCTTCTCTATTTTCCTTCTTACTGTAGCAAGAGGTACATCAATTTCATTGATTTTTCTCAAGGAACCAGCTTTTGGTTTTATTGGTGTACATTATTTTTCTATTTTCTCTTTTATTTTCATCTCCAATCTTTATCATTTCCTTTTCCTGCCTTTTAATTTTTATTTTACTTTTTGTTTTCTCTTTTTTCTATATTTTACTATTTTCTATATTTTATTGATTTTCTACTTATTCTACTACCTTTAAATTTTCCCTCTTGTTTCTCCTTCTAGTTTTTTTCTATGTCTTTAAGTTCATTAGTCTTACGATCTACAGTATCTAATCCACCATTAATTTTACCAAGTGTATTTTTCATTTCAGACATTATGACTTCATTCTGTAAATTCAGTTTGTGTCTCTTTAATGTCTTTCATACTTCCGTGTATGAAAGTATTGAGTGTATGGAACACAGTTGTAATATCCATTTTAATGTCCTTGTTCACTCATTCTGACATGAATAAGTTGCCAGTTGGTTTTGACTGGCCAGTTATTTCTCTACTTTATGAATTGTGGGGTTTTTGCTTCTTTGTGAGGCTAGTATTCTTTAAGTAGATGCCAGGCACTGTGAATTTTATTTTGTTGGGTGCTAGATATTTTTGCATTCCTAGAAATCTTAAGTTTAATCTGAGATTCATGTAAGTTGCTTGAAGTCGAGCTACGCCTTCTCAGGTCTTGCTTTATGATTTGTTAGGTGATCTGGAGGGCCTTTTAACTTAGTGATAATTATTCCTCACTGCTTAGAACCTCAGAAACACTCTACACAGTGCCCTATGAGGCAGGAACCTTACATGTCTGGCTCATGGGAACCAACACCCACCTATGGGGTATGAGCACTGACTGACAACTTCCTTAATTCTCTTGGGAGACTGTTTCTCCAGCCTTGAGTGTTTTTCACACCTGACTCTAGGACGAGAGCCCATTCAAATTGGTTATATCTTTGCCCAGCTCTCTCTTCTTGGTTAACTTGGTCTTCCTCATTTGCCTCTCTCTTCCAGTTCAGGCATGCTATCATGCCCTATCTGGGCTACTTTCTGTGCTGTGTCCCAGAAACAGAGGCAATTGTGGGGCTATCTCCACTTCTTTCCAGTTCCCTCTGGGATCACAATCATTCATACCTTCTTGAAAACCAGCTTCTTCCTTTCTTTTTATTTTTGGTTGCTCCAGGCAGAAACTCAATCTGGCCCCTATTAGTACATCTTGGCTTTATTATTTTATTTTTAAAAATTGAAACTGGGCTGGCAGAGTGTCTCAGGTGGTACAGTGCCTGTCTAGTATGTGTGAAGCTCTGAGTTCAAACCCTAATACCACTAAAAAAAAAAAAAAAAAGAAATTGAAACTAATGCGGGAACTGGGAGGCTGAGGAAGGAGGAAAATTCTGAGCCCAGCCTGGTTTGCATAGCAAGACTCTGTATAGAAAAAACAAACAAACAAAGAAACAAACAAAAGTAGCAAGCACTCTTTTGTTAGAAAAAAAACTAAGAAGAAAGGAGGAAGAAGAACACATAGCACAAAAGTACATTCATGCTTATTTTCTAAGCATCTTTTTTCTTCTCATTATGGGTAGCTTCTTCTGACTTAAATTCTACTTTATAAATCCTCTCTCCATCTGAGTCTAAACTGTTGTTAAAACCATTTGATGAGTTCTGAATTGTGATTTTTATGGTTTTATTTCTAGAGGTTCAATGATGGTTCTTTTAAAAAATCTCCTTGGCCAAATTTATAGTGTCTAGTTGTTGCAAAAAAAGTTTACAAGACTCGTTTTATCCCCTTGAGCACAATGAGCACATTCATTTTATGGTTTCTGGCTGATAATTCAAATATCTGGATTTCTTCATGTCTATTGTTCAGCTGGTTCTTGGTCATGTTTCTGGTCATCTTTACTTATGTGATGGAGAGGAATTTAAATTTTATTTGTAGAAATGATTGAAGGCTAAATGTGATATTATCATTGCCATAAGAGGATTTGTATTTGCATTTGCTAGGTACATAGGTACCCTCACCATCTGTAGTTACATGAGTTTGGGCTTGAGAACTTGAGATTTTTCTGAGTTCAGGGCTTGAGCCACTCAGATGATTCAAAGCTTGGCTGCAGTCCACCAAAAAGCTGATTCACTCTAACTCCTGGGGTGCATCACCTCTTGTTTTCAACCAAAAGCAGGTGTGGTTGACCGTGGTCCACACCCTTGATGAGTACAGGACTCATATTTTGTTTCTGTAACCCAAAAAGATGCCAAAAATGACACAGCGTCCCTTCTCTGCCTTTCCTAAAAGGTCAGGGTCCACTTTGAATGTCTGGATCTCCTTGGTCTCATTCTGGTGAGTTGTCACCACATTTTAGGAATTTCCTGCTTCTATGGAGATGACTTTTATGTTTTATCATGAATTTTTACTTGTCTTCATTGGGAGGAATGGCCTTATTATTTATTATTGTTGTTTCCTGTTAGTGAAAGCCTATCCATATTTTAATCTAAAGTTTTAAAGTGTTCCCTTGGTCATTTAGGTTTATTTTTATATAAAGATTGATACAGTGTTCTTATTTCATTTCCCCTCATGCAGTTTACTGTTTTCAAGAACCACTATTGAATAGTCCCTCTTTTCCAACATTGACCGCCACTTTAGTTATGTAAAAAGCCTCCATATCTATAAAGATGTAATTCTGGGTTTTATTAATATAGTAGATTGAATGTTTATACCCTCCCCAATTCATGGATTGAAATTTTAACTCCCAGTGTAGTATTTGGAAGTGGGGCCTTTGGGAGGCCTCATGAATGGTAGTATTACCCTTATAAAAGGAACCTTAGAGACCACTCTCATCCTCTCTGCTATGTGAGAACACAGCCAGCAGACAACAGTCTGAAAACCAGCAGGAAGCACTCCCAGGACCTGGCCAGGCTAGCTCCCTGATCTCAGACATTCAGCCTGCAGAACTGTGGGAAATAAATGGCTGTTGTTTATAAGCCACACAGTATATAGTACTTTTGTTATAATAGACTGAACTGAAGTAAATTCCATGATCTGTCAATTTTTTTGTTCCACTTATGTCTTAATTACTGTAGCATCATAATAAAATTTGATATTTGTAGGGAAATATAACTAAAAACAAGTTTTTAGAGTGTATTTAAAAACCATGTCTGCCTTTTGATTGGAATTGCACTGATTGATTGGAAACAAATGTTTTTGTGATATTAAGCTTTTTTTTATCCATGGACATTGGATATCATTCCATTCATTTGATTTTAACATCTCCTAATAAGGTTTTACCATTTTCCTCCTCCTTTATTACAAAGTCCTATGCACTTGTCAAAACTTGCAAAAAGGAGTATATTTTATTGTGTGCAAATGAGGCTTTAATTTAAAAAAATTTTTTTGATAGCTGGAGGGCACATAGTAATGATTTAACAGCACTGAGTCTGCCATAGGGAAAGCTGAGGATATCAGAGTTTGGTACATCCTCACCTGCTGCGAGTGCAGTCACCTGCTGGGGGCTCCTTGAAGTATCCAGGCTGGGGTGCCCTCGCCTTCTGGGGGCCAAATATCCACGGCTCAGGCACTGTCACGTGTCCGGCTCAGGCACTGTCACGTGTCCAGCTCAGGCATCTTCACTTGCTGGGGTTCAGTCATTTGGTGGTCTCAAGGATCTGCTGGCAGTCATGTGTCCAGGCTTAGGTTCCCTTGCGTATTCAGCATGCTAATTAAATGGGAACACAGTCACCCGCTGGGGGCGCCATCACACATCCTGGGATCAGGTGGTGTCACGTGTCCAGCACGCGTGCCTTCACCTGTTGGGGGCGCTGTCACATGTTCTGGCCAGGCTTCCTCACCTGCTGGGGGCGCTCCTCCGGCTTCATGGCTGCCCCTGCATATGGCCTGAGCTCACGGCGACCCTCAGCCTTGGGTGTCCTCCTGCTCCTGTTCTTGCTGGGGCCCCCCAGTCGGGTTATGACCACGGTTCATGAACAGCCCAAGAGCCAGGGAGATTCCCTGAGCAAATATGTGGGTAGGTCCCTGGGTGGAGCCTGTGCCGTTGGGCCCCCTGTCTAGTCTCTCCCCTGTGGCTCCGCCCCACTGGTCCCCTGCAGGCCATGAGAGGGTTCTGGCCTTGTTTTGACTCTGCACTTCCTCCTTCTTAGCCTGTGGTAAGCGGCCTATACAGGGTAAGATCCTAGGCGGAGCACCTGCCCCCAAGAGAAAGTGGCCGTGGCAGGTCAGCGTGCATTATGCCGGCTTCCATGTCTGTGGCGGCTCGATCCTCAACGAGTACTGGGTGCTGTCAGCCGCTCACTGCTTCGGCAGGTAAGGGGGTAGGGGGAGCAGGAAGAAAGGAGAAGCCCGCACGACGTGTCCTCAATGGTTTGCACTGCTGCATCCAATGTGGCAGTCCAATGCACCCAGCCCCAACCACTGCATCTGATCCACACATTCCCCTGTCCCCACTCTTCAGCCTGGTGCTCATGGACCAGCATGGCTTCATTCATCTGCACTGACCAGTGCACAGCCCAGTTCTCACCCCCAGAGCCCCGTTCCCATAAGCATGGCCTTTGTCTACAGAAGAGACCCCACCCCTGGCCTGAGAGGCTGGACTCCACTTGCAAGGCCTGCCCCACATCAGCAGCTCCATCCTGCTTGGCTGATCACTCCCCCACCGCAACAGCAAGGTCCCCACACTAGAGGGTGCCCTCCACCCACACAACGCCATTCACTGAGCACTACCTGTCTCCATGCACATAGCCCTGTCCACTGAGCCTCACACAGCCAGATCTACCACAGCTGTCGGGCACAGCTCCTCTTGGCTATCTGACCCCTGTGGGAAGTGTGTAGTCAGCCCAGTAAGATGTAAGGGGGAGTCCATGTAATGATATCTGGTTCCTACAACTGATGACCAGAAGCTCTTGAAGATCCTTGGAGTCTCTATGGGCCTAAGTTAGGACCTCTTTGAGAGCAGCTATGCCAGACAGCCAGACAGGTCCCCCACCAAGCTGCAAATAGAAATTGACTTTTCAATTCTGCCCCCTTCCCCCAACCCTGTCTGTGGACTGATGGAGCAGGGGGGTTTCAGTCAGTGAGCTTTTGTTCTGGCCGACAGAGAGAAGAGGTTTGAAATGTTTGACTTGTATGTGGGCATCATCAACCTCAGGGTAGCTGACACGTACACCCAGTGGTATGAGGTGAACCAGGTGATCTTGCACCCCACCTATGAACTGTTCCACCCCATTGGAGGAGATGTGGCGCTCGTGCAAGTGAAGACCCCCATTGAGTTTTCTGACTCCGTGCTCCCCATCTGCCTAGCACCTCCCAACGTGAACCTTACCAGTGTTTCTTGCTGGGCTACTGGATGGGGACTAGTCTCACAACGAGGTAAGAACAAAGCACAGATCTCATAGAAAAGTAGAAAGTAGTCACTAGAGTTTGGGGTGTGGGTAAGAGAACAATCTAAGAAGAAAGAGGCAAATTATAGGGAAAGAAGCCATTGGAAATGCTAGAAATAAAAACATACTGAGAGATGAAAAATTCCTTCATGGGATTATCAGCAGACTGAGCACAGCAGAGAGGAAAAATCATTGAACTTGAAGATAAGTCAATAGAAATTATCCACACTGAAACAGAGAAAAGGATTTATGTGGGTGGGGGAAGGACAATGGAGTGTCAGACAAAACCTTTCCCTAAAGGTGTGTGGGTGAGGTTCCCCTCTCCATTGTTTGAGCAGGGCTCTTGTATGTGGCCAGAGATCCTCCTAGGCTCATGGTGTTTGGCTGGAGAGCCTTTTATCAGTAAGCAGGCTTTCTCTTGTGCTGGACCAGAACTCAGGTGTGTCCCTGCCTCCTGACTATCAGGAACTAGGACCTTATCTGCTGCAGGAAGGAGCCCTCACCTGGCCACTCTTCCCCCCACAGGCTTTTCCTTGGATGAGCTGCAGGAGGTCCAACTGCCTCTGATCCCCAAGAACCTCTGCCAGCTGCTCTATGGATACTCATCTTTCATTCTGCCAGACATGCTGTGTGCTGGGGACATCATGAACATAAAGACCGTATGCGAAGTATGTCCCCACCTTATCGTTTGGGGTCTGGGCTTAGCGGGGACCTTGGGGTCTGGGCTCAGTGGGGACCCTGGGGTGGCTATATACAGACAGACAATGCATGATCACATTACACCTGCAGTGGGCCTTGGCCCTGTGGCTCTTAGCCCTGTTGTAGCCAGGCAGGGGTGGTGGAGGCCCCCCAGCCAACCTCTCTGCACCTAAAGGGCAAGCCATTGACCCCCCACATGACAAAAAACCCTTCTTCCTTTATAGGGTGACTCTGGGGGCCCTCTGGTGTGTGAATTCAACCATACCTGGTTACAGATTGGAATCGTGAGCTGGGGCCGTGGGTGTGCCCAACCCATGTATCCCGGAGTCTATGCCCGCGTCTCCTATTACTCCAATTGGATCCGTTATCACATAGAAATCACACCTGTTCCTCTTCAGCCATCTCCCGCTCTTTCTCCATCTCTAGAAGCTGCTCATCTTGTTCTTGTGATCATGCTGGTTGGCTTGTCAGTGTTGTGAGGGCAGAGACCCTACCCTCACAGCTTCCTCATGGCTTCATGCCCTGTTCCTGTCCTGTTCCTCTCCAGGCCTCCATGCATCTTCTAGCAGTCTCTCCAGAGCCCAGAATGTTGGACCCAGATGCAGGGTTTGTGAGGGGCTGAGCAAAAGAAGAAAGGGGGAATGTCAGTAATTAGCCAAAGGGGCAGAGGGATGCAAAGGGAGAGCCAAGAGCTTGGGCTGAGCACATCTGAGATTTGATAAGATTATTAAACATTTATGAAGCAAGCATTCCAGAGTTGCTGCAAGTTTTTTCATCCACCCAAAGGGTGAGTACCCTCCACAGAAGGGAGGGCCATCTGTCCACCATGGGGCAGGTGCCCACAGCATGAAAGGAGAAGCACAGATCAAACTGAGGCTTTCTAGTACCTGTGTGAGTCTGTGGGTGCAGACTAAGAGAGGCAGAAGGAAAAGGCATTGTTTAAATATTTAAACCTGTCATCAGAAAAGAGTTCTAATGACATTTAAACAGCCAATTTGAAAAAGCAGAACACATGAGCTGAGAGTAGGTAGGAATAAGGAAGTAACAAAAAAGATACGTGTGGAATGAATGAGCCAAAAATTAAAAAAAAAAAAAGAAAACACCAAGTGTGATACAGTCAGTGCTCCATATCCATAGGATATGCATTCTCAGATTTAACCAACCTGGGATTGAAAATATTCTCCACACACACCACCAATTTTTTTTCAGCACTGGGGTTTGAACTTAGGTCCTTACACTTGTAAGTGGTAGGTGCCCTTACACTTGAGTCACTCCACCAGCCCCAACTTCAAATGACCCCCAAAATTTCATCTCTACTAAACATGAACAAGCTTATTTTTTCTTGCCATTGTTCCCTAAACAATACAGTATAACAACCATTTATGTAGCATTTACATTGTATTAGGTATCATAAATTATTTAGAGATGATTTAAACCCATAGGTTCTATGCAAATACTGAACCATATACCTATGGGGTCCTGGAGCCAATTTGACACAGATCCCAAGGGAGGACTGTATTTCAGAATGCCAGTTTTTGCAAAAAATTAAATCAAAAAGTAAGGGAAAAATCACTAACCAAATCAAGATAAAGCATGAGAACAAAAAATACACAAAACAGAAATGACAGGAGAAAATATCTACTGAAACAGAGAAAATGTAAGAAACCATAAGAGATAATGAAAATTAATTTTAATGAAAAGTGGAATTTTTTAGGAAAAAAAGTTTATCAAAAGTAACCCTAGTAGAGATAGAAGGTTTAAATAGATCAAATTCCATGAAACTGATGGAGAAATTTAAGAAGATCCCCACTCAGAAAAAGCCCTGGGCTGGGATGATTTTCTTGGAACTGCATGAAACCTTCAACTCCAGAGTATGAAAGAGGACATCTCCCACAACTGCCCGGGAGCAAGTAGACATGAAGACATAAATCTGATTTAACATTACACACATAAAAAAAGACTAAGACAACCCAACTTATAGATAGGAATCTAAAAATTCTAACGAAAGATGGCAAACAGAATCACATATTATTTTTCAAAATAGTGCATTATAATTGAGTAGGACCTATCCCGATTTGAGGAAACCCACTGATATAATTCACCCTATTAACTGCTCTGCTAAGAAGATATTTACAAAGAATCTTTTGACATCTTCAAAACCCATTTCCAATTTTAAAATGAGGTAGAATTGCTGGGTAGGCTGACAGAGTGGCTCAAGTAATAAGAGTATCAGCCTAGCACGCATGAGGCCCTGAGTTCAAACCTCAGCACTGCAAAAAAAAAAAGAAAGGAAATTGCTGGGTGGGAAGATACATATAAGTATACCTCAACCTGCAGCTAACACTGTGCTTAGCAGGGAAACACTTGCACACTTCCACTCAGGTCATGAGCATGGCCATTGTAGCCACTGTTCCTAAGCACCGTGGGAAGCCTCCATCACTACACCCATGCAAGAGAAGCTGTCCAAGGAAATGGAAAGGAGGGTCTGATTTACCTCCTGCCACAAAAGACGTTATAGTGTATCTGGCATGCCCCAGAGAACGATGTGAAACTACCACAGATGGTAGACAGCTCATTAAAGTCATTAAGTGACCATTACAAAAGTGTCTGTATACCAGTTAGGAAGTACAGAAGATATCGAATAGAACAGCAACAGAAAACACAACATACTTAAAGGCATACCAAGAAATATGAAAATCTGTGTGAGGATCTCTTAAAAATGTCCCTAGTTGCAATCCACTTTCTGTCACTGTGACACAATACCACAGATTGGGTGACTTAAAATGAACAGAGGTTTATTTGACTCATTGTCTGGAAGCGGGGAAGCCCAAGTGTGTGGAGCCGACATCTGGTGAGGGTTTACTTTCTTGGTTTTTTTGTTTTGTTTTGTTCTTCACTTATCTTTCTTGAGTGAGGGCTTTCTTGATCCATCACAACATGGTGAAGGGAAGAGCAGCTGTCAGAAAGAGCTCACTGTTGTAAAAGTCACTCCCACCTTAACCCATTAGTCCATCAACATATGCATGTATTCATGAGGGTAGGGTCCTCAGACCCAATCACTCTCCCAAGATCCCACGTCCACACACCATTAACATGACTTGGAGGATTAAGTTTCCAACATATGAATTTTGAGGATACATGCAAACCATAGCACCCCTCAAAACCAAAACAAAACACAAAGAAAAGGTGAATTTGAACAAGTGAGAGGACAGTCTATATTCTCAGGCGGAACAACTCAAACTTTTTTTTAATGGTGCTAGATAAGTTGACTTCATAGTTCATATCAAACCACAAGCAAGCAAGAATGGTCAGGAATAAACTATATTTGAATGCCGCCAGTGTTATGTTGTGTGTGTAGGGAGGCTAATGCAGCAGATATAAAAATATCCCATATAGATCCTGCAATCACAGCAGAGACTGGACAATTTGTGTCTGCACGTGAATGAACAGAAGGATCAGTGGATAAAACTGGACATTCAGAACAGGGACCCAGTATTGCAGAAAATCACTTTATGATAAATATGTCATTTAAATCCCTGAAAGTACCTAAATTTGCAGAAGTTCAGTACAGCAGACCAAACAGAGTTGATCCTAGAAATAGTATAATCCTGACCAAGTAGAATTTATTCCAACCATCTTAAAGGTGGTTGAACACTAGAATTCTTTCAGTGTTTCAAAACATAAATAAATTCCATAGAACATTCACAAAAGTACCACACAGTCACAGTCCTGGAAAGATGAGAGGACACAGAGTGTGACTATTGTTGTCTTTGGTCTTATACTCTGGCATAAAACTGCAATGAAGCTACGCTTTGTAGCTTAGTGGTGTGTTTGCGTCATTACTATTTGAAAAATATACAATACATATGTATTTTAGTAGCAACTGGTTAAGGCTAACTGGAAGCAGATTTGGTTTCTTTACCTGGCCCATTCTCCAATATCTTCATTCATGTTGGGGGTCATCAGGGACCACAGGTACTTTGGGAGTTCAAGTAAGAGAGACTCAACCTGGGAATCTTTCTGAATAACATTCATTGACATGGGGTAGCTCCCCTCTGTGGAGGTAAGTGGTCATTAGCCAATGGAGTGTCCGGTGCTGCCAAGCACATTGGGTACCTGCTCAGTGCCAAATGGAGGGACAGAGTCAAAGGCTAGCACAAGCAAGAACTTAGTTCTCACCAATATGGTCAAATAGAAGCTGTCTGCCACCAGCACATGCAGTGGTAAACACTTCACCCATCTGTCTCTATTTGGATGCAATCATATGAGCTAGAGTTTATCACAGTCCCTGTATTTACCAGGCAGGAAACTCCAGGAGCTGCAAATGCTGCATTCCAAAAGCATCCTGATTGACACAGTGGCTTTGTCTTGACAAAGTCAATGGTTCCTGGTGAAACCACACATAAAATTGCTGCAGTTGCACCTAACTGCCTGGAATAGTAAGTGTTCCAGGGACAAAGCTCCCACACATACAAGTCTCCACCTCTGTGACCAACATGCAGGACATGTAAGGCTACACTTTTAAGGATCATTTCTATAGTTCATTAAAATGCATTTCAAGGGCTAGAAGTGTGGTTCAAGTGGTAAAGCATCTGCTAGAAAGCATGAGGCCAAGTTCAAGCCCCAGTACTGTAAAATGCATTTCATTTTACTCATTATTTTAGATATCTGATGTTACTTTTAATTTTTATACTTATTTTTCATTTTTGATGGACATAAAACTTCACATACATGGAATACTATCTAGTGTTTCCACACATGTATACACTGTGTCAAAGCAGGATGAGGATTTATCTCATCCCCTGCCATCACTGGGGACCCCACACCCCTCCCTACCCATTTCTCAGCTTGTTTTTGTTTATGAAAACCTTCGTGGCATCCACACAGTTTCCAAGCTGTAGCCTGCATTTATATCCCCCAATTCAAGGTTTTCTACCAGAGGCTGCTTCCTAGCATACTAACCTCTCCTGCCACCAGGGGGCAATCTTCTGGGATCCAGGAAGCTGGACTTCCTGGACCCTGGTACATTTGAGTAGGCTTCCCTACAGACCTTTCCGCTGCCCAGAAAGGCATCCGTGGAACAATGATCTATGTGAGGCATGGTTGTGAAACCTGGCTTGGGGATGCTAAGATTTGTGGTGGTAAAAGACAAAGGGGTTCTTCAGCATTTCATTCGCTCTGAGCATTACAGAGTCCCTACTGTTAGAAGCTTCCAGCAAGAACAGGTGTCCAGAAGGCCCAGCTTGCATGGTCCCAGGGTACTCTGCTTTGCAGCCCGGGCTGGGAATACCACAGACTGTGTGCCAAGGGACCTGGGCCTGCCCTTTTAGAGCCTGGATCTGCTCAGAAGTTGGTGGTCAGGGATGCTGCTTCTCACACCAGCCTGGTCTACATTCATCCAGCAGCCTGGTCTGCATTTATCTGGCCCCTGATCAGCTTCTGGTGGACACCTGACCAGGAAGTTGGGTTGGATTATGGTGCCTGATCATGGCGGGTGAGGGTTTAGGAACCAGAAGGGCCCATCTCTTTCTAATCCACAGCAGCCTTCTCTATTTCCAGGTGAACTCTACAAGACCTGAGTCTGTAAGTTGACCAGCTTGGAGATGGGCAATGGGGAGAAGGGAATTGTCTCCCAGCATCTCCAGTAAGGCAGATGTTCATGCCAGTGTCTTTTGCTGCACAGAGTCCATGAACTCCATATTATTAAGTATCCCTCTTCTCCCCAGGAAGGCTCCACCAGCTCATGCCCTGCTCCCCGGACCCTATTAGTGCCCTAGGGTACCCTGGGTCTCTAATGCTATGCTATGAAGGGCTTCCCCCTGACACAGCCTCTGCTCTGGTTCCCCAATGGTTTATGTGTTGAAATGTAATCCCCATTGTGAGTTATGACAAGGGTGGAAGCTTGGCCTGGCTGTGGTGTTCAGAGGTGGGGTCTTAGGGACGTGATTTGGACTAAATAAGGATCATCAGGGTGGAGACCCATGATTGGATTCTAGTAGCTTTATAACAGAGGACAAAGGAGATGTAGGAGCACTGGCGGACACACACACACTCCCTGACTCTTGCACTGGGCTGTCTCAGTACTTTGCCAGCAAGAAGGCCATCACCAGATGCAGCCCCTTGACCTTGAGCCTCCAGAATTGTGAGCCAAAAGCATCTTCTCTTCTTTATAAACTAACCCAGTCTTAGGTATTTTTGTTATAGTAATAAAAATAGATTAATACAACCTCTCTTGATACTGCCTATCCTAAATCCTCCCCAGTTTCAGCCTGTCAGGCAGGAAATGAAAATTACTTCACCTCTGCCCACCCTGTACCTGCTGTGGTGGTCAGGCCCCATCCTTCTGAAATAAGGACATTTATTTGCCTGAAATGTGGAGGACAGTGCAGAAACCACACCATTCTCTCTTTATAAAAAGTATTTGGAGGGCTGGGGGCATGACTTAAGTGGTAGAGCAACTGCCTAACAAGTGTGGGGTTTGAGTTCAAACCCCAGTACAGCACTGCCAAAAAAAAAAAAAACCTTATTTTTGTTTTGTTGTTGTGTTTGTTTTGAGACAGGTTCTCACTATGTAGCCCAGGCTAACCACTTTGAAGTTATGATTCTGCTGCCTCTGCCTCCCAAGTGTTGGGATTATAGGCATGTACCACTACACCCAGCTAGTGTTTGTATGTGTGTGTGTGTGTGTGTGTGTGTGTACTCATTCACTAGACAAGGAATGGAGGAAAACACACTCAACACAAGAAAGAGAATATTTGAAAAACCCACAGCTAGCAGCATGCTAAAGGGGAAGCAGATAACTACCCCCCTGAAATCAAGAAGACAAGAATACTTTTCCCACAGCCATTCAGCATTGTATTGGAAGTGCTGGCCACAAAAATCAGGCAAGAAAAAGGAATGATAGCCCAATTGAAAAGGAAGAAGCAGCACTGTTGTTCTCAAACAGCATGGTTTTATACTGTGAACATTTCTACAGAATCTAAACACACACACACACACACACAAACACCCCTATGCTTGTGAACAGTTTCAAAGAGTTGCAGGATATAGACCAGCCAGGCATGATGGCACATGCCTATTAACCCAGCTATTTGGGAAGCAGAGATAAAAGGATTGAGGTTCCAGGTCAGTCCAGGCAAAAGTTAGTGATACCTTATCTCAAAAACAAGCCAGGCATGGTAGTACATGGCTGTAATCTCATCGATGTGGAAAGTGGAGGTGGTAAGATAAGGGTCTGAGGTTGGTCAGGGCAGGTACATGGGACCCTATCTGAAGAAAAGCTAAAAAGCAAAAAGGACTGTGGACATAGCTCAAGGGGTAGAGCACTTGGTTAGCAAGCACAAAGCCCTCAGTTCAATACCTAGTACTTCCCTCCCCCGCCAAAAAAAAGCTGCAGGATATAAAATCCATGCACAAAAATCAGTCTGTATTTGTGTACATCAGCCATGAACAACCCAAAAAGCAGGTCCATGACAAGTGCTCCAAATTCATGGCAGGTGTCATGGCATGAGGGTCATAGTGTCAAGCCCACATTTCTGGCCCCTGACTATGGGGCATCTGGTTGCGCTCCTGTGGGCAGGGCATAGACAGCCTTGAGGGCCAGGAAGACATACATAGAATTCATCCTGGCAGCCTGAGGGTGCAGGGTGTCCTGGCAGGTGTAGGTCAGTGGAGAAGGTAAAGCTGTTGCCATGAACTTGGCAGTCTTGAGGCCATGTCTGCATACTTCTTTTTACAATCAAATGGATGCCTGTGTGGAAACCAGTATCCAGATGTCACAGCTGTTATCTGAGACCCCAAGGCAGGTGTTCCTCTCCTTCTGCAGGTATTAACCAGAGGCAGACTGCACAGAAGGTCACATGGTAAACCAGGCTAAGGCTCAAGCTCCCCATCCTCTCAGGACTCTGTTGTGCCTCCATCCAGCACTGCATACTGTTGGTGCTCAGTGTACTCTAGGGATGGATCCTGTGGCCTTCAGGAGGGTCAGAGCAAAGCCACGGTGCCAGGAAAATAAATAAATTCCCATACAGTGGTCTGGACACCCCTTCCACCCCTGCTGGTCCCGCAAGAGAGGGGCCCTATTGCCAGGCCAAGCCAGTTCCCCAGTCCACAGCCAGAGAGGTCTTGATGGTCAGTTAGCCCTCAGGAACTCTGGTAGAAAGGGGTAGGATGCAGCGGGGCAAAGGGCAGGGAGCTGGTCCAAGCTAGAAGGGTCTGAACCCCCTGGGGCAGGTGAGGAGCTCAAGGGGCTCTGCTCCCCAGGACTGCTTGGAAAGTCCTCAGGCCAACTATCCTGGTCCTAATCTTGGCCACTTGGCGAGCAATCCTCCCTCCACTTTCCCTGGCCAGAATGGGAGACTGAGGCCCAAGTGGGACAAGGGCTGCCTCAGCCACCTCTGCCCACCAGCCCAAGTCTTGGTGTTAGGCACCCTCCAGACTCCCCTCTAAATCCCAGCATACCCCTCTGCTTCCAAGGGCCCAGGCTGGGGTGAGATTTGTATGGAGGACAAGCCCACCCCTCACTCACTGGCCAGCATCTTAATTCCCAGATGCCCTAGTAGCTTAATGGCCAAAACAGAGCTGCCTGGAAAAGCAATGCTTTTGATACTGCAACCAGGAAGTAATCCAAGAGTTCCCACACACTGCTCCTCTAGTGACCATCATGATGGTGTGGGCATAGGGGTTACCCTTGTCCATTTATAGGAGAAACAACAGAGATGGATCATGGTGCTCAGTGGTGCTGAGGCTCCCCTTGATTTAGACCAGGGCATGCCAGAGGCCTGGGGAGGAGCTTTCAAGGCAGGAAAAGGGGGTCAGGCAGAATCAGGGTGTCATACAAAGAAAGATTCCAAGAGTATTAGGTCTAGGGCTCCTGCCCACAGGCCTAGCCACTGTCTGGTGATTTGGAGACCCTCCCGTAGGACTCTTTGCCCTTAACTCCTCTGTCCCAGGGCTCCAGTCCCCCATAGGACTCTTCCTTTCCCAAGCCTCCCCTGTCCAGGCCTCTCTAGGCCTCTCTAGGCCTCTCCTCTCTCCCCTCCCCAGCACCACCCCTTAGTCTTTTCCTTTCTCAGGCCTCTCCCCTTCCTAGACCTCTCCCTCCTCAGGCCTCTCCCCTCCCCAGGCCTCCCCTCTATAGGCCTCCCCATCCCCAGGCCTCTTCCCTTCCTAGGCCTCTCCCTTCCCTCCCCCGATCTTTCTCCTCCTCAGGTCTCCCCTCTCACCCGACTCCAGCTCCAGGACTCTCCCCTCACCAGGTGTCTCCTCTCCAGGCCTCCCCTCTCTAGGCCTGCCCTCTCTAGATCCCCTCCTTAGCGCCACCCCCCTCACCAGGACTTCCCTCTCTAGACTTCCCCTCTCCATGCCTCTCCTCTTCAAGCCTCCCCAGCCCTGGGCCTCCACTCTCCAAGCCTCCCTCCCCAGGCCTCTCCTTATCCCAGGCCTCCCCTCCTCCCTCTCTTTTCCCCAGGTCTCCCCCCCAATACCCCTAGGCATCTTTCCTCAGGACTCTAACCTGCCCCTCCTCTCTGGGCTGTGGAGCAAGCCAAGCTTCTCAGATCCTAAGTGGGGCTCTTGGTCCTTTATGAGTCTCCCACCCCATAAAAGAGATCACTGCTGGGCTGTCCAGAGGCTCTGAAAGCAGCTGGCCCAGCTACAGACTTGCAGACCCAGCCCGGGGAGGGACAGGAGTGGGAGAAGGCTGCCTCAGAGCGTGGGAAGGATCCCGGTCACTCACAGGCTGCAGTGGCCCTGGCCACCAAGGGACATGCTTGGCTCTGTGGCTGGTCCCCACTGGCTTCTGGTCCTTGAGCTCTTCCCTGCTGAGGTCAGGTGGGGAGACAGGAGACCAGGCTCTGGACAGGTCCCAGAGGGTCCCTGGCCTCTCCTAGGACATCCAGAGGAATTGGGCAGGGTTGGCTTATAACAAATACCTCCTGATTAATAAAAAGTTTGATGGAAATTTCATATGTTGACTGGGGTCCTAAACATTTTCCAGGAACATCTGGCAGAGGCCAGGGCTGCCTGTTTATGTTCACAATGAGAACATTTTTTCCAATGAAGTCCACAGCGATTGTCTCCTTTAGAAGCAAACGTGGGGGACATACACACTTGGGGTGGGCACTCTGGGTTGCTGCCCACCCACCTGGGCCCACCCCCTCAGTTGGTGATGATGGGCCCTCTCCCCAGAAGGCATAGAAAGCCAGAAGCCAAATTCTCACCCGATGGGGGACAGACCCTCAGACCAGATTCTTCTCTTCCCACTCCAGTCACCCTTGGAAAGGTCCCCAATTCCCCATCTCCATGGAGAGGCTTCCTGCATTCTGTCAGGCCCACAGGTACACAGCCCTGGTTAGGGGCATTAGGGAGAGGCAACAGAGAGTCAAGGGCTAGAGCCTTATCCCCATAGGGTGGGGATTGGGCTCTGACCTTCACCCATGGTTGCTGTTGGGAGTCTGGGAGGGAAAGACCCAGGAAAGGCAATGTGCTGCACAGATCTCTGGTGGTGATCAAGGCTGCCAAGTGAAGGATGTGGCAAATGAGGCTCTACCCAGAAACACAACAAGAGGACAAGGCCTCACTAGGCCTCCCAAACCACACAAGACCCTAGGTCCCCAGTCCTAGGGCAGCAAGCAGACAGTGACGATGTAAAGAACTCATCTGGCCCCAGTTCCATCCTGGGCTGCTGCTGCCATGGGGGTCTGGGTTTGGAGGTGGTGGTGACGCTACAACCTTGCCAGCTGGGGCTTAGCCTGCCCTGTGGCTGCCGCACCAGCCACTGTGTGTGGTCCTTGTGGGAGACTCTCATTTATTTTTCTTTCTTTTTCCCTCGTCTTCTTTTTTAATAAAATGCATTGGAGTGGAAGGCAGATACCACCTCCATCCTATGTCCTTATAAAATGTGTGGACACCTATGTATTCACTGTATGTGTGTTCATGTGTTGCTGCAGGCAGTGCCCTGAGGGAAGGGAGGGGAACTCAGGCTGACAGAACCCAAGCTGGTCCTTGGAGACCCTCAGGATACTTGGGCAGAGCCACAGCACAAGGCCCCTGGCCAAGCTGTGAGCTGTAGCCTCTGCTCCCAGTGCTTGGGGGTCCACGACTGCACAGAGAGGTGCCGAAACCTGGAAAACCTCAGGGATGAGGCCTATTATGCTGTAGTCCTGCTCTTAGGACCCCTCCCACCGGGGGGAGCAGCATGGGACCCCAGCCCCTTAGCTCCAGCATCTTGCATATTGCTCTGCAATACAGCCCATTTTTCATCTGTTTTATGTTTTTCTCACAGAGTTTATCTCTGCTGCCCACCTCATACCTGCTGCCTAACTAACCCTGCAAATCTCCTGTGAGCAGGTCCTGCCCAGCCCCTCCCAGCAGGGTCCGGGAGACCTGCCACCCCCACCATGCCCACACAACAGTCCCAGGCTTCAGATGTCCATGCCCATATAGCCAATAGCCCAGGAGCCCAGGGCCCAGGTATGGAAGGCCTAGAGAAGAGGCCTGGTGGGTGGGGGTCCAAGGCTTGCTCTCTCTCCCAGCTCTTGACCAGGGACAGTGCATCAGGGCAGGATTATCAGGTATCCTCTCCACTGCCGCTGCTACCTCCTGCAGGGGCTGTCCTTCTGCCAGCCCTGATAGTACCTCCTCGCCTCATTCCTGGCCACAGATAGTGCCAATCAGCCTGTGTGGTGTACCCCCGACCTGTGTAGCCAGTACCCAGGAACCTGGGAAGGTAGGGCTGCTCCCAGGCACTTGCAGCCCACTAGGTATCTCCCATACAAAGGTTCCCATGACCAGACAGCCCACTGCCCCTTCCTCTCCACCCCTACTCTCACCTGCAGGCCCCTCTTGAGGCAGCTCAGAAGTGTTTGCCTCACCCTGGGAAAGCAGAACCAAGGGGATAGGTGTCTAGGCTGGAGCTGCCTGGCTACTCTCTAGCCAGCTTAATCAGAAGCTGGATTTCCTCTTAGGACTCTCTTTCTCCTGAGTCAAAGATCTTCACTCACAGCTAGCCACTTCCCTCCTTGGGACCTCCCAATTCAGCTACAGCCCACCCAGTGGCCACCCTACCCTGGCCACTCCCTCTCATAGACTCCACTCCACTCTCTCCCCACCAGACACCCCTCACCTAGGGCACTGAAAGCTGCCCACGGGATGCTTCCTCCTTTTCCTGCTCTGTCCTCTCCTGATCCGGCCCATCAAAACCCTCATCCTCTACTCTGGCTATATTCCCCTAAGAATTCCTGGGAGGTCAGCCGTCTCAGCTCCCCACTGATCCTCCCATGCACCCACCACTGAGGAGGGTCCTTCTTCCTTGTCCCAGACTCTCAGCCCATCCTCTCTTTGGCCATATCCTGTAAGGACACAATTACAGTACTCAGAAGGAGCACTGCTTCATCAGGGACAGCCTCCAGGGAAGGGCAGTGTGGCCTGCTGGAATCTTGGAGATCAGTGTACCAGAGAAGAAGAAGAAGAGGGAGGGATAGGGTTATGAGGACTCCTGCCCCACAAAGCAACTGGGGGTTATCTCCAAGGCGTGAATATGCAATATCCTTCCCCACAGTCTCTGGCCTGGACTGATCCATCTTCCATAGCAATGGGTCTGGACCTCTACGCCATGCTGGAGGCCCTGAGCCAAGAGAGGTCCCCAAGGCATACCTCTCCACTGCTTGTCTTGCCTGGCCCCTAGGTCCATCCTAGGGTGGGGGTTGGAACTCAGAGGCAACGAAGCTTTTGCTTGGAAACTACAACTTGCCTGGAGTCAGGGGTGGCCCATGAGACCCACAGCAGAAGTGACATGTGCATCTCAGATTCAGCCTTCATCCTGTACCTCACCAGCCACCATGCTGTGAGGATACTCAAATGATGCTGTGGAGAAACACACACGCAGAGAAACGGGTCCCCAGTCAACAGCTGGCCCCAAAAGGGCAGGCATCCCCACAACCTCTCAGAAGGCTATTCTTCCAGATCCCTCTGATCTTCAGAGGAATGTTCTTCTAGCTATCTTGGGAGAGTCACCCACCCAGATAGATAGCCATCCCCACGTCCTGACCCATGAGAACACAAAGGCAGCAAACAGGTGATTGTTGATTATTAACAATTGTTGATTACTAGATTCAGCCACTAAGATTCAGGGTGGTTTGTTATGCAATAAGAACACATGCACTTAAAGTCCTTCAATGGGTGTCTTTCTGGGGTCCCAGAGGACATGATCTGCCATTGGTTAGCTAGCCCAGGCCCACTGAGGCATGTATGGACATACATGTACACAAAGACATGGATAGCTGCCTTATTGCCTACCAGGTTCTGGAGTTCAATGTTTAGGGCCAGTTGCAGGGACTGACTGTCCACTTGTATCCTCACCAGAGTGGAGGCTCCCTGCTTCCACAGCAGAGAGAAGATGGTGTTCCTGTACCAACACCAGGAAGCCCTGTGCCCCTACAGCAGCATACATGGCCTGAACAGGGGCCTCAGACCAGAGAAATGGGATCTAGAAGCCACCTACAGATTCTGTAGGGTTCCTTGACCCATCTTGTAGAAGGCCCTCTTGATAACCTGGTGACTTGCCCTGGGAGGCCACATGTCCAGAGGGCCACCAATCCATTCCTGTCCACCAGCCAGAGATAAGGTATTCCAAGGATGCTGGAGGTGTGGCTCAAGTGATAAGGTACTCCAAGGGGGGCATTACTAGCTCCATTGCCCCGTTGGCCCACCTAACACCAGGGACAGCCCCTGCATGTACATGGGGAAACTGAGGCCCAAGAGCCGGTGAGGACATCCTTGACTGCATCTTGCCCC
The DNA here is from genome assembly GCF_047511655.1 of Castor canadensis. NCBI lineage: Eukaryota > Metazoa > Chordata > Mammalia > Rodentia > Castoridae > Castor > Castor canadensis. The sequence continues at coordinate 48,310,497 of NC_133400.1, read as the reverse complement.
TCAGCCTAAAGGGTGGACCAAGGGCACTCCTGGAGCTTCAATATGGTGCCATCCATCTCTCTGTCCAAAGAGAAAGACCTCAGCCTCTCAGAAGTTCAAGAGTCCAGGACCAGGGGGGGCAAGAAAAAAGTCCTGGCCTATCCAGTATATAGTAAAGCAGGCAGAGCTCAGGGACCATGCCAGAGTGTACAGGAGAGCCAGGTCTCTGACTGATGCACATATCACTCAGGAGCACAACTGTATACACACGCACACACACACACATATACACAAGCATACTCAAACATACCCACAAGCACATATATGCACACACAAGCCCACTTATGCACACATGGGCCCACACATAAACACAGCTATTCACAAAAGCCCAGTCATGTACACACAAGTACACTCATGCACACCTGTGCACACTCACGTGGATACACATGAACTTGTGGCTGCTAAATCTAACATGAGCTTGCCTGCGTGTTTCTGGCCTGGGCTTTCCCAGCCTGGCCTCTCTCCTCTTCCCAGCTCTCAAGGAAGCTTTGTGGGAGGCAAGGGCCGCAGCCAGCAGCTGGACCCCAGACCAGTCTGCAGCTCAGTCCCCGGGAGGGTGGCTGCTGGGGCTTGCACACACATGTGAGAGGCCGGGTGACCCCCTGCATGGGTACATGGGTGGACCCCATGCTTGATTTATGACAGGTCTCCCCCACATGTGTCAAAGACACCGTGTTAAGCACCGGCATAAAAATAATATATAGGTTACCGCAACGTTTTTATGACCTTCCCCAGCCCTGCACTGGAATGCTGGAATCCAGCAGGTGAAATAACACACGTTTCAGTAGTTGCACTTGCAGCTGAGTGCAACTGGGGAGCCAGAGGAGTGGGAAAGTTTCTTCTGGGCCTGGGTCCTTATGGGAGCCGAGTCAGTTAGAGGCTGAAGCATGCAGGGTCAGGTGGGAGGCATACTTCTGGATGATGTTGGCAGAACTCCTGCAGCTTAGAGGGACCACAAAAGCTGTCCTTTGAGAGGGATGCCCGATAGGGTCTTTGCGCATCCTTCCTACTTATACCACAGCTGCTGTCTGACCCGGGGAGCATAGAATTTCACAGACAGGCTGAAGGAGACAGTCTGGGGATGCAGAGAGACTGAGCCTGTCCCAAGAGCCTTGTCACTGTGGACCACAGCACTTGCATTGGCGACCAGGCTGCAGAGGTGAGGGCAGGTGGGGGTGGGGTGGGGAAGCTGCAGATGTCCCCGTGGTAAGGGACAACAATGAGGATGTATTATCGACTGTTGTGTAACAAACATCCCCCCCACTCATACCCAGCTCCTCTGGATAGCGGCATGCTTCTATTTTCAAGTTTAAAAAACTTTAGGATTTCTTCTTTTCACAGCTGGAGAAACTGAGGCTGGGGAATAGACATGAAATCTTCTGCAAGACGGAGGCCCCTGGCAGCAGCTAGTAGACCCGAATGTCTCAATAACAAGCCTCACCCTGCAGCACACCAGGGGATGTCAGGCTGGATGCATGAAAACTGAGGTGGCTATCCAGAGCTGTCCCACCAGGGTAGACCTCTGCAGCCAGGAGGACAGTGGACAGAAGACAGGGTCTGCTGCAGGTTGGTATACAGGTACATGAAGAAACAGCTCAGACCCACTTGCTGGACAAGAGGACATCTCCAACTGCTCAGTCCTGGTGGGACCTAGGGGCTTCTAGTCATGTGTGGGTTATGGGCTTCTCTGGGACCCCTCCCCATCAGGCTGGCTGTAAAGATGCAGCCAGGTGGAGTGCTGGTCATAGGTCACTTCCAGAACTGTGCCTTCTGGATCCTTGATACAGGCCTCTCCTCTGTGTCTTTGCTGGGCCCCTTCAGAGACACTTCCCTATAATGCTGGACCCATAGCCTCAGCTATCCCTACAGTAATGAGTGATCAGTCTGTGTCCCAAAGCGAGGGCCTCAGTTGGAGTAGCCTTGTAGGCTTAGTGGTAGGAAAGGGGAAGGAGATGACCCTGTGAGGTAGCAAAGTGTGTGTAGGGGCCCTAGGCTGGTGGTCCTACAAAGTGGGGCTGAGGTGCATGGAAGGGGAAGGCAGGAGACTGGTGGAGTCCCCTTCTATGGCCAACCCATGGTATCTATGGGTGGAGGCTTCCAAACAGGCAGGACCTTGCAACAGCCCTGGGGACAGCAGGGCCTAGTGCACCCAGCAGCTCCAGAAGTCAGTCTTTTCTGCTTGTTCTGACAGGTGCTGTATCTCCAGGCTTGTTTCACCATTTGTTCAGCCTAGTTGCCCAGGCCAAAGAGCCAGTAAAGAGCAGCCTGGAGAACCAGCCTGCTGGACCTGCTTTGCCTGGAAAGGCCTCAAGCCCTTGTTCCCTTTCCCTCTGGGGACTCCTCAGAAGTCCTCCCAGGCTGGCAAAGAAGAACTGCCTGGTTAGCGTGGGCCAGATGTTCAAGCCCTCCATGGGCAACAGAATGGACCATTAAGAAGCCACTGAATTTTAAGGTGCTACTTACATGGGAATCCCCACGGGCATTCAGCACTTACACATCACAAGGGCACTTCCAAGGTTAAGGACTTGGCCTGGATCCCATGGGAGTAGAGGAGATCTGAGAAGGAGGCCCTCCCTGGGCAATGGTCAGGGCTATGGCCTGGGAAGTGTGGTCCTGAAGTGCCACTGAGGCTTAGGGTGTAGTCAAGGATGGAGACTGTAGAAGAAGCAGGGTGGGTTGAGCTTACTGCAGAAGAGGCTGGGCAGGTCTCCCTTCAAAGCTCCAGCCCACTCTCTAGCCCCGGGCCTCCATGGAGGCTGCATTCTTGCCCTCCACTGGTCAGCAGTGAGCCAGAAGCCTGAAGCATGGCTGCACGTGAGGGTCCTGCTCCTCTGCTTCCCCAAACCTGTGGTGTAGGAGGAGAAGCTGAGGTTCCAGAAGGCCAGCTTCAGGGACAATTTGCCTAGTAGGACTGGGGGACCTAGGGAGACACCACAGTGAGCCTCCCACAGTCCCTGACCCATTTGTCACCTGAGCTTTCATCTCAGGGGTAGGTACTCCCTCATTAGGCTGCCCAGACAGCAGAAGGGCCTTGGACAGGACTGTGGGGATGGGGACTGGGCAGATGAGTGTCACAACACAGCTGTTCATGAGCCCAGGAGTGATTTTAAGCATGGGTTCAGCAGGGCCCCAGAGGACAGGCTTAGAGGGTCATGGTGACGTTTGAAGTTCTCTGTCTATGGAGCCAGGAGTCCCGAAAGCTTCAGCCACAGTTCAGGGCACACCCACTATTCCAGAACACTCCCTTCCCAGGGTGGGTACTGGGAGTCTGTGACAGCAATGGTGGGTGGTGTGTGAAAGGCTCCAACCCCTCCCTCTCACCTCTCTAGTCTCTTTGTCTCTGTCTCTCTGTCTTAGTCGCCATCTCTGTTTCTGTCTCCCTCTGTCTCTCTGTATTTTTCTCAGTCTGTGTCTTTTTCTGTCTTCTTGGGCCTCCACTTATCTTTAATTTGTTTTTTTGTCTTCCTCTGTCTCTGTCTATCCCTATCTGTCTCCCTCTCTGTGTCTGTCTCTCTTCTCTGTCTCTTCCTATCTCTTTCTATTACTGTTTCTGTTTCTCCTGTCTATCTCTCTGTCTCTCAGTCTCAATTTTTGTCTTTCTATCTCCTGGTCTCTGTCTCTTTCTGTTTTTCCCTGTTTCTCTTCTCATCTTTTATCTGTTGTTTCTCTCTGTCTCTGTCAATTCTTATCTCTCTGCTTTCCATCTGCCCCTATCAGTCTCCTCCTCTGTTTCTCCCTGGCTTTCTTTGTGTCTCTGTTCCTATCTTACTCTGTCTGTGTTTTTCTCTTTCTCTCCCTAACTCTCTGCTCTAGGACCCTAATGCATGTCCTCAGAAACTCCAGAGCCCAGGGATGCCTGGGGTATGAGACTGGCCCCACAGGTCCTCCTGACAGAGTCCCAGCCCAGCTTCCTCAAGTGCCCAGCTACTTTCCCATCAAGACCCTGATGCAAAGGCTAAGGATCCTGCAGCCCCAAGAGCGCTAAGAACCTTGGGCAGTCAGAGGCTGCGGGAGACTCTGAGAACCCCTGCCTGCAGGGTCCAGCCTGGAGGCTCTAACCCAGACAGATGGTGGTGAGAGAAGTGCAGCCATCCAGATCTCACTCACTCCAGCAAGGGGATTGGGAAGGAATTCCGGGAATTTGCCGAAGGGAGAGGGAGGGTGGAGCGAGGGAGGCAGTAGATGCTGGCAGGAGGGCCCCAATTGCGTGGTTTCTCTCTTCTTCAGGCTTTGGAAGTCTACAAGAGAACCATTACATTAAAGATCAGCATAAAGCAGCTTCTAATCCTTAATGGCTAATGGTTCCCATGGGGCTACTTCCCACATGCTGGACACACTCAAAGGAGCCCTCCCTGCTACAGCCTCCTAAGACCTGCCCCAGGCCAGATCCCTTGACCTCTCTCTGTCACAGCCCCAGCCTGAGCTCAGAGCCTGTCTCTGGCCCCAGACAGTCCAAAAGGAGATAGGGAGAGGCCTCCAGAAGACATATGTGGCTCAGACATCAGGTAGTCCAGGTGAGACAGGAAACCCATCACGAGGTCCCAGGGACCTGGGGAGACTCAGGAGGTGACCAAGGGGCAAATCTTTGGGGCTAGGCCTAGGCAGGGCCGTGGGACCATCTGGAGCAATTTTCAGGAAGCTTAGGTGGCATTGACACATGGCAGCATCTGGGTCTGGGGAGGGCAGGGGGACCAGAAGGAGGCTAGGATGGCCCAATCAACATCCCACCTGCAGCCACCCAGGGATCATCTGGGGTCTCTTGGCCCACTGAGAAAGAGCCTCCAAGAGCAATTCTTGAGCAAGCCTTCTGAGGGCCCAGGAGCAAGGAGTCTGAGAGGGTCAGAGCAGAGAGCAGTTGGAAGTGGGAGATCTCTGCAGAGTTAGCCTGGTTTCAGGGTCTGCACCCCTTCTAGCAATGCACTCACCCTTCCAGGGAATGCTCCAGCCCTTTACTAAGCTGGGATTTGATGCTGCAGGAGGGAGGGGCACATCTAATATGCTGGTGGCATTGATCTGCTCACCCTCAGCTCAGGGGCTGCACCCAAAGGTGTCCAGCTACCCTTCCTGGGAGCTTTGGCTGCAGCCCTTCCAGGTCCTGAGCCCAAGCAGCCAGGAGAAAGGAAGTGAATTGGAGGAGGCCCTGCAGCCCCTAATACATAGACATAGGGTGAAGGCTGCCCATGTAGGCCAAAGCCATGCAGGCTAGGGTGTGTATTCCTCAGCCTTTGCAGCACAAGAGAGACTTCTAGAAGAAACAAAGGAACCTGAACTGTCCAGTCAGAAAGGGAACCTGGGAAAGACAAGTGAAGCTTCTTTGTAGTAGGTGCAGGAGGTGGGGGGCTAGAGGTTCCTCTGTCAGGCATTTGGGGCTCTCTGAGGCTTCCCTTCCCTATATTGACCTCCACAAACCTAACCAGACCTCTGGCTTGCCTGGCCCTAACTCTTGGTGTTCTTCCTATAGACTTCCCCTGACCTTCACTTCCAAGACCCACCAACAGAGCCAAGACTCTGGGGGTGCAAAAAGACTCCCCAAGCCTTTGAAGAAGCACCCATGGGTTGGCAGCATGTAGGAGCTCCCCAAATATTTGCCCCTCCTAACACAATCCTGGGTCCTCGAGTGTGGGATTGCTGACTTTTCTGCCCCAGCTGCCCCTCCCCACCCTCTTCTCAATACTCAGAGCTGTGCTTGGCAACAGTAAGAACAAAACTCAAGAACAAGATGAAGGGACAGCCTTATCTTCTGCCGCATCTCAGACATTCTTATCCAGAACCTTAGAAAACTAAACCTGTCCCTTTTAGACGCCATCTGGAGAGTAGAATTCCTTGCACCATATCAGATTTTTCCAAAGGAGAAGAGAATGCCAGAAAGAGACGCCTCAGTCCCAGGGAGCAGGAGAGCCCAGGAGCAGAACCCCTGTATGTACAGGTCTGGTTACTGCTGGGGGAAGCACAACCTCTGACTGGTAGAGGACATAGGGTCTCCACAGAGTGTCCTCCCTCCATGTTCCCCCGGACTTGAGCCATCTCTGAGCCTATCCTGGAAGACTTTGTTAAGAGGAAGATTCTGCCTCCACTGGTGGAAGGGGGGATGAGCTCCCCTCAAGGGTGATGTGCAGTCCACACCCAGAGCAACACACTGGACTGCTGCTGGAATCCCCTCCAGGGGCACAGCTCAGGGCTGGTCTAAGCTTTTCCCTCTTGGTCAGTCCCTCATGGTCTGATGATGGCTGTTGCCTGCTAGATCTCATGTTTGTATCCCAGGTCAGAAGAGGAGAATAAGGCCAGAGGCCAGAGCAAATCACATGGCCTTCCTTCTCGTCATGTTTCACCCAGGCAGGCAGGCAGGCCTATTGCCTCTGAAGTCTTCCAACAACTCCATGTCCACAAGGACTCCACCAGGGACAGAATGACCTGGAATGGGCTGGCCTCAGAGCAAGATGTGTGATTGACTGCTGCAGAGACAAAGTATCCAGACCAGGCCCTGCCATGGGGGATTTTTGGGTACAACGGACCTACCAGGATCATGCAAAGATCCCACTCGACAAGAGCTATAGGGGAAAGTAAAGACCCAAATATGAATGGATCTGTATCTGTCTGTCCTTCATTTTCTTTCCATCTTTCAGTCCCTCTGTCTCCTCTCTGTCTTCCTGTCTCTGTCTCCTGTCCTTGTATCATTCTCTTTTTCTGTCTCCCTATCTCTATCTGTGTCTGTCTCCCTCACTCTGTCTCTTGTCCTTGTCTTTCTGCATTCATGTCTCTGCCTCCTGTCTCTGTGACTTTGGATGTCTTTCTCTCCACTTCTCTATCTCTACACACCAGTGCAGATGTACACACACATGCACATACACACAAACACACATATATGCACACATACACACACCTCCCTCTCTGACTCCTGTCCCCAGCTGTTTGCCTCTGCATTGGTGAGGGGTGGAGAGTGCAGGCAGCAGTTCACATGCCACTCTGTTTTGCCACGCTGCTTTCACCCAGGGCCAGGAATGTGAGCCCAGTCATCAGGGAGGTTGGTGGCAAGGCCACATCTGTCCCACCCAGAGCACTGCAACAGAGAGCAATCTTCAGGCACCCTGGAAAGGCTAATTGCTCCAAAGAGGGAGCAAGGTCCAGAGCAACAGTCACAAGAACCAGCCTACAACATGCCCACTGCACCTCCACTTCTGCCCACCATGACAGACCAGGCCAGGAAGAGAATGCCCCCCTGAGCCAAATGGCCAGGTCACAGTCCTGCTGAGAAAATCAGCCCAAACTCAGTGTCCACAGCATCTTCGTGCTCTGATGTGTCCCCACATGTCCTCTCACAGTATCCTTGGGCACAAAAGTTACGATACTCCATACAGGTCTGGGGACCTAGCTAGGAGGACTCAGAGGGCCCTGGAGCTATACCCAGCCCTCAGTGCTATAACTCCAGTGTCTTTGCCCATGTCAGGGCCCTCCTTCTAGGGGTGACAATCCAGAAATCAAGTCAACCACAGAACTCCCCTTGGTCCTGATGCAGTTATGGAGCACTATCTGTATGCATGCCTCTTCTTCCACATCACAGTCCAGTGGACCAAATCCTACAAGAGCTCAGCTGGCCTACCCAGGGCAGCAGAGACTCTGGCAGAGACTCCCCCAGCCATCCTGCCTACTTCCCTGGCTGATGATTGCATTTCTGGTTGCTGCAGCAGCTCTAGGGCTCCAGTGCCTCTGCTTGTAGAGCTCCCCTCACTGACGACCTGGTGCAGCCCCAGGCCTGCCCAGTCCTCTTGGCCAACTCCCCAGACCCCACGCCAGAAGAGCATGATTTCATCTAGCTAGAATCCAGCAGTGCACTGTATTTACATAAATATTCCCCCACCCTTGACCCTGGAACTGTGCAGAATGGCGTGTGGCCTATGGGGCCTCTGAGTCTCCCCCGTCTGCTCCTGGCCTCCCCCTGAGTCCTAGCACACAGCCCTAACTGCTGTCCCTCTCAGGCTGCAAAAGGGTGAATGAGGCTTCCCCTTTGTATCCAAGCCCTAGCCGGAGAGGTGCCCTGAATGCTCCCTGGTCAGTTCACCCTGACCTCTGAAGGACCCCCTCTCCCAAAGAGTATCCTCCCTGAGGGCACCCTGCAGAGGACTGAAATGTCCTTGTCCTTGTCCTCTCAGCCCTGGCAAGCAATTCCAGAAGGCTGCCACAGGAAGTGGTGACACACTGCAGTCCTGGGACTTTGACAGGCAGATGTGAAGCCTGGAGGGCCCAGACAGGGCTCTTGAATCTTGGCAGGGTGTGGTCCTAAGGATGGTCTGGTCACTGGCCACAGTGGACAAAGCATAGAGGGGCAGGCTGACCCATCAAGAGGCCATTGCACCCAGGTTTCTGAGTTTGGGTTTCAGAGAGAAGGCTGGGTGGAGGTGAGACAACAGGAACCAGCTTAAGGGTACAGACACTCAGGGAGGCTGTGTGGGAACCAGAGAGACATTCAACAAAAGGGGCCAAGAGGAGACAAAGCTACTCCCTATCCTCCAGCCTGAGACCTCACTCCAGCACCCATGAGAAATGGAAAAGGAGGTTCAAGTGGGGGTAGAAGACCCTGGGTGAGATGAGGTGGGCAGTTTACCTCTGACCCTCCATCCCCAGGGCCTGTCTCAGTCTCTCTCTCTCTCTGTCTGCCTCTCTGTCTCTTGATTTCTCACTGTATCTTTGTCTCTGTCTGCCTCTCAGTCTCTATCTCTTTGTCATTCTGTCTCTGTTTCTCCCAGTCTCTATGTCTCCATCTCTCTGTCTCTTTGTCTATCTCTGTCCCTCTCAATCCCTATTTCTGTCTCTCTCAGTCATTCCCTGTCTCTCTGTCTCTCTTTACATATCTTTGCCTCTGTCTCTGCCTATCTGACTTTATATCTGTCTGTCTCTCTGTCTCTGGGTCAGCCTATTGGGCTGTGGCTCCAGTAGGCTAGGAAGTGTCTGGTAGGCAGTAAGGAGGGAGACTGGCCAGGCTAGGGTGACGAAGAGGTGAGAAAAGGGTAGGGTTATAGTTGAGTGGTAGAACCCTTAATATACCCAAGGCCCTGCATTTAATCCCCAGCACTGCAAAATAAAACAAAACAGAAAAAAAACCCTATTTTAAAGTTAAAGTGTGGTGATACATTCCTCTGATCCCAGCACTCAAGAAGCTAAGGCAGTAGAATTGTGAGTTTGAGGCCAACCTAGGCTACATAGTGAGACCCTGTCTCAAAAAAAAATTAATTAAAAGAACCAGAAGCCTCATGGGACTTAAACCAGACCCCTGTGCAGAGGCCCACAGTGGGATGGGAGTGGGGCTGTCATGCTGGTTCCACCACCAGGCCTCAGTTTCCCTACTCACATGTCTAGGAAGTAAGCCAGCCACCCATGCAACCAGAGAGGGAGGGGTCCTGGTCCTAGTCCAGGGGCCCCAGGGACCAGGGCAGATGGGGACAGATGAGGAAAGTGCCCTGCAGAAAGGCCAGATAAGCATGGGGCCTCTAAGATCCTCCTTTAAGGGGCTCATCACCACCCTGGAGCCAGAGGATGGTGAGGGCAGGAAGGTGCCTGTTGTGTGACCAGCAGACCTGTGCTGCAATAAGGATTATAGCAACCAGAGGGAGCCAAGAAAGAGCCCCAAGCTGAGATGCAGGTTTGGCTTTCTGCCCTCACAACTACAGGCCTGGGGCTCAGACCTAAGAGGTGGCTCAGAACCCTGGCTTTTGAACTTGGAGACTCCAGAACCAGGACTGCTTCTAATAGCCCAGGCCCTCCCTGGAGTCTGGGGACACAGCCTGCCCTAGAATCAGGTGGGCACAGTCCTGCTGGGTGCTCTGGACATGCTGATCCCAGAGCCTGCAGGTCTGACCCCTCATCCTTCCTTCCTGTCACAGAGATGAGAACCCTTGCCTACCCTGACCAAGATCTGTCTTCTTGGGGTCCATCAGGCCTTTCCCTCTATTTTTGGAAGTGTCCAGGTTGCAGACAGGATCAGGTTTGCGTCCCGCTTCATGCAGGCCCCTGTGGGGCTCAGCATAGAATTCAGATACCACTGGGGCTTGAGGACAGTGGCAGGGCTGGCTTAGGTAGCTAGGGTCAGTTGGGATCAGTCAAGAGTTCAGTCAGGGGCCAGTCTGCTCTATAGCCCATGGGTCAGCCATGTCACTCAAGGTGTTATCCAGAGTTTCAGTCAGAGACACAGCCGGTAGTCAGCTAGGGGGACATCCAGGAGACATCCAGGGGGACAGCCAAGGAGGCAGTCCAGAGGAACAGCTGGGGCTTATGGAGGCCATATTTCTGTGGCCCTGGGTGGAGACCTGGAGTCACTGTGACTTATGTCTCTGCCCAGGTAGGGATCCATGACTGCAGGTGTTGCCATCCCTGGGTAGGGCAGGAGAGCAGGCCCCTCACAGTAGACAGGACATTCTCTAAGTATGAAAGTGCTGCTCATGATTTGTGGTTTGATTGCCAGCTCTGTCCAGCCCAGTGTGCAGCTACCCTTCCCTGGTGTACTTTGATACAGGGCCCAGAGCTAGCCCTTCATGAGGCTTGCAGCAAGAGGCCAGTGGTGGTAGAAGGCAATCCCTCCTAGCCCTCAAATGACACAGCCCCAGATAAAGCCAGTCAACCTCATCCCTAGGGCTGAAAGACCAGCCTAGACATCTCTGAGAGACCCCTAAAGGACTCCAGAGCCCCGCACCCTGGGCTCTTGGACCAGACCCCCACTGTACTCCTTGGCCATCTCTAGGACTTGAAGGAGCCCAGTCCCTCCCATTCTCCATAGCTGTCCCTCTCACCTCCTCTTTGTCCCCCCAGGATTCTGTACTCTGTCCTGAGCACTGGTCCCTCCCAGGACCTCATCCCCACCATGTCAGCACTGCTCCCCAAACAGAATCAACCACCACCCTCTTGTGGACAGCCTTTTCCTTCAGGAACCTTCTGAGGAGGAGTTCACCCAGCTGGCCCGCAGCAGGAGGGACAGGGCCTGCTTGTCTTCTTTCCAGTGGTTTGACATAGAGCACACATTGAGCACCACTGCATATTAGTGCACTTTTGAAAGCAGCTGAGATGCCAAGTTAAGAAACTCACTCCCACTATCCCAGCACAACCAGTCACAAGTCACACACTTGGCAGAAATCAGACCAAGGTGGTGGCTGGGGGCTGGGGGTGGCAGAAATCAGACCAAGGTGGTGGCTGGGGGCTGGGGGTGGCAGAAATCAGACCACAGTGGGGCCAGTGGGGAGGCCTAGGAAGCTGCCCTGCTCCACTCCATGGACCATGCAGCCCAGGCGCCTCATAATAAAACCTTTACAGCCCCTGTGCTGTCCTGAATTTCACGCATTCATCCTCAATATGCGAGCCCTGCTGAGCTATTTGGCATGGAAAACATCCCCAGGGCACCATAAATGTCACCAGCAGTGGACACTATCAATGACAGTTACCAACATCCAGAGGCCCTGAACCATAGGCTGGGTTGGGATAGGGGCAGCTCATCACTCTCTTCTGCTTGCTGTGTGACCTTCAAAAGCTCTAATCCTCTCTGGGGCCTGGGGTGGCCCAGCCGAATGACCTCTGCTGAGAGTCCCCTTACCCAGGCCTGACTCCAGACATCACAGGGAGACCCGGGGAATGGGGGTTTTGGCAAATAAGACACTGCCATGTGTCAGGCTCCAGGCCCTGCCCAAGACCAAGACCCTTTCCCTGATGGAGCAAGGTCTCCCACTTGCTATTGAGGGGTCCCTCGATGTCCGGTCCCTGGAGAACGTGTGGGCAGGGTGGACCTGAGGGAAGGGGAGTATATTAGTTATGTTTGCATAACTATGCAAAGGGGAGGAAGGGTTTATTCTGGCTCATGGTTTCAGAAGTTTCCTGCCACAGTCACTTTGGCCCCATATGCTTGGGTAGAACACCATGGCTGCAGGAGCACGTGACAGAGGAGGTTCTTCTCCTCATTGTGGACAGAAAGCCAAGGGTGAGGACAAAAATACATCCTCAGTGACATACTTCCTCTAGGAAGTATTTTAGGCCCACTACCTAAAGTTTCCAGAACCTCCCAAAATAGTGCCACCAGCTGAGGACCAAGCATTCAACACATGAGGTCATGGGGGACAGTTCATATTCAAACCATAATTTGGAGTTATCAGCTGCCTGGGCCAGAAGCTTCCAGGCCCTGTGCCAGGTGTTGGGGATGTGGGATTCCCAGCAGCAGTGGGTCCTACAGGAAGCATTTGGTTCAGCAGCACCCTTAGCCACATGGCCCCTCACCAGCATCAGCTTCATCATGGGAGCCAGTTCTCCTAGCCTTGTCTCAGCTTCATCTGTCCCTCCTCCAAGCAACTGTTTGCACTGTGCCATGTCGGGCTCTACGCCCACCAGGCATGTTCTGGGCATTCCAGCACCCAGAACTCCCAGCTGGGCAAGAGAAATCTGTTGTGGCACCCCCTCGCTCAGCAGGGGGTGCTGGTGTCCTGGCCACTTTAAGTAGACAGGGGTTTAATATGGAGGCTGATGCACTTCCATGCAGGGCCAAGAGGCTATAGTTGTATGCCTTGCTTGAAGCCTCTGAACTCTAGCTCAGCTCAGCACTGAACAGAGGATGTGTCTGGGGGTGGGCTTGCCTCCAGAGAATGTCCATGCCCATGGGCAGAACAGGGGTCTCCAGGGCTCCTTTCTGTTCTCCATCTTTGGAGGATGAAGTCCTTCTCCAGCCACTTGCTGGCCCATGGCCTGCCTGTGTCACCTCACTTCTCTTCCCCTCTGTAGCCAAGCCAGCAGCTCCTCAGAAACACCATGTACCTAGATCTGTCCCTGCTGGAGCTGCTGGGACCGTTTGACTGTGACAACCCTTCCTCTCTGTCCACCAGCCCCTTGCCCATCCACGCCCACTGCTACAGTTTCTCCAGGAGACCCCATAACTTTCTGAACTCCTCCCCTAGTGGTCCCACTTGGCCAAAGCTCACCTTACTTGTGTGACGTGCACAGCTGGGCCCTCAGATGATGGGTCAGCTGACTTGTGTCTCACCATGACAGATCCTTGTTGCTGCCATGCCCTTCCCCACCCTCCACTGATGTCTGTCCAATGTCTGACTCCTCCTTCCTCTGCCCCTTCACTAGGAATTCCAACCTTGAAAGCATTACTTCCTCATCTCCCCTCTCCCTGGGCTCAGGCTTCTCTCCTGCAGGGACACCCACCACTGAAGGGTCTCTGTTTTCCTACACACGAAAATACAGTTTGGGGGTGGTGGAGGTATGTCCTCTCCCCATCTCATCTTTTCTCCCAAGTTCCTTCCTAGGTGAATTTGCACAAACAATGGGTAGTGTTGTCTTGTGCTCTGCCATGGCTTATATGTGATTTGCCCCTCAAGGGTTCACATGATGGGAGCCTGGGCCTTAGTGGAGTAATGTTAAGAGGTGGTGGGATCTTTAAGAGAAGTGCCCCATAGGGTTTGGGATATGGCTCAAGTGGTAGAATGCCTGCTTAGCAAGCAAGTGGCCCTGAGTTCAAACCCCAATACCACCAAAAAAAAAGAGGAGGCTCCAGCAGGAAGTGGTTAGATCAATTGGGTGGTGCTCAGAAGGGATAAGGGTCATTTTCATGGGACCCCAGTTAGTTGGAGACAGAAAGGAATTGTAAGAGTGAGCCTGACCCTTCCCTCTCTCCCCACTGTTATACCATCCACCGTGGAGTCCTAACTAGAGCTGCAACCCTGAACCTCCAGAACTGTGAGCTATACAAATCTCTTTCCTTTATTCAAGTACCCAGACTCAGGTATCTGTTATAGTATCAAAGTAAGCTGGGCATGGTTGTGCGTGCTCCCAGCACTCTAGGAGGCAGAAACAGCAGATTTCTGAGTTTGGAGACAGATCAGGGCTACACAGTGAGGCCCTGTCGGGAAGGAAGGATGAAGGGAAGAGAAGGGAGGGAAAGGGAGGGAAAGTGGAGAAAAGACTCATACATGCCCATTGGTGTATTATTAATTAAACTAAACAGGGCTGTTGCTCCCATCTCATTCCTCACCTCGTTTTTCCCTCTGAGTCCTTTTTACAGGACCAGCCCACATAGCTACTTGTGCATACACAGAGCACAATAAAGTCACGTTTCCTGTCACACTTTGGAAGGATACTGGTGACCAGGACAATCAGAACTGGAAGATAATTAGAGCAGTAAAATCAGAGTTTATTTAGGATGAGTGCAATGGGAAGAAGAGACCTTACAGAAGAGGGTTCCACTCCCAACACAGCCTGGCAGTAGGGATCCATGGCCAAAGAGAAGGATGGGGTGACTCTGGCTAAATTTCCCTAATAGGATGGTGACCAGACATCACTTGGTGGCAGTGGGGAATGAGGGTCATACACCAAGGCTATTGATGGTAGGGTTCTTACTCAACTGACTTAGCAAAAGTTATCTCTAAGAAGAAAAATGCAGAGATAAACATGGAAGCCTGAAAGTCAGGTCTGGTTAAAAAGAGCTCAGGGGTTCCTGCATGGAATTTGCTCAAAGAGAGAACCTATCACCTGCCATTGTGCAATTCATAGCCTGAATCAGCATGTGTGGCAGCCCTGGGACATGAGGCCCCTCTCCTCAGCTGCAGCCCAAATTCTAAGCTGTGGCCTTTACAGACCCCCAGGTCTCAGCCTGGGGCAGGCGTGTGACCCTCTGGGTACCCTGCCCCACTCCTATGACCTCACACTCACCTCAGTGTGTCCAACAGAACAGCTTGCACCTGCTGTCTGCATGCCCTGACCCATGTTGCAGCTCATGCTGTTCAGAGCTGGCACTTCTCATGGCTCGGGTTTTTCCCTGGGCAGGGGCAGGGGCTCCTTTGTGGTCAGATTCTGGGAACCTCTTGTCTTTGTGGCATTGTGGTGATATAACCAAGCTCAGCAGGGTTTACTCTCCTGGTGGCTTTGTCCTAGTGGACAAAGTCGTGCACAAATGTCATTTTCCTCCATGAAGTATAATTTTAGTGCAAGCATTGACAGTCTTCATTTTAACATCTTCATTAGCTGGCATGTAGGAAGCATTTGATAAGTACTTGTTGGATGGGTGGAGTGGATGAGCGAGTGGATGGATGAGTGAATGGATGGATAGATGGATGGCTATCCATCTCCTGGAACTAAGCCACCCTCTCTCCCCCTGTCCTCTCCCCAGCTAGTTTCTCCCCCAAGTACCCAGCTCCTGCCCACCCCAACCCTGGCTCCTCAACCCAGGCAGGAGCCACTCTAGCCAAGGAGTGTCCACTGACCTCATGGGGCCATGTCTTTCATGTGTCTCACTCCCCTAAGCCCATTGGTCAGGTATGTATGTACCCTCCTTCTCTGTGAGTATAAATTTGAAAAAAAAAATAAAAAGAGAGAAACCAAAATTGATCCATGTCATTTAGTTTTTAAAATCAAGCCAAATAAAAATGCACCATGAGGGTAAAACATGAACTCACATTCTTTGTCCCAGAAGTAAATTATATTAAACAGAAACACATTTCAATCCAGGTGTCTCCCAGGTGTTCTGCAGGATCTAAGCATCGACATACAGATAGAAGTATTTGTGTTGTTTGGGATGGAACCCAGGATCTCATTCATGCTAAGCCCATACTCCCACTGCTCCCATATTTATGGTTGAATTACAGTGCTTCCTAAGAGGGTTAACTGAGGATATGATAATGTTCTGTGAGTTATGTAGAGGGGAAGGAAAGAGAGGAGAAAGAGGGAGGAAAGAAAAAAGGAAGGAGAGGAAGGGGGAATGGAGAAACAATAAGATAAAGAGAAAAAAGAGAAAAGGAACATAAGAAAGAAAAATGAGCAAAAGGGAGAAAAAGAAAGAGAAAGTAAGAAAAAAAGGAGAAAGAACAAATTGAAAAAAGGAAAAAGGAACGGGAAAGTAAGATAGGAAAAGAAAAAATAATCAAAAAGGGAAAAAGAAAAGAGAAAGAAAATGAGCAAAAGGAGAAAAGTGAAAGAAAAAGTAAAGAGAAAAAGGGGGAAGAGAAAGACATAAAAGGAGAAATAAAAAAGAAAGGAAGTAAGAAAGAAAACTCAAGAGGCAGAAAGAGAAAGGAAAAGGAAAGCAAAAAAGAGACAAGGACAGTGGTGGACAGGTGAGAAGCCTGCAGTCCCTCAGTATCTCTTCAACACCAAAGCATCTGCTTCTAAACTATGCTGCCATAGAAGACAGAAGAACAAAGTGCAGAGCTGACCTTCCTTCCCCTCCTGCCCCAAGCCCCAGGCAGGATATTGGGGAGATTTCCAACCCTGAAACCTGGCTATTGATTTCCTTTGTGTTTGCAGGTTCACCTTCTTCATCTCCTTCTGGGTGTGTTTGTGTGTGTCCTCTCCTGGTGGAGTCGCTGCCCTCATACCTGCTAAATTCCTCCTCTTGGTGTGTGCCTTGTTTGCGGAGCACTTCTTCAAACAATTTACAGGAAACAGTGTGAGGTGATGACTTTTCATGGGATTTGCCTGCCTTAAAATGTTCAGCAATCTTCTCCTGAGTATATATATTCAGAGGAAATGAATCAGTGTGTCAAAGGGACACCTGCACTTCATGTTCATTACAGCAATATTCACAGTAGCCAGGAAATGGGAACAAGTTGATGGACCTAAGTTTCCATCAATAGACAAAGGGAATAGTATTCGGTCATCAAAAGTGAAATACAGAAAGTAATGATAAGTGTTTGAGATTAGACATGTTTACCCTAATTCAAACATTACACAATATGTATGATTGAAATATCACATGGTCCCCCATAAGCATGTATGATTTTCATGTCAATGAAAACTTTTAGCTTATGAACACTAACTTGCTAGGCATGGAAGCCAGGATGGAAATGACTATCCCTGAGTTTAGATGTTGCTGTATTTTAGCCTGGCACACTTGCTGTGGACCATGCGTCTGAGTCAGGCCTTCACTCAGCCAAACCTAGCTCAAACAAACAGACATTCATTTGTTATTTATTTTATTTATGTATTTGGGGGTTGGGGATCGAACCTGGGTCCTTACACATGCTGAACACACACTCTACCACTGAGCCACACTGAGGCACTGTTCATTTGCTTTAAAATACACACACACACACCAAAAACAAAGGTTAGTGCAAGAGCACAAACCTTTTCTAGGTTTGTTCCATCATCCTTAATGTTTGGCTTCACATTCATGACCTCAAGATGGCTGCTGTGACTCTGACATCAGATTGTGGGTTCTAGACAGGAAAAGGGTGGAAGGGTAAAGTGATGCGGAGCAAAAGGGCATACTCTTTGCAGAGTTTTGCCAGCTCATTAGAGAAGGCACCTTCTTTCCATAGGAACTCACCTCAGCTCTTTGGCCAGAATGCTATCAGAGGGCTCCAGAGGGGCACATTTTTTGAGGATCTGAATGGGGTTGGGGGACACCAAAAAACAGCTAAACGCTGTTGCAGGAGCTGGATTTGATGGGGATGTATGTGAGGGATGCCTTATGTTAAATATCCTTTGGGAATAGTGTCCAATGTCTCCAAATTCTCACAGGTACTGAGGGGAAGGGGAGAGGGGAAGGAGTAGGGGGAGAAAGACCAGCTCTGACTATAACCAGCATGAGCCCCGGTGTTCAGTGAAGTGCTCTTTTTCTGCAGAGACATTGTTTTAGAAAGTTGGGGGGAGACCCTATTGGAGGATGCAGGTCACCCTAGACTGAAAATCTACTCTGAGAACCTGCTTGCCAGAGCCTCCTTGCCTCATCCCAGCCCATTCAGACTCTGCCCTCAGAGCTTGGCAGCATTCGTCTACCTGCTTACTGTCTAGAGCCCCTTCACACAGGGACTCTTCTCATCTCCCAGGGCACTTCTCCCTGGGGTGGCCCTAGCCCTCCACTGTCACATGCAGGGTGTCTCTCCACACCCCAGACCTCCCTCCTCTGTCCTCCCTTTCCTCTTTCTCTCCTCCCCCTTTCTCCCTCCCTTCTCCCCTCTCTTGCTCTCCATGCCCCTTTCTCCCCAGCTCTAGGAGGGAGGTCGGGCTCTGCTGCAGGCTTACCACTGCAGCAGAAACCGGCTCTGCACCCCCAGCCCCCAGCTGTTTCCATGGATGTGAGCCCAACACAAACAGCCCAGGACCCCCCACCTTCAGCCTGGCCTTGGGAGCAGGGTTGGGTGGGCAGATGAGGTCATTGCCACAGGCCCCCCACCAGGCCTGCTGGGGGAGGGAGTGTTTGTTTGGTCTTGTTTCCCTGGCAACTTGCTAGACCCCTCCTCCACTCCTGTCCATTTACATTCCAGCCAAGCTGCCCCACTCCAACCCCACACCTGGTCGGGTGGAGATCCCAGCCCAGAAGAGGCTGTGACTGCCAGCCCCACCTCCGGAGGTGTGGTTTGGAAAACCCAGGCAAGACTGACACAGCTCAGTCCCCACGGCAAGGCTCCACCTACAACTCTCAGAGGCCTTCCTGCGGTACTGTCTGACCCAGGGCCATCTCTCAGAAGGTGACCAGTGAGGCCCAGGCTTCTGCTCCAGCCTGGGCTCAGCCATGAAGGGCACCTTGCTCAGAGGGCTGAGAGGAGCTTCTGGAAGAGCATGGGGCCAGACACCCTGCTGGGGAGGAGACAGACAGCAGGTTGGGGCCCAGTGGAGGAAGTCCCAGTGGGGCACTGGAGAAGCATTAAGGCAGAGAGTGGGGTGGAGGAAGGAGCTGGGTCTCTAACAGAGGACAAGGTGGGCAGAGCCCTAGCATGAACAGCTACCACACCACCCTGGGGTGTGGGGCACCAGCAGCCACACTTCTCATCCTGCAAAGGCAGCAGCAAGACCCTCTCAGGCTCTTTGTGGGTAGTTCAGAGCCACAGAGACATACGGATGGGAGGGACCCTCCCTGGTAGGGTTGGGTCAGCTCAGTTCAAGGGGGTGGACTGGTGGAGGGGAGCCACAAGGAGCACACACAGATAGGCAAGACTCCCAGGGTGGGGTTTGCCCAGGGAGGCTGTGGGCCTGGAGTTGCCAGCCAGCTAGGAGTGACCCCCACCTACCCTGCTTATAACTGCCTGCCTTTAGCATTCCTCCACCCTACTGCAACTGCTGCCTGGAACACCTGCCCTGTGCAACCTGGACATAGTTGGCCCTTAATAGTCCCCAGGATGGCACAACACATCCAGGACAACCGAGTGCCTGCTGTAGCCTGGGTTGACTGGGGGAAGGGGGTGGCCTTACTGTCCAACTTCCTCCTCTCCCTCCTTCTCCTCCTCCATTTCCTCCCTTCCCCCTCTACATCTTCTCCCTTCTCCTCCTCTTCTCCTTCTCTCCCTCCCTTTCTCTCCTTCCCTCCCCTCCTCATCCCTTTTCCTCTGCCCCTTCTCTCCACCTTCATCCTCAGTTTCTGAAGTCAGCCTGAAGGCCAATTCCTTCCTGCTGCTCTTCACATTCAGACCTTTCTGAGACATTACCTTTGTGCCTTCTTACCTAAACCCCCAGCCATCTCCCGTGTCTACCCTGAGGAAGGGGAGCCAGACAGCTGCCCTGTCCCAGCTTCATGGAACTGCCTGGGCTGAGCCTGGGTTGGCCTCTGGCCACCTGTGTGTCCAGGTGTGAAAGCCTGCTGGGGCTGGTTAACCAAGGTAGCTATGAGCCTTGTGGGCCCATTCCTTACCTGTCCTCCTTACCCCTGCTAGTGCTGGGTGAGTACCCTATCCTCTGGGTACTACGTAGGAGTCTCTTCTCCACCCAAGTAGGTTAGGAAGCACCCGCAGCTTAAAAAAAAAATGTCCATACCTACCTGGTGAAAGTGGTCAGATAAGGTAGGCCTTTCTTCCTGCCTCAGGTCAGGGCTAGTGAGTGCTAGTCAGCTGAGGAACCCAGACAGAGACAGAGTCAGACTCCATCACCATGGACCACTATTCAAGGCAAGAGGACTGGCAGGAAGTAAGTGAGCTACAGCCAGCACCATGTACCCATCAAACTCATGTGCACACATATGCATGCATACATATGCCATGCACTCACAGACATGGTGCACACACGTGCACACATGCGTACATGCAGAGACAAACACATGAATACAGTCATACAGAGTAACATGCACACAGACACCTGACACAGCCCCTACACACACATAGGTACTCACACACGCACAAATACAGAGGCACAGATACACAGACACAGCCCCTCTGAACATATATACATGCCTGTTGATACACAGACCCAACCACACACAGACACAGCCACATGCATGCATGTAACATGCTCACACATTTGTGCACACGATCCTAAAAGACCAGCTGGATGCAGAAGGCATTCACTACATGCAGGGAACCCGGGCTGCACAGATGGCCACCAGAACCCAAGGCAGAAGATCAGGTATCCAGAGACAGCTCCTCCCTGAGGGATTCTGTGGCCCAGTGAGAGTAGGCCAGCTTGTGAACAGTGGCTGGTCTTGCCTACCAGGCTGGCTCCTGATTAGATTCAGCTTCAGTTTTGGCTGCCCTCGTAGGAAAGAACAGCTCCATTCAAGTCCCCTCTTCTCCTGCCTCTCTACCCCCTACCTGGGGCCTGATTCCTCAGTCATCCTGTCACAGTCCTGGGCAACTAAAGGAGCCCCTGCCCCATGGACTTCAGCCTGCCCCGTGGACTTCAGCCTGCCCCATGGACTTCAGCCTGGCACTGGCCAGAGGCTGCAGCAAGAGTCCAGCACCAGGATGCACTCTGTCCTCTCCTCTCAGAGGTGCTGTCTGGAAAGGGAGTTGTATTCCAGTTAGGCAGACAATCCCACACTCTTCAGTGACCAGTCCCTCCCTTGGCAATTATTGGGGAGCCAGACCCTGGGGCAGAGGGGGTGAGACACAAACAGGACAGAAGAGTTATTAGGGGTGGGTTAGGTGCCAGCAGAGTATGCCACAAGGTTGGGGGTGGGGTCGGCACAGGGTGTGGTCCAACAAGAGATGGAGGGGAGGGCTGGGGGCCTGGGTACCTGAAGACCACCTTGACAGAGTGCAGAGGGGCATGATGTAGAAAGAACACCAGACACAAGGCAGGAGGTTCCCTGGGACAAATGACAGACCCAGAAAAGGCTACAAGCACACAGCCAGGGAGGGAGGGGAGAATTGAGGAGAAGGTTCTCAGGGAAGGGTCTTTCCCTAGGGCACAGGACTAGACAGGGCTTCCTCAAGGTGACCTAGGGATACTATCTAGTCTGGACTCAAGAGGTAGAGAGAGACACAGTCTGGGGACACCAGAACCTCAAGGGTTTGCAATAGTACCTTTACCTTGTGTCCACATCTTCCCCAAATCATCATCCCCAGGACCTCCTCTTCCACCCAATCCCTTTCTCCTTAGTACTCATCCTTCTCCATCCTCCCTTTCCCCCTTCCTTCTCTATACAGAGCTATTCCCCTCCTCCCCAGTTCTCCTATCACTCTTCTTCTACCTAAAACCCTCTCACTCTTCCCCAGGTCCTCCTGCCCCTTCTACTCCCCATCTCTCCTTCTCTTCCACACAGAACTCTCCTCGTCCTCCCCAGCCGTCCTTCTTGTCCTCCTCAGATCTTCATCTCACTCATTCCTATTCCTCCTCCTCCCATCCTCTTCCTTTTCCTCCTTGGTCCTCCTCCTTGCCATATCCTCTTCTTCTCTGATCTCCTCCCATGCCCCCCAAACCCTTGTGGAGGCAGCAGACCGAGGTTGCTATAATTTAAAATACATTTATTTAGTGTTTCCATTTGTTTCTGGTTCTGTTATACAAAGCCGTTAAATAAATACATTCCCCGCAGTCACTCAGGTACACAGCTACTCACTATACAGATGAGGTAGAGAAATCAATAGGCTCACACAAGACTCCACACAAAGACGGGTCCCTCATGTGTCCCACACATTTGCCCAGCCAAAAGCAGGCCTCAGAGTCCAGACTTCCCAGGGTGGCCAGCGGGGAGAAGATGGCAAAGTGGTGCCTGGTCCACACCATGGACACCAAGGAAAGGGAAGAGACCCCTGCTCACTCTACACTGCCTAGCAGGACACTTTCCTTCCACTCTGCCCCACGAAAGAGAAGCACATTAAACAGAGGTTCCAGCATGCAGTAGTTGCTTCTTCATTGAGCAAGACATTCTAATATATATTTATATAGAAACAAACCAGCCAGCAGACATTTTCAGTCTGCCTTGTTTAAAAAATATTGTTCTGAATATTCAGGACATAGAGTTAAATGTGATATTTGATTAAAAAAAATACATATCCTTCCTCTGACCCAACACCTTTCCCCAGGCCCAACAGTGACTGAGCTCAGTATTGCAAGGAGAGTGTGGCCGGTCTGTCCTGTCACAGCACCCTAGCAGGTGCAGATGTCTGGGGAGAACAGGGTGTGCCCTCTTACCCAACAGCCTACCCAACTCCCTAGCCTGGCCTTTTTGGTGCCATCACACAGTGCCACCCACACTCACTTCCTGGTGAGTGGTCATCTGAACCACAGGAGAATAAACTTTGCTATTTACACTATCCAAGAGGGACCAGAGATCCACATCCATTTAAATAGGTTTTATTTTTAAAAACATAGTCCTCTTTCAGCTTCCTGGACCCCTGGGGCTCTGAGTGGCTAGCTCCTTGCTCAGTAGTTCCTGCATCCACACCTGCTGCCTGCCCAGACCCTAGTCCACACCCACTGGGTCACTACCCAGATGAGCCCAGGGCTGGAGTCTCTGGGAGCCAAAGAGTGACCATATGGTGCTCTGAGGAGGGGCATTGCCCAGCTGAATGCTGACCATGCCAGCACAGCATGCACACACTTACGCATACACTCACACATGTACACACACACTCAAACCAAACCAGGTCAGTGTAGCCACCCTTCCCCTGCAAAGATAATAGAATGGCTGGAAAGTCAGCACATGTGTCTGCCATGTCCTTGCCTCCTCCCAAGCAAGCATGGCTTCCTCAGAAGATGGACCCTGAAGGTAAGCCTGGCCTCTGTCACCATATCTACTCCTAGCCCCATAATCTGCATCCAGAAACTCAGATGCTGGGCCATTTGTCTGCAGGGTGCAAAGCAGTCCCTGTTGGCAGAGCAGGGGTGGGGGAGTGGGATTCCAAAGCCCTCTGGGCTATGGCCAGGTTTGCTTGCTTCATTTCTTTCCCAACATCAACTTGATTTAGTGGTTTCAAACGAAAGCAAGCAGAGTAGGAGGGAGTGTGGAGGGGTGGGAAGAGGGAGCCTCCCAGGTCAGCTCCATTCAGCCCAGGGCATGTCAGGGGGAAGAGCCACAGCCTGGGAGGCAGTGGGGGTAGAGGACATAATAATTACTATATTAAATAATAATAATTTAAAAGTCACTGATACTCACTCCAAAGAGAAGTGCTCAATGTTAGAGAGGGATGGCAGTGCCTCCAAGCCCAGGAATCTGGGCGGCTAGGCCCTAGAGACACAGCATGCTGCACTCTCCTAGTGGTTTGGCTCTCTGAAGACAGTGCTGGTGCTGGGGTGCTGCGCCAGGCCCATTCCCCATGGGCAGCCACGTGGTCATAAAGATACACCTGTCCTCCAAGCCTCAGAGGGAGCCCGGAGGCAGGGAGGGGCAGTCAACAGACTGGACACCTGACAAGGGCCCTTCCAGGGACTGGGGTGTCAGGGACAGAAACAACTCAGAAAGCATTGCTGCAACACTCTCGGGTCAGGGGGAGAAAGCTCAGGCCCAGAGCACAAGCAGAGTGGTTGAAGAGGCAAGACAGGTGCTAGACCTACCTCTGGGCCTTTGAGAGGGGAGACAGCGAACTCAGACAATTAGCCAGGGCCCCAATGTGCTAGGAGAGCCCCTCAGACCTTATAGAGACCCCTTGTGCTGTGTATGATGCCTACATCCCACAAAGCAGGGCTGCCTGGACCTATGGGGCTTAGCCCTGGCACTACGTGCAATGCCTGTACCCCATACAGAGAGGTTTATCAGGCCCAGGAGTTCAGCCCTTACAGGTGTAGACTCCTCGTGCTGCGTGCAATGCCTACATCCCATGAGGCAGGGCTGGCAGGGCCTGGGGGCTCAGCCCTTTCAGGTGCAGATCTCTCACACTGTGTGCAATGCCTACACCCCATGTGGCAGGGCTGCCAGGGTCTGGGGGCTCAGCCCTTGTAGGTGTAGACCCCTCACATTGCGTGCAATGCCTATACCCCAAGTAAGCAGGGCTGGCAGGGTCTGGGGCTCAGCCCTTACAGGTGTAGACCTCCTCTCGCTGTGTGCATTGCCTGCACTCCACGTAGCAGCACCAGCGTACCTGGCACTGACAGGGTCTTGTCACTACTCGGCTCTGTGTGTTGTGGCCACGGCCACAGCAAATACTCTCACAGTTCTTCTCACGGTGGCACCTGCGGCCAGCTGTACCTGGGGAGAAGCGGCCAGCCAGGCAGAAGCTGGGTGAGTCATCCAGATGCACAAGCTCTGGAGTACGGGGAAGTGGGTCACTGCTGCCTGCCCCCGAAGCCCGGCCCCGCGGTGGGGAGATAGCACCTGCTTCACCAGTGGCTTCATTGGTGGTGCTGCCCACTTTAAGTGCAGTCTCATACTTGTGTTTCAGGTGCTTGCCTACTTCATGGAAGGGTGCCAGCTGCCGCCAGCAGGTCCGCACTGTGCAGGAGCCCGACACGCCATGGCACTTGCAGGTGGTCTCCACTCCAGCCTTGATCACCTGCAGGATGGAGTGGGTAGTATGAGGAACAGTCTAGGCAGGCCCAGAGACCAGCTCTGCAGATGACCCCAGAGAGGCTGGAGTCACCACTCACCCCAATGCAAGACCCCACAGCACCCCATCAGGACTCAAACCCAGGTCTGGCCAGCAGGGGTCACCACTGTCCAACAAACATGGAGCCCTAGCTCCCTGGCTCCCACACTAATTCCTCCCCCACCAAAAGAGGTCCTATGCCCAGTACCTAGACCTCCAGCGTGTCCACCTGCACCTACATGAAGAGGCCAGTCTCCACCCCTTTGAGACACTCCAGTCGCACCTAGATGTCCATCACTGCCCCACCATCAACAATCAGCATCTCCTTTGTCTAGTTTTAGTGCATTGCTCATTGGAAAAGCAAGGACAAGTATGGTCTCATCCAGTGGTCTGCTACTTGACTAAACACATTTACACCTAAGTACTGGGGACAATGTAGGCCCAACCCCAAGCCCTATCAATTAGAATGGGTAAGCCTTCTAGTGTGGGGAGGGTACATGCACATGGAAAAGCAGAGAACCACACCTCCCTATGAGAGGAACTTCAAAGAAGAAAAAAAGAATACTATACCTAGAAGAGCTTCCAGGGCCGATTCCAGAGGATAGGGGACTGCAACCCTCACCCCTACAGGTAGGAGCAGGCATGGCTGAGCACCAAAATTCCAGGGATGGGGAACTGCCAGGGAGCCCAAGTCTTTCTTCTCCTAGGACTTGGGCCCCAGCTGCTAACACAGGCTAGCTTCCCTAAGCAATCTCCCACCCTAATGGACCTGCAGGCATTGTCTCAAATCTTAGAAGGATGTGAGGCAGAAACATACAGAAGGCCCCTTCCCAGGTAGGCCATGAGCCAGGCTCCTAAGCTACCAAGCTAGCCCCCCAGGAGGGCGGGCTAGAGAGGGATTAAGAAATGTAGCCACCCTCCCCACTTTTCTGCTAGCAATCTAAGAGTCCCACTTATTAATGATGCTTTGCTGAAAAACCTGGACAAATTTAATTAAATGTGGCCCAGAAAACTAACAGAGCACTTTTGCACATTCTGACTTTTCATTAGTAACTTACAAAAGGGCGAGGTGGGGAAGGAGGGATCAAGCACAAGAAAAAAGAACAGCTTGGACTTAGGGATTTAATCTGCCCACCAGCTCTTGCCCAGGAAAGTGGAAGAAGGCACCAGGACCTTGATTAGAAAGGGGGAGACCAATGCTTTAATGAGTCGGGGATTCAGAACTCCTCAATGAGGAAGAGCTCAGGGCAGGAGTGACTTTAATTGCACCTAACTGTCTTCCCTAGACTGGAGATCCACAGCACAGGCAAAGGTAGGAAGAAGAAATACCCCTCACCTCCTGGTAAAGGCATTGGCCCTGCCCTTCTAAGACCCAGTCTGAGCCTCAGGCCAGTGTTTGGTTGTTTGGATTGTTAGAGATGGGGTAAGAGACAATGGAGGCTTTGTCCAGAGCCAGGGTTAGGGGATCGAATGCTCCCTTACAGCAGCATAGATCCAGAAGCTTCAAGGCTGCAAGTGACATGAAGAGCCAAAAGGCCACATTCATCCAGGGCTCAGCTATGCCTGAATCCCACAAGCCCCTAAAAGAGCCAACTACAGAGCTAAGGAAACTGGGTGCCGGTGGCTCACACCTATAATCCTAGCTACTCAGGATGCAGAGATCAGGAGGATCGCAGTTTGAAGCCAGTCCGGGCAAATAGTTCATGAGACAGACCCTATCTTGAAAAAAACCCATCACAAAAAAAGGGCTGGTGGAGTGACTCAAGATGTAGGCCCTGAGTTCAAACCCCAGTACTGCAAAAAAAAAAGAGAGAGAGAGAGAGAGAGAGAGAGAGAGAGAGAGAGAGAGAGAACGCTAAAGAATTCCTTTATCCTAATAAGTCAGTGTCCCTCAGAATAGAGTCCTGCCTACAGACAGGGCCACGGAGACAGAATTGGGCATCCCTGACAAGGGTAAATGGGTTCTGTATTCCTAGTTCTTCCCTGGGACCCCCCCTCTACCATATTGTGCTACCCTTGACTTAGGTCTTTGGTGATAAGAATGCCTGCAGTCTTGGCAGGTGGAATATAGGTCACCAACCTCTGGGGTCAACTGCTCACCTGGGGAGACCCTCCAGGGGGCCTTGACCAACCAGGGACAGATACATAAGGGCCCAGACCCAGCCAGTTCCTCCCTGACCAGCAACAAGCCTGCCTCTGACTTCTCCTCTCCAGGAGGAATGGCAGAGGACCCTCCCTAGTACATCAAGGGGCCCCTCTTCATGACTAGTGACCCTATCTTCCTCTAAGTAAAAACTTATGGGAAACAGGACTCCAGGGCCCTGGCTGGCACTGCATGGCTGCAACGGAGGTGGCCTCTGTCTCTTCTTAGGCTGCTCTCTTCCTCATTCACCCACCTGCCCAGTTCACTCCATGCCCAGCCTCACCTACCCACCACAAACCCAACCCACCCACTCTGACTTTCCCACCTGTCCTGTTGGCCTACCCTGTGCCCAACCCATCTGCTCTGTATTCCACCACCCTGCTCAGTGCCACCCCGCTCAGTGCCACCCCGCCCCGCTTGCCTTCACACCCACGAGGTTGTTGTGGAAGTCCACCCGGGCTCGCAGATCCTTGCTAGACCGCCTGCCTAAGAATTCCTTGACAAACTTGCTGCTGTACTTGAGGTTGTCTCCACAGCCACCCCACTGCCAGGCCTCTCGGTTCTCCAGGTCAGGTGCTTCATCACACGTGCAGCGCTCCATGCGTCCTGCACTGCACGCCTTGGCTAGCGCGTGTGTCAGGCCAGCCGAGGAGATGGCGTAGAGGAAGGCGGTCTCCTTGAAGCCTGGGGTAAGGGTGGGGGTTCAGCAATGCTGGACACCAGGCAGTCAGCCCAGGAGCTCTCAGTTCATGTGCACTGTAGCCAAACCACAGCAGTGCATTCCAGATGACAGCTCTTGGTATCTTTCCTGGTCTGGGGGGCAGGGTGTTGGGGTACTGTACTGCATAAGCTGCTGTGGACACCCAGAGGGCAGGAGGTGGTTGGGGAGTGGGGAGAATTCAGAACCCACTATGGCTGGGACTCTAGCCTCGTGTAAAAGAGATCACATTTAGGTCTCCAATCTACCAGCCTCACCACCACCACTGGACCCTTGGCAGGTCCTCCCTTAGACCTCAAGTCTCATGCTGGCAAACGCTCTATCACCCTGGGGATGAATTGTACCCCCAGCTCTCGAGTCCCCAATTTTTAAACAAGGCTGTGGGGAAGCTCCCACAAGACCCTGTTCTTCTAAATAGAAAGAAGGAGAAGAGATGGAGAATAGAGGAGGATTTTTCCTCCAGACAGAGGCTCTTGGCCCTCAGACACCTGGCATGAAAAGAGAGCTGTTGAGACAGCCTCAAGCCCTGTCAAATGCTCCTGTGCCACCAGATCATCTTTGCAACTGGGAGGAATGGGAGGTGGGGCCAGAAGGAGTAGAGCCAAAGGGGCAGGGCTGGAAGGAAGAAAGGGGCCACCCGCTTCAGACCCCACCTACAACGGGGCTGGCAGGGTGTGGGGTCACCTGGGACCCAGCCCAGAGGGAGATGCATTAGGGATGTGCCCAAGGCCTGCAGACTGCCTCTGCAGTCTGGGGCTCTTTGGCCAGGTCTGGCAGGACCCCAAGACACTCACCTCGTTTGAGCAGGCTAGCACGGTAACGGCCATCCAGGGTGCAGTTCCAGCGCTCAAAACGGAACTGGTACTGGCACTCAAGTGCACTCATGCTCACGGCCTCCACCAGTGTCTCAGCCACGCCGGGGTCCCGGCGGCACATACGACGTTGCTTGCGTTCTAGCTTCAGGCGATCACAGGCCTTGTAGTGCGCCTGGGCAGCAACCTCGGGCTCCAGGGTCAGTGGGAGAATGGTCAGGGGCTCACTACCTGTCAGCCTGGGGATGGAGAGGTGAGAATGAACCCTAGTCCCTGAAGGAGGGCTATGGGGGCTGGCTCCCTGGGGATAGCAGAACCAGCACACAGGGCTGGGACAGAGAGGGTGATGGCTACCAGACAAGAGTCATGTGAGCCCAGGGAACCCAGAAAGAATCACTGACCCTGCTGGCTCTCGTACCCACCTTGCTGCTCTGCTTGCTACTGGATGCCACCGGACCCCTATGCATACCCATGGTCCTCACAGAGCTGCCCCAGGGCACGGTATCCAGCAGCCATATGGTGTCCTTGCTACTAACCTGTCCGTAGGGAGTCCAGCTGATGCAAGCCTAGATGAATGAAAACTCCCCCTCCCAACTGCCAACTCCCCTCCCAAGTGCCTAGGCTACCAGCAGGGAAAAAGGGTCAGATCCTGGGCCCCAGGCTCTCTGCCTGAGGAACGTCTACCACAATGCCCTCCTCCCCAGCTTGGGGACCACCCCCTGTGCTCTCACCAGCTGGGAGTTCCCACGGTGCTATGATCCTCAGAGGGAGTCCTGACTCACTCCTCTCTCCCCCTGCTATAGCCTATGCAGATGGGACCTCAGCAGGGTTGGCCACTGGAGGGGCAACCTCCACTGCACACAGCCCCTCAGGGCAAGGTCATGGGGGCAAGCAGCTCCTGCTTCTCCCCATCAAGCCTCCATGTTTTGTTTATAGGAGAGGGGGGCAAGTTAGTCCCCAGGCAACCTCCTCTTCACACAAGCCCCAGAAAGCTGTACCCCTAGCCTCACAGCTCCAGGGGTCTCATGGTCCTCACCTCCCAGCCATGTACCCCTTCTCCCAGGTTCAGGCCTACCTGATCCCTATCTCCTCACTCCTCAGACTTTTACCTCCCTCCATAGATAGTGACTCACTGAACACCCCCTATCAAGACCCCCTGCCTGGGGAACACAACCACGCTAAGAGTTGACCTTTGAGGGGGCTCCTCTTACATCCCCACCTGGCATAGCATGGCCCACCCCACACAGGAGCCAAGACCCAAGCAGCCTCAATGCATAAGCCCTGAGCGCCCAGCCTGTGGGCTCAGTCATGTCCCTCCCTCACATCCCTGCTCCATTCCAGGACTGACAACTTGAGTTCTGCCTGCTTTGTGCTTGAAATCACAGGCCACGCATTCCCAGACGGACAAACTAAATGTCCAGGCCTAAAGCACATGTATGTTGCGCCATACTCAGACCCTGGAAAGGGAAAGGCATCCATCTGCGTGTGGGCGGGGATCAGAGGTCCCCTATCAAGAGCATCACTGGAAACAATCCACCCCCACCCTCATCCCACAGCAGTGGTATCCCACATGCCCAGGCTCCCCTAGGAATGATCTGTAGTACCTCCTACTGAAGGCTACCCTCACCCCAGCCCCATGCAGGGAGCCATAAAGGCATCTACTGATGAGCGTGCAGTCTGCACAGGGGATGCAGAGGGGAGTCAGGCAGAGCCTCAGGTGTGCAAAAGGAAGTGGGCAGGACCTTGGGGATACAGAGCAGAGTCAGGCAGGGCCATGTGGGTGCATAGGGGAGTGGGCAGGGCCTCAAGGGTGCAGAGAGGAATCAGGCAGGGCATCGGGGGTGCAGGGAGAGGAGCAGGCAGGGCATCGGGGTGCATAGAGGAGCAGACAGGGCCTTGGTGGTACAGAGGGGAACAAGCAGGGCTTCAGGGAAGAAGGCATCTGGGAACTGGGTGCTCTGAGGGTTAGAGGCCTCTTGGGTTAGGAGAAAGTTGATGGGGTAGGCAAAGCCAGGGCTCAGTCACAGAATCCCTGAACCCCATCAAGGGTAAGGATTTCATCTCAAAGTTTCAAGAAGACTCAGAAAAGGAGCTCAGCAAAGGGTTCCCCCAGGAGCTTCAAGGGCCACTTTGTAGATATCCAGACCTTGTCCAGCAGCTAAGCTCCCACAGTTGGTTCCAAGCCTCAGAAGCCCTCAGAGACTAGAGCCCTCAGGGAGGCTAGAGAACCTGACCCAATGGCTGCCCAGCAAAGAAAAAAACAAAGGCAGGTAGAGGCACACCCCAAATTCAAAGGCAGCTCACATGGTAGAGACTTCTGTCCCTAGAAAGGAATGTCACAGTTGTGCTCAGAACAAAGGATCTAGAAAGGTCCCAGCCTTTCACTCCCCCACTTTGGCCAAAGTCCTTGGGGGCCTAGTGTCTAGATACAAAGTAAGACTAGGGCTGTGGACAGGGGGAGGGAACAGAAGACAGGCAGAGAAGGAAGAAAGAAGTGGGGTAGGGGGTAAGGCAGGCAGGTGAGGAAGAAGAATACCAAGCCCCAAGATATTCCCCGACACCCAGCCAGCCTAGAGGTGTCAAGACAACACCAATCCATGCTCTACCCATGAGGAGACTGAAGAGAGGGGCTCCCTCCAGGTCCTTGGGTTCCCTCCAAACCCTGAAAATGAGGAGATGAGGAGGATAGGGTCCCCACCTGGGCCAGTCTGTCCCTGCACCATCTGTCCATGGTTGGACCTGCTCCTAGACCCAGGAGGTTGCTATCCTAAGGCAGGTGCCAGTTGTGAAACTGAAGTGATGACATGCAAGGGTATGAGAATAGGGCTGTGGCTTGGGAAGTTTGATGGAGGAGGCCTTAGACCTAGGAAGAAGGGTTGGACCATCCATTCAGAGCCCAAGATTCCTAGGACATAAACCTCAAATGCAAAAATGACCCACAGAATTGCTGGAAAAAATGATGAGAGTTCATAAGATAACCTCATAATAGGGAAGGCTTCTTTCTCTGTGACTGCAGCCAGAAGGTTCTGGAAAATTAATACATTTGACCATTTAAAAGGTCTGAAAACTCTTTGTACAAGAGTTAAAAGACTAGGAGACAAATGATATAATGGGGAAACTGTCGGCAACTTATATTCCAGAGCAAGAACCAACTTTATGAGTATGGCTGTGGATGTATATTTGTTCCTATAAATGAATAGCCATAGGAATCAGTTAAAAACAGACAAAGCCAAAAAGAGGAAGAAGTTCTGCTGTGCATTATTATTTGAGATAACTATAATGCACTGCATAACTAGAAAAATTTTAAATGTCTTCACCATGAAGAACTGATAATTTTTATAGAGGACACATGTTTACTCCGATTTAAATATCACATAATGTATGCATATATCAAAACATTCCATGTTAATCCACTAATATGTACAATTTTTGTTTTTGTGTTATCAGTTAAAAATAAAGACAATTAAAAAAATATTGAAAATGAACAAAGGATATAAACATACAAGTCAAAGGAAATAAATACTCTTAAAATGCATAAGAGGATGCTCAACCTTAGTGCAAGAAATTCCCATGGAAACAATACTAATATATTGTTTCACTTACCAGATAAGCAAAAATTAAAATGTTTGATGAGATCATTGTTGTTCCAGATTGACATAGCTATAGAATTTGAAAATTAACCCATCAATATGGTACAAATATTTGTCTCCCTCAAATTCTTATGTTGAAACTTCCTCCAAGGTGATGGTATTAGAAGGTGAGCCTTTGGGAGGTGAAGTCAAGAGGTGGAGTCTTATGAATAGGATTACTGACCTTATAAAAGGGACTCTAGAGAGTTACCAGCTCCTTTTTCCAAGTGAGGACACAGCAGAAGGGCCATTATGAACCAGAAAGTAGCCTCATCAGACATGGAATTGGCTACACCTTAACCTGGGACTTCCAGCCTCCAGAACTGTGAGCAAAATATTCCTGTGGTTCAGCCTGAGTGAACTAAGACATCTACCACTTCTCTCTAGAAATACAGGTTATAGCTGGGTGTGTGGCACATGCTTATGATCCTAGCACTCAAGAGGCTAAGGCAGAAGGATCATGAATTGAAGGGAGACAGTTAACCTGGACTATGAGTTCAAAGCTAGCCTGAAGCTACATAGCAAGAATCTGTCTCAAAGACAAACAAAACCAAAAAATACAGGCTACAGATATGCAGATGATCACTGATTTATACGGGTCCAACTTTACAATGGTATGAAAGCAAAACAAATCCAGGAGAAATTGTACTTTGAATTTTGTTTTTTTATCTTTTCCTGGGCCAGTGCGATATGGCACAGTCCTTTCTGTGATGCTAGGTGGCAGCAGTCACAGGTCCTGGTCAGTCCAACAATCCTCAGGGGAAACAACCAACACTGCAGTGTGATACGAGTACTCCAGAAATTCCATGAGACAGCCAGCACTCTGTTACAAAACGGGCTTCGTGTTGATGCTTGTGCCCAACTCCAGGCTCACAAAAGTCTCTAAGCATATGTGATCAAAGGTTGGGTATATCCAATGTAATTTTGGATATGAGGTCTGATGGGTTTATGGGATCAGAACCTCACTGTAAGTCAAGAAGCATCTGTGTT
Organism: Castor canadensis; assembly: GCF_047511655.1. Taxonomy (NCBI): domain Eukaryota; kingdom Metazoa; phylum Chordata; class Mammalia; order Rodentia; family Castoridae; genus Castor; species Castor canadensis. The sequence continues at coordinate 48,277,534 of NC_133400.1, read as the reverse complement.
CCTCAGTCCTCACACATCTTCTGATGCAGCCTCCCTATGTGATCACGCATGAAACAAGGAGGAAGGTGGGTGGATGTGTGGGATCTGGTGGAATGGTGAGTAGCCACTAGAGAAAACAGCATCCCTATGTGTATCAGCCCCTTGCCCACCCCACTTGCCCCACATGTGGTCTTCAGAATGGTCTGCAGGTGTTTTGGATCCACAGGACACAGGGAAGGAAGGATTCATGACAGGTGACCGAGGCAGGGGAAACACATTCTTCTCCATTAGGGTGAGCATTCCCATGCACAAACGGCCCCTCTAAAAACACAGCAACAGGCACAGGCTGGCCACCAAATCTCTCGCCCACCCTGGCCCTGAACACTGACCTGGGGTGGCCAGTGCCTGCACACATGGCCTGTCACCCCAAGGCTGTGGTCCTGCAACCCAGACAGTGCCCCCAGTAGCCTGGCACCAGATGGCACAGGCCCCACCCACAAGACCAGCTGCCTGCCACACAGTGCACCTGCTGCAGGCTCAATGCAGCTGCCACCGCAGCCCCAAGCGGCTGTCTGGCCTGAGACAGGGCAGACTGAGCCCACTGCACAAGTCGGCACAACACCAAACTGGGCACAAATCTCCCTCCAGGCAAGGGATAGTTCCTTTCTGAACAGGGGTCTTTCGTTCACTCCATACTGTCTTCTTTTTTCCTTTTCTGGTGGTACTGGGGGGTTGAATTCAGGGCTTTATTCTTGCTAGGCAGGTGCTCTACCACTTAAGCCACACCACCAGCACTTTTTGCTTTGGTTATTTCGAAGACTGGATCTCTCTTTATGACTGACCCAGCATGGACTGTGATCCTCCTATTTAAACTTCCAGCAGCTGGGATAACAGGCCCATACCACCATGTCCACAGACTTTTTTGCCCAGGCTGGGTTCTAACTGCAATTCTCTCAATTTCTGCCTCCTGAATAGCTAGGATTACAGGTATGAGCCACTGTGCCCAGCATCTATGCTGTCTTCTGATCCACCAAAAGCTCATAACTCGATTGTACAGTCATGTTCGCCCTTCTTTGAGTACTCGTATTTCTATTTCTTTTTAGAAGTCCACCCCAGGGGACCCTTATCTCAGAACATATAAATAAATTGATTCAAAATTGATTTCAGGACTTAAATGTAAGTCCTGAAACTATGTTACTACTCAAAGAAAACGTAGGGAAAATGCTTTACAACAGAGATCTTGGCAGTGGTTTGCCTGGACATGATCTCCAAACACAGGTAACATAAACAAAAACAGAAAACAGGACTGCATCAAGAAAAAGAACTTCTGCAAAGCAAAGGAAACAGTCAACAGAGTGAAGAGACAACCCACAGAATGGGAGAAAACATTTGCAAACCATACAAGGGGTCAGTATCCAAAAACACATAGAGAACTCAAATAACTCAACAGCAAGAAATAACCCAATTAAAAAATGGCTAAGGATTGGAGACATTTCTCCAAAGGTGACACAGAAATGGCCAACTCGGTACATGAAAAAATGCTCTTCATAACTGATCATCAAGAAATGCAAATCAAAACCACAATGAGGTAACCCCTCACACTGAATAACTAATTACAAAAAGGCTAAACAAGTACTGGTGGGGATTTAGAGAAAAGGGACCCCTGCACACTACTGGGAATATAAATTAGTACTGCCATTATGGAAAACAGTATGGAGGTTCTTAAAAAGAAAACAGAACTACCATACAATCTAGCTACTCCACCATTGGGCATATATCCAAAGGAAATGAAATCAGTATGTTTAAGAGACACTGACTTTCATGTTCACAAGAGCATGGCATGGAAGCAACCTAAATATCCATTAACTGTGGTACATATACACCATGGTATACTACACAGCTTTCAAAAGGAGGAAATTCTGTCGTTTGTGACAACATGGATCGAACTGGAGGTCATTACACTATGTGAAATAAGCCAGGTACAGAAAGACAGTGTCTTTCTATGAGTGAGCATGATCTCACCCATAGTTGGAAGATAAAAGAGTTGAACTCCCAAGTAGAGAGTAGATGGTGTTTATCAGGGGCTGGGGCATCGATGGTCAAAAGGTACAAAAGTTCAGTTAAGTAGAAGGAATGAGTTCAAGAAATCTATTGTATGCATGGTGACTACAATGTGTCATATTCTTGAAAGATGCCAAGAGTGTAGATGTTAAGTATTTCTCATCACCAGTGTGACAACCATGTGAGGTAATGCATATGGTAACAGCTGGTTAAGAGTCTGCTCAACAATGGAAAGATTTCCAAATGCTGTACACAATTTTATCGACCAATTTAAATAAAAAGCAAAAACCCAGCCCATCATAAAGGATGGTTCAAAAACTCCTCTGTTTTGTGCCCTGCCCAGCCAGCACTGACTTGGATGTGCAGCGTTAGGTGGGGTCCAATACGCTTCTTATGGAACACTTTCATATCTCCTGCCTGGCTATCCACAGTGTCACCGATGACTCATTCCAAGCTCCCTCCAGCCAGCAGCACCTGAGGTTTGCTAGGGCATTCCCAGGGCTCCTCCAGCAGGTCCCACAGGTCAGCTGGGGACAAACACCTGTCTGTAGCACCAAGCCCTGTGGTTGATGTGAATAGACTCAGGTCCCAAAGATTTCCTCACTTCCACACCTGGAGGTCTTCCTTGGAGGAAGACTCAGTCCTGGATTCCACAAAATGTCTTTATAAAGTTCATTTTATGTGTGTGTCAGCTTTATGGTCGACAAAAACTGCCACCAAATCCCCATGCTGATTTAGGAACCAAGCCTTGCTATACATCATTCATCTCTGAGTAGTTTTTAGGTGTTCTATGTACATGATCATATGATACACAAAGAGATGCATTTAGATCCTTTTTTTGTATGTGTGGTACCAGGGTTTGCACTCAGGGCCTACACCTTGAGCCACTATACCAGTCCTTTTTTTGTGATGGGTTTTTTCGAGATAGGGTCTTGTGAACCATTCTTCCAGGCTGGCTTCAAACCATGATCCTCCTGATCTCTGACTCCTAAATAGCTAGAATTACAGGTGTAAGCCACTGGCACCCAGCTGAATTTAGATTCTTTAGAAAATTTTAATTGACAAATGATAATTATATATAATTGATATATTAATAATTATATCTATAATTGTCCACGTGATATTTTTAATTATGTCTATGTTGTGGAATGATTAAATCAAGCTAACTAACATATCCATTATCATTACCCTCGTACTTACTTTTTGTGTAACAGAACTCTTCCTATTGTCTACCTGCAATTTTGCATCCCTCAACCAACAGCTCCCCATTCACCTTAACTCCCAATAACCATTAAGCTCTCTGCTTCTGTAAATTCAACTTGTTAAGATTCCACATATAAGTGAGATCATATAGTATTGGTCTTTTTGTGCCTGGTTTACTCCACGTACTGTAATGTCCTCTAGGTTCACCTATGCTGTTGCAAATAACAGGTCTTCCTTTTGGGAGACTGAATAGTATTCCACTGTGTGCATGTGCCACATTGTCTTTATCCATTTATCCATTGATGGATGCTTAGGTTGCTTCCATTTCTTGGCTGATGTGAATGGTGCTGCAGTGAACATGGAATGTGGGTTTCTCTTCAGCATACAGACTTCATTTCCTTTGTATATATACCCAGTGGTTGGATTGCTAGATTATATTCCCACCAACAGCACACAAGAGCTTCCTTTTCCCCACATTCTCAGTCCTTACACCATCTTTCCTTGCCTCCCTATGACAGCAAGACCCATCAGCACAATGTCACAGGATTGACTGTGCCTCAGGCTCAGTCTCCCCGACTCACATCACAGCAGTTCTTACCTACCAAAGAGCTTCCCCATCCACTGGTGGCAGGCGGGACCACCCAGCCAAGCCCTCACCTGCTGACAACAGATGAACAAGTCAGGATGAATACCTTGTTGCTCAGTTCCCTTCCAAACCTCTGACAGTCTGTCACCTAGGCACAGCCTACCAGTGAAGATAGCCGCAAAGAGAAGAGCTGAGATATGTGCCATGAAGCCAGACTTCAGACCACTCCAGAAGGGAGACCAGGTATCTGCTGAGCCAGCCAGCACCACTCCAATTTCTAGTGTGGGGTGCAGGCATCCTGGGTTACTCTGAACTTGGAAGATGGCTATCAACATCAAGTCATCAAGTATGACACCTGGACAGCAGGACCAGGTTAAAGAAGTTTCCTCTGGCTCTCAGTTTACTAAAAATCTTTTGAAATTATAAGTGGATGTTGCATATTGTCAAATGTTGTCCCTGCATCTTTGGAAGTACAGTTCATCCCCCTGATCTGCTAAGGCAAAGAACTACAGGAACTGATTGCTGCCCCATGGAGCCTGGCATTTTTGGAGAGACTGGGAGAACTCAGCTTAGTCAAAATGGCTTTGTCCCTTCTCCAGATTGCTGGATGTCCTCAAGGAACATCTTGCCTGGGGGCTTCACCTGTGTCTGTATTTCTTCTCTTGTGCTCTTCCTGTTAAGTTCTAGTGCTTTAAATGTTCTTTAAATGTTCTTTAAATGTCCTGGAAGAGTTGATGTCAGAGTAGAATTGTGTCTTTTTCACTGTTTGGAAGAACGGGCCATGGAGCCATTTAGACCTGAGTTTTTCATGATGGAACAATTTCCATTCCAGTCTAATTTTGCTTCTCTTTTCATTCTCAATAATTTTATTGAGATATAAATCACATACTATAAAATTCACCCCTTCAAAGATTTCTTATGTATTCACAGTCACTATTCACTATCACCACAGTCAAATTTAGGACTTTTTTTCCACCTCTGCAAAAAGAAGCCACATACACTTTAGTAACAATCCCATCCCCTCTTCTACAGTCCCCATGACCATTAATATTCTGCCTGTTTTGGATATTTCATATGAGTGGAGTCACAAGAGCTATTTTTTTGTGACCTGTTTATTTTACTCAGCGTAATATTCTCCAGGTTGATTCAAGCTGCAGCAGGTGTCAGAATTCCTCCATTGTAAGGAAGCACCACACTGTGCTTATTCAGTCACTGGTGGATCGATGCTTGAGTTGCTTCCGTTTTCCACAATTACGCATGGTATGTATGTTTTTGTGTGATCTGTGCATCCATGACTCTGGGGTATAGCCCTGGAGTGGAATTGAGGAGCTGTTGCTTATTTTCTAAAGTGTCTGCACCACAGTCTATTCTTAGGAGGCGACTCCCATGAACCCCTTTTCCTTAGACTTCTGACATTTCCTAGATCTTCCTCAGGGGAACCGTCAGCCCCCCTTCCACCCGCCCCCCGTGCACTGACTATTAGGTAAATGGCATCTGCACCATCTCGACTATCTCCCAGGTTTCCTTTGCATTTGGCTTGAAGAGTTTTCTCTTGCTTCCAATGAGTTTGCTCAATGCTCTCAAGCTTCACTCCTTGAAAATATGCATTTAAGGCATCAACTGTTATTCCAATTACTTTTAACCTGCCTTGGTCATAGCCTCAGGTTGCTGTATAGAGCCCGTCACATCACTAGTTTACCATACAGAGACCAAGTCACAGCACCAGGTTACCATACAGAGCCTTGTTTCCAGCCTTAGGAAAGCATACAGAGCCTGATTCCCAGCCTCAGGTAGTCAGGCTGAGCCTGAGTCACCACTCAACCCTCTTATTTTTCTCTTTAGAGTTCCACTTTGCCTAAGCCCCAAACTGATATATTTTCTCCTCATCTTTTCTAGTTCTATATCCTTATGTCTGCATGGGTCTCTCATGGGGAGCCTAATTATACCATGCACCTAATCAATACCCCAATCAACTCAGTCTTATACATGGAGTGTTGCACCCTCTAGATATGGGTCTCTGCTGTTTTGTTTCAGTTTGTTGGGCACGCCTATCCTGCTTTTTTTTTTTCCTTTGCTTTCTTTTACCTCTTTTAGGGGATTTTTTTTTCAATTTTCTCTCTGCTCATTTCCTTACCTAGTTTCAGCTACCTCAATACTACAACAGGAGGTTGTCACTTACCCAAGTTTGATGTCATTCTGTGCCTTTCCTGTCTGGGTCATCTGCTAATAGCCTCTACCCACGTTACATGCTGTTATGTTTTAGTTTCATCTTGAGACTCAGGAAGACATCATCCTGGGGCCCAGTCAGCACTGTCTCATCTGTGCTTCACAGAGCCTGTTCCTTTGGCACCTCATTCCTTCCTGCATCTAGGGACATCAAAAGGATGTCTGCCTTGTGAAGCTAGTGTCAGCCCTTACTCCCCATGAAGGTCATGTGTATTCTGCTCTCTGACTGCTCTTATGACTCTTTGCCTTCAGTGTTCCATCATTCTAATGTGTTATATTCCTGAGCAAATAGATTTTTAGTCTCTCTCTGGGAAGACACTAGTTTATTGAATCTTTTTCATAGTTTTATTCTGTTTCAGAAAATTCTTGTTCTTTCCCTTCAAATATTATCCCTGTCCTATTCTGCTCTCTCCCCAACCTCTGAGACATTCCCTGTATGAGGGAGGTACATTCCCCTCTCTGTTTCCCATCTGTCTGCCTCTCTATGCTACATTCGGGATAATTTCTTCTGACCACTCTCCCAGTTTGCTAATTCCCTTCAGCTGTTTCTAATCTTCTTTTCAATCAGTCTATTACTGACGTTTTTTACCCCCAGTTCTGTTTGGTGTTTCCAAACTTACTGGGTCAGTTTCTGTGGTTTCTTCTTCTTTATAGATACTCCAAATTTACCTACTTTCATTGTCATTCTTTTCTTTTTAAAATTTTCTTTCTTTTTTTACTTGGCCTTCTTTACGCACAGCAAATGGCTCTCCATTGACTGGTATATTTCTGTGGGTCTCTGGTCACACTTCTATGCATGCCTAGTTATCCCTGACCACATGCTGGCCACTGTATTTGAGAAATTGTTGACAGGAATAATTTAAGCAGAGGATAAAAACACTGTAGCAGGCTGAAGAGTAACCCCACAAAATCTAGGTCCACCCAGAACCTTAGGAAAGACTCTTATTTGGAGTAGGGTCTTGTAGGGATTATGCAGGTAAGAATACCAAGGCAGGACAATCTTGGATAGCAGCAAACCAGTGAAAGGTGTGCAAGATACAAAGGGACAGAGAGGAGATGCAGCCACAGCCTAGCAACACCAAGGCTTCCAGAACCTTGCAGAGGCAGGAAGGATCCTCACTGGAACCTCAGGGACAGCCATCACCTGGGTTTCAGATTTCTGGCCTCCAAACTCAAGAGAAAACAAATTCTTGTTGCTTTAAGGCACTCAGTTTGTAGCAACCTGTTAGAGCAGATCCAGAATGCCGATACAGCTATCACAATGAATTTCTATGTGTGGGCCAGTGGGCTCCTGTGTCCATGCCAGTCCCAGACTGAGAGTCCCCAAGGCCAAATCAAGGCCAGAGGTCCTGGTCCACCCCAGTGACTTAGGCCATTTCCATGAATAAGGAGACCCTGCCCTGCTCTGGGGGCTCCTGAGACTGTGGTCTTGTGCTCAGCTGGCATAGGACAGTCTCCTCTGAGTGTTCCCACCAGAGGAGCCCCTGGCCTCACTCCATCCCTTCATCCTGTGAGATAATCTAAACCACACTCATATTTTCTTGTTCAGGATCTTGTTATTTCCATGGACTCCTGTCATACCTTCATCTCATCAGCTCTTTGACAGTTTCAAAGTGAAATACATATAACCATACTCATAGGTGTATCTATATATGCATATATATGTCCATCTTCATGGGTATACCCAAACACAGACACATGCATTCACACACACAAAAGCGCACACACATACTTGTATATACACCAGCCCCTACAAACTCACACACTGAGATATAGGTAAAGAAACATGCATTTGTGTACACATGCAAGTGCATACATATCCACACAAATCCATCATAAGCTCATAAAAATGTACATGTATATGTATACATGCAAACTCATATATATCTAGCTTTAGTTGTTTCCAGCAAAAGGACTCTCCAACTCAAGTGGGCCCCCATCACTGCAAATAGGGTACCTACACGCAAGAATGTCCTCATTATCTTCATGTCATTATTAGCTACCTGGTAGTGTTAGTACCTCCACACACTGGCTGGACATCAAGGATCAGAGACTTAAGTGATTTGGCCAGGGCCATGCAGCCCATGATAGAGAGGCCAGACTGGAACCAGCTCCTCAAAGGTAAACCCAAACTTGGATCCAGCCACAGACCCCAGCCTGGCCCACAACCAGTGCTGACTCAAAGTTGCTTTCCTGTTGAGGAGCCTAGTGTGGTCTCCAAGGGATGCCCACAACACTCAGTACCCCAGGCTTCCTCAAGTTGGCTCCCACTCCTTCCCCATCATTCACATCTCAGCCATGCCAGAAGATGTGAGACCAGCTAGAAAGAAGGAAGAAGGTTCTAGCATAGTGGAGCCAACAGCCACACATGGCCAGGGCTGTCATAGAGATGGCACATAGACAGTTCCAGCCTGCAAAGTTCATGCATAGCTCTGGTCTGTGACTCTGAGAGGTGTCATGGAAAGGGTCATAGGACCACTTCCCTGAGCCCTAGAGTGGTCAACACTGGCCCCTTGAAGCCTGTGTAGAGAGGCGGGCAACTGAGAACTCCACCCCCAGATAGATCTGTACAAGCTTAGCAGAGACCCCATTCCAGCCCTGCAGGGAGTGGGACAGAGTCAAGTCTAGAGACTGCTCCTGGCTCCAAGGGTTAGACTGGAGACTGTTATGCTGTGGCTTCTTATCACCAAGGTGCCTCCTCTGAGCACCAACAAGGTGATCCTTGTCTTCAGGCAAGATCTGGAGAGTCACAGTGTCCCTGAACAGTCCAAACTGGCCCACCCCAGAGCCATCCTACCTATGCAGGCAGTATGCCCTATCACCAGAGCCACAAGCTCCTTCCACTAATAAAGCAGGCAGACATGTAGCCCCTATATAGAGAGGCCCTTCCTCCCACTAGCAGTCCCTGTCACCCCCTCAGCCACCCTGTTTGGGAACCAGCTCTCCTCAGGCCAGGGTGGAGGGAGCCAAGGGTGCAGTTCCAAAAGCCACAGTGCCCTGCTGAGGAAACCTCAACTCTGCCAGACAGCGTTTAATTTCTGTGTGAAACAAAATCAAAACAAATTCCAGCACTGAGAAACCAGGGCTGAGATTAACCCTCTGTCTTCCCTGTTGTCTGCAACTGAACTCTGCTCAGGCCCAGTTTCCAAATGGAACACGTCCATGTCTTTTGGGGATGCAATGTCACCTAGTGCCCAGAAATGTCCAGAATGAGGCTGGAGATGCATGCCAGGGAGGGATCACTCTAAGAAGCCTCAATGGAGTGCGGCCCAGCTTGCCTCCCTCACTTGCTTGCCTGCTGCCCTCAGGGATGCCAGGTTCCTGGAGGTCAGCTGGACAGAGGAATAACCACATCCAGCCACTACCCCCAAGACCCAAGGTGCTACCCAGTAGACCTGATATCCTTGAGCCTAACACAAATGACCCCATCTACCACGGGTGTGACCTTACCATGGTGGTCTCTAAGCCCTAAGGCAGTGCACTGGACCCCCAGGGAGAAAATGGGTACCCAGCCATCTTAGCACCCACAGCTCACAGAGGGCTAGCTGAAGACCCCCAAGGCTGGTAGCAGGTAGGAAAGTCAAGTATCACTGTGGGGCCCTTGGTGATCAACAGTATGATACCATGAGGCATTTCTTCCCTAGAGATGGCTTTGCCCTAGGTGTCCAGTAGCACATTGGGGCTGTGACCAGAAGACTTGTGGCCATGGGAGCTACAGACTCTACATTCCTATCTGCCAGGATGGAGCCAATTCTGACATTCTCAGGCTCTAGGAGTGTCTGGCAGCATCTTGTGCTGGGCCAGACCTCCAGCCCACTTCCCCTGGCTGCTTCGACCTCAGGTATCGCTAAGAAAAACAAACGCAGCTTGCGGCTTGCCTTTTCCATTGCCTTGTCCGTCTGCCGGGCCCAAGGTGCTGGGCTGCCAGCTGGGCGGCTGGGTTTCCTCCTGTGGGTGTGCCTGGGCCAGCAGGGACCTCACGAGGAGGGCCAGGCCCGTCTCAGAACAGCCTAGTGCCACCAAGATCAGCGGATACAGTGAGGTGTCTCCAGACACCTGCCACTGGGCCCAGACTGGCCAACAGGTGTACTTTCAGGTCACCCCCACGTGGTGCCATGCACTGCACAGCTGCTCACACATACCCATCCACACATTCAGGGGCCTCCCTCATGGTGGTCTTGGGCATACTACATCTGGTCCACAGTCCACACACCAAAAGGTAGACAGTCTAGCAGTCAAGGCAGGGGTGGGGGTGAGAGTGGAGGTTTGGGGGAATGGAAAGGCACAAGATCAGAGCAGACTGCCAGGCCTCTAGTGAGCCACATCCAGCAGGTGTGAACATAGCCAGCTAAAGTCAGGGCCCTAGCAAGGGAGGTGGGTTAGGCTAGGCTGTAAGATGAATGAGCACATGGACCCCAAAGGTGGCAGCGGGACCCGCCCCACACACACACACACATAAAAGATTCAGGCTCCTAGGTGCCTTTAGCAGAGAATGCACAGTGTGGAAGATAAGGAGACCCACGGGGACCCTTCTGCCTGCCCCAGAATTGATCTAATAGGGAAAGAGCAACAGATCTGAGCTGTTATGAGGTTAACCAGAAGAGATGGCAACCCAGGTAGACCCTACAGGATAGGTAAGGCCTGGACAGGCAGTATGGCTTCCCTTTACCCTGACACCATTATAGTTTGACTCCTAGCCAGAAGGACATCACCCAAGCAAGCTACCTCGTGTGCTTTCAGGGGCCTAGATTCATCCACAGTCACCCAAGAGCTCATGCCAGGAACTGCCCTGGCTTCCAGCAGGGCCTCGTCCCAAACCTGCAGCAGCCTGCTGGGCACCACAGAGCACCCCCACCTCCAGCACAATGCACAAAAGCAGCCGGGTGCCTGGCAGGCTGAGATTAAGAGGGGCGAGTGCCGGAGGCCTGTCAACAGGTGTCGCTTTTCCGCAGCCAGCAATGAGGAGCCTGGCAGGCCTTGCTGCCTCCCTCCGCCCACCCCTTATCAGTTCATCACCCTCCCTGGGGTTCAGGGCCTCCTTGGGAAAAATCTTTACTTGTGCATTCTTTCCAAGAATGCCTCACTCACGATGGCCAAACCCCAGGAACTGGCAGCAGGGCAGGGGGAGGCAGACACAGGCAGGAGGTGCTACAGGCTTGGGCCACCCAGGTGCTGCCTGGCACCCACAAGGACTTGCCAGTGTGGGCACCAAAGCCACAGCAGCAGGAGGCAGAGTGTGTGACAAGGACAGGAGTGAGATTAGGCCAGCTGTCTCCCTGTCCAGACAGCCACCGGCTGTGGACAGGACATCTGCTCACACAGCTGAGGGGGGCCAGGTGGTGGCTGCTTCCGCCTCACCTCAAATCCTACCACATGGCTCTCCATCCCCTCAAGGGAGCCTGTGGACCCCAAATCAGGGGTCTGAGTGACCTCCATCCCATGCCAACTTCAGAGGCCTATAGACAGAGATGCAGGGGCAGGTATAAGATGGCCTAGTGCAGAGAAAAGAAGGAGAATGAACCAGCCCCTGCTCTGAGTTCTTCCCACTTGCCTTCCCCGCCTGCCCTCATGGGCCCACTCACAGAAGCTGGTCACCAGCATTCCTAGGAATCATACAGGCATGCCAGCCCCAGCTGCATCCCTCCAAGCCCAGCAAGCCCTCCCCCTCTGACCCACCCCTGGTCTCCCTATGCTTACTGTCCAGATCTCAAATACAGGGCCTCTTGCAAGAGGCCTCCATGGTTGACCTGCCTGCTGCCTCCACTGTCCTGCATGAGCCCCACTGCCTGGGTCCTCACCTCACCATTGGCACCATTGGCTCCACACCCTTCTGACCTTCCAAGCACCAGGATCCACAGGCTTCTTGGAGAGTCCAGAGCTGACAGGTCTCCACAGACAGTAGCTGCCCACAACTATACGAGCCACTTCTAATCCAGGCCTGACCTTACAGTCTGCGCAAACCTCCTCTTGACATCCCCAACTCCTGCCCATTCAGCTCATAGTACAATCAGGCCCTGACACCCTCCTCTGCCAGCCCTTCGCCAGCATTGATTGCCCAAGAACAAGCTCTCTGTCCAGCCACAGTGGTGATTCTGTACATTCAGTCCCACCTTCCTCCCCTGAGACTCTTCCCAGTATTCTCTGATCACTCCAGGGGTCAGATGGGTGCCCTTGTCCCAGCAGTTATTGGACCTACGCACATGACCACAGAGTATCATCCTCCACCAGACCCTAGGATTGCACACAGAGACACAATGGTAGGGACAAGGAGTATGCCAGTTTCATGCCCTGTTTGACCCAGGAAGACCAGAGGGTCTTCTTCTTCAAGACCCCTAAGCACCCAGAATAAGACCCCACAAAGGCTCTCATAAACAGGGCACATGCACATAAGCTGTGTGACTGGGGTCCAGGCACAAGAAAGCTCACTTGTAGGATGCTACCACTTCTGTGATAGGAATGAAAGCCTGTCTCCTGACTGGTCAAGAGATAAAGTTCTCCTCTAAGGACAGATCCACAATATGTAAAGAGCTCTTACCACTCAACAACAAAAGACAAGTATCCTGACTTTAAAAATGGGCAAAAGATAGATGCTTCTCCAAATAATATATACAAATGGCTAAAAGTCCACAAAAAGATGCTCGACATCAGATAAATGCAAATCAAAACCACAATGAGACTACTTTACATTGCTAGAATTTTATTAAGTGTTGGTGAGAATGCGGAGAAACTGGAAACCTTGTACGTTGCCAGTGGAAATGTAATGGTGCAGCTACTTGGAAAAAGAGTTTGGCAGACCCTCAAAAGTTAACATAGGGTTGGAGATATGGCTCAAACCATAGAGTGCCTATATCACAAGCCCAAAGCCCCAGTATTGCCCAAAAAAATAAATAAATAAAGTTAAACACAGATTTATCATAGGACCCAGAAATTCCACTTCTAGGTATTTATTCCCAAAGAATCAAAAATACACATCTATACATATCTACAAGAAAAAAAAAAAACTTATGCACCAGCAAGGTTTACAGCAACAAATGAAATAACCAAACAGTGGAAACAATCCAAAAGTTCATCAACCAATAAATAGATTTTTTAAAAACCCTATGTAGTATAGTCATCCAATTGAGTTATAATTCAATCATGAAAATGAATGAAACACTGATTCATGGTACAAAATGGATGAACCTCAAAAACATGATGCCAAGTGAAAGAAGCCAGACACAAAAGGCTACATAGTATATGATTCCATTTATATGAAATGTCCAGAATAGGAAAATCCATGGAGACAGAAAGATTAGTGGTTGCCAGGGGCTGTAGGGAGGAGGAATGGGGAGTGACTGCTTAGCGGGTATGAGGTTTCTGGGGTGAGGAAAATGTTCTGGAATTAGATAGTGGTAATGGCTATGCAGTCTTGTGAATACACAAAATCCACTGAGCTGGGGGAATTTCACAGGATGTGAGTTATATGCAATAAGAAAAAGAGGGCTTCTGCAGGCCCTGACACATCTCAGCCCCAAACAATCCACAGTGGCACAAAGTACCCAAAGCTTGCCTTTCAGACCTGTTTAAACAGACCTGCAAATGTTTCTTGAGTGATGTGAAATGCATATGGCCATAACAGAAAAATGAAAACAGTCTCGGGGTTTACAACACGCCTTCCTAGTCATTTAAAGAAACCAATTTGGGAGCCCCAGGCCTCCCAAGAGCCTCTCTAGGGCTAGCTCACTGCTGCATGAAATTCCTAAGAAAAGGGCTGCAAGTGCAGTGCCTAGGCCCAGTCACAAGCAGTCCTTTGACCTTTATCCTCCAACCCCCACCAGGGTCTGGGGCCTCCCTTCTAAATGCCAAAAGACAAACAAACCCAGACACTTGTTCCAGACTTCTGCTGCTCCGTCCTTCAGATCCATCCTCTCACCTTTGAACTGCCAGAGAAGGACAGGGTGTGAGGAAGCCAAAGTTTGAAATCAACCCTTACAGTCTCTAGGGTAAGGCCTGGGTCTATAACCCCAACCCACATGTGACCTCCAGCTGGCCCCTTCCTGCTCATATCTGGCCTGTCAGCCAAGCACCAGGAACACAAGCAGTCAGCAGCCAGGGAGAACCAGAAGGAAATGCCACCTGCTGATCAGGCCAGGATGTAGAGCTAGGCCAAGGGAGGAAGAGAGAGGAGCCCCTTCCCCATGGCTGGCTGCCAGCCTGGAGGGGTCCAGTGGCAGGGTGACCAGAGGCCTCTAGAAGGGAAGAGCGGCCTGAGCGGGCAGGGTTGGGTTGCAGCTCAGGGAGGGGGTAGGGAGGGCTCCTGCAGCCACGTGACCCTCCCCGGGGCCTGCCTCTCCTCTCTGGGTTCCTGGGCTGTAACTGGAGCCGCGTTCCTGCCTGGGAGCCTCCGTGCCAGGCAGAGCTTTGGAGAGGGGGAAGGGAGAGGAGAGCCCTAGATTCCAGTTCCTTCTCCCTCTCCAATCAGGCTGTGGAAGGATGCCCTAGCACACCCTACATGAACAGCAGACCCCCCTGCTCAGCTGCCCCAGCTGCCAGCTTGCCTGGCCTTTCGGGGCTTTGGGGCTGACTTCCTTCCTTGGCTGGGCCAGGAGCAGGACTTCTGGACACGGAACAGTCTAAGGCATATCTTGCATGCCCCCCCACCCCAGGAATCAACTCCAGGGGAACCCAAGTCACTTAGCCTTCCCCAAGCTTTCCCACCTCAACCCCTAGTTTTGAGAGGCACCCACTAGTCCATTCTTGGTAGAGCTGGTTGTCTCCAGGGCAGCACACCCTTACAGGGCAGTTACAAAGAGAGTTGTACTAGCAGGCAGCACTTAGCCTTCTTGAGCTGGGCAGGGGACTGACAGGGCCACAGCAGCATTGACAGCATTGAAGCCCTGACTACACACAGAGCCAGCAAGCTAGGACTTATTCCTACCAGTGAACTGAAGGATGCATATTCCCTACACTCTCTCTCTCTCTCTCTCTCTCTCTCTCTCTCTCTCTCTCTCTCTCTCACACACACACACACACACACACACACAGACACACACACACACACACACACACACACACACACACATACATACACACATCTAAAACAGCAAAGCACAAAGACTTTCCAGAGATACATAGCACAGAGACAGACAATTCACAGAAAGAAATGGTCACAACCCGGCCCCCTCATCTCCCCTAGGATCTGAGTTTGGGGACCACAAGGCCAGTGGCAGATCCCAGGTGGTACAAAGTGACCGCCCAGACAAGCCCAGGGTGTGTCAGAAGCCTGATGAGTAGAGCCTCTTGGCTGGGACGAGTGAGAGGAAGGCACAGCTGGCTGATGCCCGGGCTGTGACTCACCGTGGACCTGTAGCCAGACAGCCATCCTCAGGCCCTCCCTCCTGCCCAGCGGGTGAGGCTCAGAGCTGCACAGATGGCGTGCAGTGGCATGCCAGCCCAGGCCTTAGGGCCTGGCACATAGTGGGAGACAGAAGAAGGCCAAAGTTGGGGTTTCCCAGGAACCCAGAAACCCAGCTGACCCTGGAAGACAATTCAAGAGAAAGGACCAAAGAAGAAAGAAGGAGAAAGAAAAACACAAAGGGAAAGTTTCCCATGAAAATATTTTATTTTCTTTGAGAACAGGATACACCTGCAGGGCTCCTCAGTCCAGTCAGCCTCTCCCTGCCCTGGCGGGTGCCAGATTCCTAGACCAACGGGGCCCTCTGCCGGCCAGGCCGCTGCGCTCTGGGCGCCCGGGCCAGGGGCAAGGGAACAGGTGACGGTGACGGTGACTGGCCGAGGGCGGCGGCCCAGCCAGCGGCCCAGGGCGCCCTAAATCCGGGCTGGGACCCGAAGGTTCTGTCAGGACTCCCAGAGGAGGCGCCTGGGGTTGGGAGGGAAAGTGGAGAAAGCTGGGGTGCTGCCTTCCAAGGTGCCACCCTGGACCTCGGAGTACTCAAACAACGGGCAGGGTTCCTTTAAAGGTCATTGGGTTTGGGCATCCCAAACCTGGGAAAGCCGGAGGAGAGAGGGAAGGACGAACGGAGACAGACGCGCCAACAAAACGCAAACTACTAGCGCAGAAACAAGCGAGCGCAGGCAGTGACCCCGCGGGACAGTGGCGACCACTGCCCTAGCCAAGTCTCACAGACGCGCTTCTGAGGAACCCCGCAGGCACCAGAAGCAAAGCGCAAAGAATAAAAAATTTAAAAATTCTCCAGTTTGGAGGGTCCCCCCGCCCTTTGGGGCTCAATGCGAGGAACATCTGGATTTTGTACGTATTTTTCTGTTGTTGTTAAATTAACTTCTCCAGGAGAGAAGGGGGGTGGATGGGCAAGGGACGGGGAGGCTCCAGTCTTTTGGCAGAAACACGGCGGCCTAAGGCGGGGGCAACCACGACGACTGTGCAGTCACGAAGGACCACAGCCCCGCGCAAGCCCGTAGAATATGCCGGCCTCTCTACCCCAAGCGCAAAGCCGGGGACATCGACCCGCGGACAGAGCGACGCGCGCGCCGCAAACAAACAGCTCCAGGCAACCGGGCGGCCAAGCCGAACGTCGACCGAGCAACTGGCGGGCGCTGTCCCCGGGACTCGGGGCGCCCGCGCCTCCGCCCCGGTCCCGCTGCCCTGGCCCGCCCGCGCGCGGCTGCCCGCCCAGGGCACCTACCCGAAGTAGGCGGACGAAGGGCGCAGCGCGGCGAGCAGCAGCGTCAGCCCGAAGGCCGCAGCTAGCCAGCGCGCCAGCAGGGACCCATCCAGCATCTTGCCGCGCCGCGGCGGCTGACCATCGCGCTCCCAGCTCCGCGCAGGGCGCGCCGCGGCCGCCGCCCTCTTATAGCGCCCGCAGCAGCGGCCGCGCGCCGACCAGCTGGGCCGGGCCCGCCCCGCGCCCGGGAGGAGGGGTCACGCCGGCGCCGGGGGCGGGCCGAAATCCGAGCTGCGCGCCCCGCCCGCCGCAGCTCCAGGCCCGCAGCTCCCGGGGCGGGTCTGGGGCGCCCGCGGGTGAAAGGGGGGTGGGCGCCCAAGAGCTGTGGGACTGGAGGCGGGGGCAACCGGAGTGGGAGGACGTTGAGGAGCCAGAATCTGGGCGGCCGAAGGGACCTGCAGGAAGCTGGGGGCTCAGCGCCTGTGTAGAGTAGGAGCCCGTGCGAGTTATCTACAGTCGGTGCAAGACGGCCGGGGGTGGGGCGGGAGCGTTGGTGGAGCCTCCAGGAGGATTTGGGGCGGGGTGTTTACAGTCCGGTGCTAGAGTGCTCGGACAGGGAAAGGCGGAGCCGGGCGCGGCTGTGTAGGGAATTTGAGCGCCTGTGCCGTCGGAGTGGTGGCTGGGTTGGGGGAGGAGGCACATCGGCCGCTGCGTTGCAGCGCGGGAGCAGGAGTCCAGGACGTGCGGGGGTGTCGCGACAAGGACCCCTGCTGTCTGCTAGGAACTGGGGCTCTGGGGCTGCTCCTCGGGAAGGATGGTGAGAAGAGGAAACAAACCGGACCCCTCAAAGAGGGAAACTAAAGATGCGTGGGAGTTCTGTCTTCCCATCCCTGAACTGAGGAAGGATAGCTTGAGGCTGGAGTCACTAACAGCGCTGACCACCAAGCAACCTCGTCCCCAGAACCCAAATCCTCGCCATTCATTAAGGATGACAATGAAGGGGACTCCTTGCGATGAAGGTGCCCCTGTGTGGCTGGAAGCACAGAGCTGCCCAGTGACTCATCTCTGTGTATCCGCTTCTGGAGCAAGATGGTGTTGGGAAAGTCAAACCTGAATTAAAATAGAGCGATAACACAAATTACCATATTGACCAGAGCATCCAGGAAAATGCTTAGAAGCCCTCTGGGCAGTGGAACTTGGGCCACACAAGGTGCTAGAGAACAGGGATTGAGTTTCAGGCATGTAGAGACCAGTGATATGCTGGCCTTCCACGCTGGAGACCCACTTCAGAACAGGGACACCCCCCACTGGAGTCAAGCTGCCAGAGCTCAGTCAGTAAACGGCTGGTGAGCCTCCAAGACTGGGTCTGCAGGACAAGCTGGGCTCCCTGGAAGGCAGACGGACCTACTAACTAGCACTTTCTGAACTTGGAGGGTCTGATTCTGGCACAAAGACCTCCAGTCTGAAGGCTGCAGCACATCGGAAAGGCTGAGGTGTTAGGCTGTGAAAATTCTGCCACCTGTCGCAGGAAGGGCAGTCCCAGGCAAGGAAAAGGAGGAAATAGGAAGTTGCATCTCTCCAAGCAAGTCACTTTTTCCATGGTGTGTGGACCACCCAAGTGAGTATGTCCTGTCCTGCCAGAAGAGCGCACTGTGGGTGTGTGGCTGAGTGTGTGGTGGGACAGGGAGGAGACAGAGCCTGGGAAAATCACTTCCTCTCTGGGCCTTGGTTTCCCCATCTAAGACCCATCTAACTCCAGTGAGCAGTGGCTCTTTCCAAGTTGTGATATCACATTGTAACCCATGGTCTGCCTTCCTATTGGGTGTGAACAGCCTCATGTCATTCCCATTACTGGGACCCCTGCCCAGGTCCTCTTCTGCTCACACCTTGGTCAGCCACTTCATGGGGCTCCTGCAGTGAAAAGAGCACAGCGCAGCCTCCAAGACTTCCACCTGGAGGTCTGGATCCAGATCTGAGGAAGAGAGGCACTGGAGGGGCAACTGCAGGAGGCAGGGGACGGGAGACCCAGAGTGATGACATGTTTAAAGCATGAGGCTGCTTCCAAGAAAAATGATGTGTGAGATTGTAATGTGTGTCACAAGGCGCTGTGGGCAATACAAAGCTCTCTTCCAGAGAGAGTAGAGCTCTGTCACATCGGCCACCCAGTAAGTCCTGAGAAAAGAGGAAGGAGGCTCTGAACAGAGAGCTCTGGTCACAGCCCCAGACCCCTAGACCACGTTTGGTATGAGGACATACTAGTTTATGGGCTCAGGAAGAGTTCCTCTTTCTTTGAAGAAATCTATGTCATGTCATAGCAACTAGCCCTGAGTGACGCCACCAAATCCCCACTTGAAGCCCTGGCTCAGCTCCAAACAGTAACCTATCAAAAACCCTAGGGAACCAGGGCATGTGTTAGCAGGACCCATGTCCAACATAAGGAAATGCCAGAGCTATACCTGAAGGTCTGGGAGGGCCACCCTAGCACCCAAATCTCCATACTTAGGGATATGGTAGCAAATGTAGGTGATGCTACCAGTTGCTCCCATGCTAAGTAGACCTCAGGACACATACTCCTTCCCTGTGTCATGAATCTTCTAGGCCTCAGTTTTCTGTTTCACGTCTGGCTGCCCTCACCCCACTGTTGCCTGAATTATGCCTTCTCCAGGACAGTGGTAGCTTTCCTCAACAGCAGGGAGGTGGCTCTCCTCTGTCCCCCACAGGCTCTTGGGGTACCTATGGAGCCTGCACCCTAGTGACACACCAAGCCCCACCTGCCCTTCCCTGTTCACACTCATCCATAGAGTGCACAGTGGCCTACCTGCTCAAATTACTATCATTGGCCCAGTGCCAGCATGGGCAGAGGGAACCTGTTCTGCAGAGTTGTAGCCATACCTGTGTATTCATTCCCTGTGCCTCTGCTGAAGGAAAGTGCAAAGGTGACAAAAGCTGAGAGAAGTGGCCAGTGTGGATGGAACAGGAGAGAAAAGAGGTAGGAAACCACTGGATTCTTAGGTTTTTCTAATGCTGGACAGAATGCAGTGCCCATGAGGTCACTGAACAGGTGGAAGGTGAATTCCCGTGGAAGAGTTGTTGGCAAACACCAACTAGGCTGCCTCCCTGAATGACAAACTGAGCCCATAGGGTTTGGCAAAACTTACCTGACCAAGGCCATTACAGCAGGCCAAGGAGACAAACCTCCCTCCCTCCTTCCAGCTTTTTCCAGCCAAGCCACAGGGCAGATAAGCTCTTGGTCTTGCACATAGTTTGAAGAGGCCAACTTCCAGGACAGGCTGACTTTGTTCTATCTAGAATACTGTGTTGTGATCAATGGTCAAGTGGCTATCTTGTGGGGCTGTAGGGCTTCCCTGACTGGAAGGTTCATCATCCCCTACTGCAGCCACCCAGGCCTATGAAGCCATCCAAATAAAGTGGTGGGGGGTCTGGGCCAGATATTGCTAGGTTCACAATCAAGGAAGCAAAAGTCTATCTTGAATCATAAACAGCTTCTCAATTCATCCCCAGACTTCAGCCAGTTTACAGACCCAGAACCCCTGAATGAAGGCGATACTTGGCTCTCTTGAGAAAGGTAACTTCCCAAAATGTATACCATTAAGCCCTCCTCTCAGGGGTCTTTTGCCAGTGTAACTATTCATTGGGGAAAGAAAGAAGCAGGTTTTTTGGGTACCACTGGACTCCAGCTCAAACTAACATCAATTCCCAGACAGCTGCAATGTCACTATGGCCCTCCAGTAAGAGTACAGGCTTGGAGAGGAGGGAGTCGGGTGAGAGGGATAGGGTGACAAAGCAGTCTTAGCTCAAGTCTCTCTGCCCTGCACACCCAGTGTTCAGAGAAGAGGAACAAGAAATGCTTTCTAAGGGACAAGACAGGTCCAAAAGAGTGCTATCAGTGTTGGAGAGGGGGTGTATTCTCTGAAACAAATCCCCTCCAGGAAGGAAAAACAGAAAGGTAGCCAGCTGTGAGTGCTCCCCACATCTGAGTCTTTGCAAACCTCCAGCTCTATGAAGACCCTGCCCTATGAGTTTCTGGAATCCACACAACTCCAATGATCTGAGGTTGCTTATGGCAGGGTGGGGGGGCCACAGGAGACTTTGGGAGCCTTAGCAGATCAGCACATTGCATGAGCCCCTGCAGTAGCGAGGGTACTCCAGGGACACCAGGCCTGGCAAGGGCAACCTATCTCCTAGGTCAGGCCCACTCTGACGTCTCTTTCAGGTCTGGTCTGGATTTTGGATGCTTCAGGGCAGCAGTGGAGGCTATGTGGGGTGTGATGTGGCTCCAGGCTCCTGCTTCCCCAACTAGAGATCCCTCTCAAAAGCCAGAATACCCCCATCAGACAGAATGAACTTACATAGTTGGATTTGCTCCACTCATGACAAGCAAAGGCTCAGTTCCCCGGGCCCTTCAGAAAAGAAGCAGGATGCTCACAATGCTCCTTCCCCAAGGCTTCTCTTGTAGGTCTCATCTCAGTGTCTGATGGAGACCCCACTGTACACAACAACCAGGATCAGCGGTGACTCCTACCCCTCCTCCTTCCTGTCAGCCCAGTTATGTGACTGCTTCAGGTCCCTGCTTCCTGGGCCAGAGGCAGAGAGAGGGAGAGGGAGAATGAATGAGAAGTGGAAATGAATGAGAGAGCAACAGAATGAGAGAGACAAAAAGAATGAATAAGAATCAGAGGGAAATAGAGTGAGAGACTGAGAAGACGAAGATACCGAGAGACAGAATGAGTGAGAGGAAGAGACTGCATGAGAGGAGCAGAGACAGAATGAATGAGAGAAAAAGAATGTGCAAAAAAAGAGACAGAAAGGGAGAAAGAAAATGAATGAATGATAGAGAGTAAGTGTGAGAAAGAGGGAGGTTGTCCAAGACTGAGCGAGATCCAGTCAGAGATGGATGAGAAAAGGCCTCTCTGGGGCTGGGAGGACAGAAGACAGGAGCACACCTCCCCACAGCTGACACCCACTCACTTTTGCCCCTCTGGGTCTTGATTTCCCAGCACATAGGGTGTGTGTGTGCAACTGGGGTCCAGAAGGCTCAGCAGTCCCTGCTCGGGGTACCAGGTGGCTGCTGGGTGCAGCATGGGGAAGGGGAAGCTGATTTCAGGTGGTCTGGGAGGTGTGGGATGAGGGGCCACTTATCAAGAAATACTGTCTAATTGAGATGGTCAGAGAGGGGGTCTTCCTGGGGGAGAAGAAAAAAACACACAAGTCATTTGAAATGGAGCTATACAAAAAGTGAAAGGAGAAATGAACCCATCCACACTGCCAGTCATGGGCGGAATGAGTTCCTGGGCCATGACAGGAAGAGAGACAAAGAGAGAAGGAGGGAGGAAGGGAGGGGGAGGGGGAGGGAACCCCAAGACTCACACAGCCAAGCCTGGGAAGCTGAGCCCAATCAAGACAATGCAACAGAGCCCCAGTCCTTGCATGGCCAGGCTGCCCCCTGCTGGTCAGTGAGAGAAGGAGCCAGCATCCCAACCAGCATCCCATAGTAGCCTCTTGACCATCATCCTTAGTCACTATCCCAGACTAGCATTCCAGCCAGAATCTTGTCTAGCATGCACACACCCTATGGGCAGCACCCAGAACAGGACCTGGCCTGGGACAGATGCCAAACAGACATGGAGCTTATTCTTCATGATGAGAACAACATATGTGTACCCCCACTGTGTCCTCTGTGACGTGGAGATTTGAATAGAAATAATGCAGAGATCACTTGTACTCTTCCCTGTTTTCTCCCAACAATAACAACCTGCAAAACTACAGGAGAATATATGGGCCAGAAAGTTGACCTGGATGCAATCCAGTGACTTACTACATGGACTCATTTGTGTGTGATATATTTGGTTCTATACAATTTTATCATACACAGAAGTGCATGTGTCCACCACTACAGTCAAGATATTCAACATTTCCATCACTGAAGGATTCCTCATGCTGCCCTTTTATAGCTATGTAACACTTGACACCCACTAATCTCTCCATCTATCATTTTGTCATTTCAAGGATACTGTATAAATGGAAATCAACAGTATATAACCTTTTGGGATCATCTTTTTCATTCAGCATAGTTCCCTTCTGATCTACCCAAATTGTTGCATTTATCAACATTCCTTATTTTTCATTATTTCATAATATAGTTGTCCCTCACTATTTGTGGGGGAATTGGTTCCAGGACACCACATGGGCACAAAAATTTGCAGATGCTCAAGCCCCTTCTATAAACTGTCATAGTATTTTGCATATACCTACTGTAAATCATCTCCAGATTACTTAAAATACCTAACTCAGTGTAAATGCTATGTAAATGGTGTACTGTTTAGGGAATAATGATAAGAAAAAAAGCCTGCACATGTTTGGTACAGACACCATTTTTTCCTAATGTTTTTGGTTCATGTTTGGTTGAACCTGAGAAGGCAGAACCTGCAGATGAAGATAGCCAACTATATTCCACTGTCTTAGTCCATTTTCTGTTGCTTAACTGAATAACACTGGTAAAGAAGACTGGTAAAGAAGTTCATTTTGACTCACAGTCTGAAATCTTGGAGGTACATGATTGAGAGGCTGCATTTGCTGAGAGCCTTCTTGCTGATGGAGACCTTACAAAGTCCCAAGGTGGTACAGGGTATCATGTGGCAAGACAGAGTAAGTGTGCTCACTTTTGTAGCAAAGCAACTTCCACCATCCCCCATTAATCCATGAATAAGTGAATCAATTTATGAGGCCACAGCTCTGAAGACCCAATCATCTCCCAAAGGTCCCACCTTCACAGACCATTAATGTGTAACTTTGGGACTCAGTTTCCAACACATAAAATCTGGAGACACATTCAAACCATAGCATCTACTCTATGGATGGATCAAAATCTATTTAACAATTCCTAATTGAAAGACATATGGGCTGTTTCCAGTTTCTGGCTAATACAAAAAAAAAACTGCTATAAAAATTCACATACAGAGAAATGAACTTAAGCTTCACTTCTCTAGGATGAATGCCCAGGAGTGCAATGGCTGAATCATATAGTAATAAGGGTTTAGTTTTGTAAGAAACTACAAACTTTCTTCAGAGTGGCTTTGCCACAAGGCACATTTTACATTCCCAGAAGCAGTAAATTGAATAATACAATTTCTATGCATACGCACCAGCCTTTGGGGTTGTCACTTATCCTTTATTTTAGTCATTCTGACAGGTGTGTTGTGGTTTTAACTTGCATTTCCCCAATGGCTAATTAATTAGAATTAAAGAGGATATATTTAGTTCTAGTTACATTTTTTAACATTGAGTTCTGAAAGTTCTTTATACATTGTAGGTATAATTCCTTTGCAAATATGCCCCTCCAATGTGTAGCTTGTCTTCACATGCCTTCCTCTTCACTTGAACTTTTGTAGAGAAAACCTTTTTAATTGGACGAGGTTTCATTCACCAATATTTCCTTTTATAGATCATGCTTTTCTTTTGTTTTGGCAGCACTGGGGTTTGAACTTAGGGCCTCACGCTTACAAGGTAGGCACTCTTACCACTTGAGCCATACCACCAGCTACATCATGCTTTTGATTTCAAATCTGAGAACTCTTTGCCTAGCCATGAATTACAAAAATTGTCAAACATTTTACATAAAACTTTTTTGTAAAAGTTTTCAATATTTTTAGCTGGTGGAGTGGCTCAAGCAGTAAGAGTGCTTGCCTAGCAAGTATGAGGCCCTGAGTTCAATCCCCAGTGCTGCCAAGAAAAAGTTTTAAATATTTTTATATAAAAGTTTTATAGTTTTAAAGTTTACTGTTAAGTCTGTGGTTTATTTTGAGTTAATTTTATGTAAGGTGTAATATGTAAGTCAAAATTTTTTAAATTTCTATTTATCTTATTGTTGGGTTAGGAATACACTGTGACATTTACAAAAGTTCTTACACTATATCATAGTTGCATTCACCTCTTCCATTATTCTCCTTTATTCCCCTTCCTGACATTCCTGGAGCAGTTTTAACAGGTTTCATTTCGAAATTCTTTTTTTTTTAACCTGTGAATATCTACTTGCTTCCAAACCATATGTTGAAAGAGTTGTCTTTCATCCATTAAATTGCTTTTGTAGCTTTATTTTTAAAAATCACTTATGCATATTTAAGTAGGGCTATTTCTGAATTCTCTATTCTGTTCCACTGATCTATGAGTCTATGCTTGGGCCAGTACTACAGTGTCTTGATTTCTGTATCTATGTGGTAAGTCGTATCAGAGGTAGAATGATTCTTCCTACTTTACTATTCTTTGCTCAAGATTGTTTTAGGTAGTTTTTTTGGTGGTAGTAGGGTTTGAACTCAAGGCTTTGAGCATGCTAGGCAGGCAGTCTATGACTACAGCCATGCTTCCAGCCCCCCATATACATTTTAGAATAAACTTTTCTGTACCTACAAAAAAATTGCTGAAATGTTGGTAGGTATTCCATTAAACTAGTGGATCAATTTGGACAGAATTGGCATCTTTGATATGCTGAGTCTTTCAATCCATGAACATGGCCTGTCTGTTTATTCAGGTTTTCTTTGACTTCTTTTGACATCATTTGGTAATTTCAACATACACATCCTATACATGTTTCATTAAGTTTATAACTAAGTATTTAATCTTCTTTGGTGTGATTAAAAATTGTCTTACATTTATTTCAGTTTCCTCATGTTTTTTGCAAGTATATAGAAATGTTATTAAATTTCATGTGTTGATATTTTTTTAGTAGGTCCCACTATGTTGCCCAGGTTGGCCTTGAACTCCTTGGCTCAAGTGATTCTCCTACCTCAACCTCCCAAGTACCTGAACTACAGGTGTGCACCACTGTGCCTGGCTTTGTGGATCATGCATGTATCCTGCAACCTTGTGGAACTCACCAGTTTTAAATATTTTAAAATATTTAAACTTGGAACTGGGCACCAGTGGCTCATGCCTGTAATTCTAGCTGCTTGGGAAGCTGAGATCAGGAGGATTGCAGTTTGAGGCCAGCCCAGGCAAATAGATTGTGAGACCCCATCTTGACCAATATCTGGGCACAGTGGCACATGTCTGTCATCCCAAGCTATGTGGAAAGCAGAGATCAGGAGGATCAGAGTTCCAAGCCAGCCCAGGCAAAAAATGTTCGTGAGACCCCATCTCAACCGGAAAAGAGCTGGGTGTGGTGGCATTCCTGTTATGCCAGCTACAGAGGGAGGCCTAAAATAGGAGGCCCCACTGACCTGAGAAAAATGGCAAGACCCTATCCCCAAAATAATCAGAGCAAAAAAGGGCTGGAGATACAGTTCAAATGGTAGAGAAGCCCTCAGTTCAACCCCAGTGCTGACAAAATAAAAAAACAAAAACAAAGATCTGCTGGGATTTCTGACATAGATGATCATGTCATCTGCCAGTAGAAACAGTTTTATTTTTTCATCTCTAGCTGGATGCTATTTTCTTTTCTTGCTTGGGTACATGGGCTAGAACTTCCAGTACTGTATTGGAGTTCTAGAGTAGTAAGAACTGCCATCCCTGCCTTGATCCTTTGCCAAAAATGTTCCTCTTTCACCCTTAAGTATGATGTAAGGGTTTTTCACATGTTCCTTTTCAATAGAGGAAATTCTCCTCTATCAATAGTTTGCTAAGAATTTTGTCATGAATGTTTGATTTTTAAATGCTTTTTATGCATCAATAAATTTGATCATTTGCTTTTCTTGCTTAACCTGTTGATACAATGGATTACATTGACTTTTAAATGTTGACCCAGCTTTGCTTACCTATAATGACTCTTATTTGTTCAAGGTACATAATTCTTTTCATAAAGTGTTGGATTCAATTTGCCAATATTTTGTTGAGTATTTTTGCTTCTAAATTCATATGGAATATTAATCTACAGTTTTCCTTTTTTGCATTGTCTTTGTTTTAGTATCATGGGAATATTTAACTTCATAAAATGAGTTGGGATCTGTTTTCATCTCTACTTTCTAGAAGAAACTGTACAAAACTTGAACCACAGACTCCACATGGCCAGTACTGGGCAAGTGTGGTCCACCTGAATGCCAGGGCTCTTCTCCTCTGGTTTGCCAGGGTGTATTTAATGCAGGACAAAGCACAAATGCCTCTCCTTCATGGGTCCCTCACTAATGGCCAAGGCTAGAGGGAGGAGGAGGACCAGGCAGAAGTGGCCCAAACAATGTATACACATGTGAGTAAATGTAAAAAAATAAAAGTAAGTAAGTAAAAAACAGAAGCAAAAAAAAAAAGAGAGAGAGAGAGAGAGAGAGAGAGAGAGCGCATGCCCAGGTCCCGCCCACCGTGTGGGCTCCAGCTCCACCTCATTTCCACCCTCCATTCCCATCCGCCCATGGCTGGGAAGTGTCCCTGAAAATTCATGTGTTGAAAATTTAATCCCCAAAGTCATATGTTAATGGCATTTAGAGGCAGGATTTTTGAGAGGAGAGTCCCTCATGAATGTCATGAATGGGTTAACCCATCCACACACTGAAGAATAATAGCTTAAGGTGAGAGTAACTTCATTATAAAAGCATGCCATCTCTAGCAGCTGCTGTTTTTCTCCACGTGATGCTTTCCATCAAATTGTGATGCAACAAAAGGCCCTCACAAGATGCCAGGGTCACATTCTCAGCCTCCAGAGCACAAGTCAAGTAAAACCTCTATTCTTTATAAATTTCCTAGTACATAGTTTTCAATTATAGCAACAGAAAATGAACTAAGATGGCTTCCAAATCCACAGCTTCCTACATACTAAGATATAGGCAGCTCCCCAAATGGTGTGAAGTTAAGTCTGTCATAAATATATACATATCTTTCAGAAGTTTACATCTCCAATCAAACCCTGACAGATACCCTGAGAATGATGACAAAGATGTTCTAGGACATCCACAGCAGGCAAAGGTGTTCACCTAGGGTAGGTAGGCATGAGGGTGCTGCTGTACCAACACTAACATTCTACCGCAGAGCCATCAGCATAAACTGGGGGGAAACCAGGGATCTAAAAGGGCAGTTGTCTTAGGGAGACCCCTTCCCCAGTCCAGTGAGTTCCCAGGTCCACAAACCCATCTTATGCTTGTCATGCACCCCCTCTCAAGTACTGAGGTCCAACCTTCAGTTTGAAGAAAAGTAGGTTGATCTTTTGGGATAAGAAAGTAGAATGGGGTTGCCAGAGGTGGGGTAGGAGGATAGAGGGAGGTTGATTATTGAGTATGTAAACATAGTTAAGCAGAAAGAATAAGTTCTGTTGTTCTATTGCACAGCATTGTGACTATAGTTAACAATTTGTTGTATATTCTAAAGTGTCTAGAAGAGAGGATTTAAAGTGTTCCCAGTACAAAGAAATGATACATGTTTGAGGAGATAACTCAACTACCCTAACTACCCTGATTTGATCATTGAGGCTGGGTGCAGTGACTCAAGCTGGTAATCCTATCTACTCAGGAGGTATCACAGCTCGAGACCAGCCAGGGCAAAAAGTTCATGAGAGCCCCATCTCAACCAATGGCTGGGTACAGTGGCACACATCTATCATCCCAGCAACTCAGGGAGCACAAATAGGAGGATCGTGGTCCAGGCCAGTATGATGTGAGACCCTATCTCAAAAATAACCATTGCAAAAAGGGCTGGTGGGGTTGCTGAAGTGGTAGTGCACCTGCTGTGAGGCCCTGAATTCAACCCCCAGTACTGCAAAAAAAAAAAAAATGCAGCATACCTCATAAATTTGTACAATTACTATGTGTCAATTAAAATGGTTTTTTTAAAAAGCTCAGCAGAGAGATGCTGATCTAAAACAGTTTTGAGGGAAACAATGGTTTTAGAAAGAAAAATCAAGTCTCACCCTTACTTTATGCCATAAACAGTTTTCAGATATATTTGAAAGACTATAAAGTAATTAAAATACAAACAAGCTTTTCAGTCAATTGCAGAGTGAGAAAGCTCCTTGTAAGTATAAGAAGAAAGCAGAATAAAATGATACAAATTTTTTAAGCCATCTGGCTATATACCTGAAATGTTTTAACTTTTATCAAAACCTTGACTCTAGGCATCTGTGTTGGAAAAGTAACAGAAATGCACAAATATTCTGATCAATGACTGTGATCAAAGCATTATTTATCAAAGTAAAAAGTTATAAGCATTATAAATGTCCCCCCAAGAGGACATCTGCTTTTAAATAATGTTTCCAAGAAAATTTAACTATTGAAAGACAGGAGGAAATATCCGGTTAAAAATGGCTGATGAAAAAAACAAAAGATGGCTGATGAAGCCATAGGTTGCTTTCTTCTTCATGCCATGATCTCCCTAAAATGATAACAAATGAATTTAAGGGAAAAAGTAACTGTCCAAGTGACTCAAATGGTAAAGTGCCTGCCTAGCAAGCATAAGGCCCTGAGTTCAAACCTCAGTACCACAAAAAGAAAAAAAAGTAAAAACAAATTAATACAAATTAACTTGGGCTGGGAGTATAGCTCAAGTGTTAGAGAGCCTGCCTAGCAAGTATGGGGCTCTGAGTTCAAATCCCAGCACCACCAAAAGAACCCTATGGCAGGAAAGAAAGAAAGAGAGCTCCTCCATGGGAGCAAAGAGACCAGGAGAAGCCCACGAGAAATGAAAGCAATAAGACAAAGGTATAAGAAGTAACTGATTGGGCAGGGCAGAGAAAGCAATGACCAAAAGAACAGCAGATTCTCTAGGAAGTTTCCTGGGAAAATGCCCACTACAGCCAGGGCTAAAGAGAGAGTAGAATAGAAGACAGAAAGAGAAGCCTGGGCTACAACAGGACACCCTGTCTCAAAAAAAAAAAAAGAAAGAAAAAAGAAAAATCAGGAAAGTCAAAAAGCTACCAGACCAAGAAACAGAAAAGATCAGAGAAACATAGAAAAGATCACAGAAAGACTGGCAGTGCCAATGACTTGGATCCCATGGAAACATCAAAAATAGGCAAAAAAAAAAAAAAGATTGATTCTATCAGAATTCTGGGAAATAGTCAAAGGTTCACAACAACTGAACAAATGCTGAGTTAAGAAAAAGGCTACTTGAAAACAGTTGGAAAGCTTTGAGGCACTTTGCTTGCCCTTACACCTCCTCTGCCTGATGCAGGCTGGAGGAAAGAAGCCCATATTCCACATGTGGGGCCCTTGTCACTGTGTCAGAGGGAGCAGAGCTCCTTATTTATAAATTATTTATAAATAAATTACTGTGTCTGTTTGTTCTAATCTATCTAGGGTCTATCTGAGGGTTGACACAAGGTGATCATTTCTGTTTTGCCTCACTCAGAATCGATTCTGGAAAAGTGGCAGATGCTGTTCAGAAATATTGCAAAGCAAACTAATACCCTGAAGATGCCTAGGGCAAAAGATTACAGTTGAGACATGCAATGACCCAGTAGTAAAAGCAGGTGAGTTTCTTTGGTAGGGCATTCAAAAGTACTCATATATGTAAGGGGATTTAGAAAACTACATGAATACTGAGGCAAGATACATACTCGGAAAAGACCTGAGAAGACCATAAGCTACTGGCCTGGACTGATCACAATTAGTGAAAATCTGGCTAAGTGTTGAAGAGTGCCCAAGGTAACCACTAAGGAGAGAACTCAAAAATATACAGAGGAGCTGAGGATGTAGCTCAGTGGTGAAGTGCTTGCCTAGCTTTACAAGGCCCTGGGTTTGACCCCCAGAACCACAAAAGGAAGGAAGGAAGGAAGGGGGGGAAGGAGGAAAGGAGGCAAGGAGAGAGGGAGGGAGAGCAGGAGAGAAGGAGGAAAGAAAGGGAAGGGAAGAAAAAAATACACAAAAAATGAAAGAAAATTTGATGCCACAAAAAACATAGTAATCAAGAAGCAAAAATCATATCAGACACATAGAAAACAAATAGACAAATGGAAGAAGTGAATCCTTTTGTATCAGTAACCACATTCAATGCAAATGGACTAAACTCTTCTCTTAAAAGGTAGAAATTGGCATATTGAATTCAACAAAAAAAGCAACATTCATCTATATGCTATCTACAAAAGACACAGCTTGAAGGATGAACTTGAAAATAAAGAATAGGAAAAAAAGGTATTCCGTGTAAATAATAACCAAAGAGAGCTGGAATGGCTATAGTAGTCTCAGAAAAATGGACCTTACAAGAGACAGAAAAATACATATTGATAAATATTTTGATACCATAAGAAAATATAACAATAATAACATATGCATCTAACAATAGAGCCACCAAATACATTAAGCAAACATTGACAGAATTGAGGGAAAAAAACAGGCAGTTCTATAATAGTGAAAGACTTCAATTCTCTACTTTCAATATGGATAGAAAACAGACAGAAGAGGAATAAGGAAATAGACATTGGAAAACACAATAGGCCAAATAGAACTAATAGTCATATACAGAACACTCCACCTAATGGTAGCAGTGTTGGTTTCTGGGGCAGTTTCTCTTCATGGCTTGTAGATGACTGCCTTATGCTGTGTCCTCACAGGGTCCCTCTTTTGCACACAGGAGAAAGAGAGATCACAGGTCTCTCTCCTCTTCTAAGGACCAGGGTCGTATCAGATGAGGGCTCTTACCCTTACAACCTCCTTAGCTACAGTCACCTCTGTGGTCTTACCTCCAGAAACAGTCACTTTAGGACTTAGGACTTCAACATATGAACTTTGGAGGGGCCCAATTTAGTCCATAACAATTGTCAATTGTCTTTCAACAAGGATGTCAAGACTACCACATGGGAAAAAAACAATCTTTTCAACCCATGGAAAGTGAAATACACATGCAAAAGAATGACACTGCATTTTTACCCAACACCATGTAAAAATTATTTTTAAATGATTCAAGAATCTAAACTTAAGAGCTAAAATTATACAACTCTTAAAAGAAGTTTCAGGGAGAAATCTCCATGACATTGGATTTGGCAATGATTTCTTAGATATGACCCAAAGAGCACAGGCAATGTAAGAAAAAAACAGATGAACTTAACTTTATCAAAAATAGAATCTTTTGTGCATCAAAGGATATAATTAACAGAATGAAAATACAACCCACAAAATCAAAGAAAACACTTGCAAATCATATATCAAAAAGAGACAAATATCCAGAGTACTTTAGAAACTCCAACTCAGCAACAAAAAAACACCTAACTTTAAAATTAGCAAAGGAGTCAAATAGACGTATCTCCAAAGAAGATACATAAATGGCTAATAAGACATTTTGGCGGAGACCAATGAGAATGAAGACTAAATGTAACACACAATTCTAGACAGAACACTTTTTACACAGATCATTACTGGAACAACTGGTTACCCCTGAAGTGGTGTGAGGATCGGACAGCAATAATGGTCAAGCTAGTGTTCCGATTTCAGTGGCTGTGTTGTGTGTATCAAAGTTCCTGAGGTCCTGCCTCCTGGACACCCAGCTGACCCTCAGCAAGCGCCTGAGCGTGAGCCTCCCAGCCCCTGAGTCCTCACTTATTCTCTCTGACTCTACAACTCAAAGACCAGGCTGCTCAAAGATCAGAGGGCAAGCTGAGTTCCAGTGGTTCACACCTATAATCCTAGAGGCTGAGATTGGGAGGCTCACAGTTCAAGGCCAGCTTGGGTAAGTAGTTCGTAAGACCCCATCTCCAAAATAACCAGGGCAAAATGGACTGGAGGTGTGGCTCAAGTGGTAGAGCGCCTGCTTTGCGAGACCTTGCTTTGCAAGTATGAAACCCTGAGTTGGAACCCTCGTCCCCCCACAAAAAAAAAAGATCAGAGAGCAGGAAAAGGTGAGAGAGAGGAATTCTCATGCTGCTGGTGGGAGTTCAAATTTGCTTTTAAAAAGTTTCCAGAACACCAGAACTAGGTACACTGTACACATGTATGGATTTATCAAGAAATCCCTTCAAATTATTGTTTGATAAATCAAAATAAAATTTAAAAATTTTTTAAAAGAACACTGGAACTTATTCGTCCCATGTAACTGTATCTTAGTCCCAATTAACCTTCCCTTACCCTTTTCCTCTTCCTCAGCATCTGCCAGCCACTTTTCTACTTTAAATTTCATTGAGATCAGTGTTTTTACATTGTACAAATAAATGAAATTTTACAGTATTTATCTTTGTGAGCCTGACTATTTGACTAATACCCACTGTCTACATGTATTGAAAACATCGCATGATACCACATAAATATATACCACTTTAATGTGTCAATGAAAGTGAATAAATACATTTTAAACAAAACCTTTCTAAATGTCAGTTTACTGATATGTAACAGAAACTAATATGCCTGCCACCTTTGCATTAATTCCACTCATAGAAATTAATTCTCAGGTTAGAGGAGGAAGGTATACACATTTCAGATAATGAGATTCTTCCTCCCACTCCAGGCCTCTGTATTACCCTAGGTCTTCTCTATCCTCTGTCTATGGCCTATCAAAAGATGAGCCTTCCCAATGCAGTCATCCTGGAGGGAAGGAGGAGTTGGTGGAGATGACCAGATAGAATGGAAATGTCCAGAGCACACACCTGCAAATAAATCCAAGATGGCCTTCTCCTTGTGATTCTTTTTTCTTCTCTGGTATCCAAAATGGGTACATGGAGAAGAGGGAAAGCTATAGTTTGGACATGGTTTGAGTGTGTCCCCCTAAGGTTCACGTGTTGGGAGCTTGGTCCTCAGTGTGGCAGTGTTGAGACCTTTAAGGCCTAAGGCAGGCCTGACAGTTCATGTCTGCAATCCCTGCTTGGGAGGCTGAGGCAGGAGGATCACGAGTTCACAGACAGCCTGGTCAACATATCCCAGTTGTAGGCAAGCCTGGGCTTCACAGTGAGACTTGTCTCATAGGTAAAAATACATAAAACAAAGAGGTAGGGCCTATTGGGAAGTGATTGGTTCACTTGGCACTGCCCTCAGAAGGGATTAAGGTGCTCATAGGGCCCTGGTTAGTGCTTTGAAAGGGTTGTTTTATAATGTTGAGCCTAGCCCCACCCAATTTCTCTGGCTTCCTGTTTTACAGTATGATCTCTTCTTCCCACATCTTACCATAACTTCATCTACTATGATGTTCCATAGCCAAAGGGACCTGACCGGAGGCCAAATAGATAGGGCCTCCTGACCTTAGATTTTCAGCCTCCATAACTATAAACTAAACAAACCTCTTTTCTTTGTAAAGTTAGCCTACTTCAAGTATTTTGTTATAGAAAGTGGACTAAAGCAAGAAAGAAGAGAAGAAGGGGAAGGAACACAGCTCACCAGAATAAAAAAGACAGAATTAGAGAGATGTGCAGAGAGAGGGGCAGGATAGGGTGGAGTTGAGTTGCTATAGGGGCAGGGAGCTCAAACCAGGCTACACTGGTAGGCAAGGCGATTGCCTCTCTGGCCTCATTGTGCCCACCAGTAAGCTATAAGGGCTGGGCATTCTGGGATTGTGTAATACATGGCACTGCCTAGGAGAGTAAGATCTTTTAGTCTAGAGGTATGGATTTCATGGATTTTCTTCCCAAAGTCATAATCTTCCCATGGGTTTAGCTGTGGGCTGAAAATGTTGCTGCTGTCTGGGTCAAAGTTCTGACAAGTGGGGTGAGTGAAGGAGGTCCTTTGGAGACCAGGGCCAGCCAAATACCTACACCACCACAAAGAAGGGCAATTGTTATTCCTGCAGAGCTCAGGTTAGAGCAGCCCAACCTGAGCCTCACCTTGTGGTTCTCATTCTGATCAAAACAAACTGAGCTTGCACATTTCCCAGACAGGAGGGTCTCAAAGCAGAGTTCACATTCTGAAGACAGGGCAAAAGTTTCTCAGGCAGCAGTCTGTCTACAAAACATGTGAAAGATGGTGCCCTCCAGTGGCTACTAGCCACATGGGGCTACTTACACTTAGGCTGAAATTCACTTCAATGAACTAAAATCAAAATTGAGTTCCTTGGTTGCATTAACCATGCTTTGAGGCACAACAGCTACATGTGGTTGGAGGTGACTGTTGTGGACAGCACAGATAAAAATATTTCTACCTCCACAGAAAGATCTACTGGCCAGTGCTGATTTAGATTAATTTATGTATTTTATTAACAAATATTTATTAAATACTAAGGACTGTTGCCTGTTCTAGGTACTAGGCATACAGTAGTGAGAAAACTAGGCAGACAGATAAGTAGATAGGTAGTAGTAGATTATAGATAGATAGATAAATGATAGACAGATACAGTAAATAAATAGACTAAAAATAAAAGCCATATAATTATTTCAATAAATGCAGAAAAAATCATTTCACAATTTCCGACATTTGGGTACAAATGCTCAGCAAACTAGGAGAAGCAGGATTTCCTCTACTTGGTGTAGGATATTTATGAAAAACCTACAGCTCACATGGTAATGCCTGGTTGCCCCCTAATATGAAGAACAAAGCAAAAATATTGACATTTATTCCACATTATCTTGGAGTTCCTAGCAAGTACAATAAGTCAAGAAAAATAAATTAAAGTCATACAGTACTCAAAGAAAAAGATAAGCCTGTCTTTATTCAGATGACAGGATTGTCTGAGAGAAAATCCTACTGAATCTATGGAAAAAGAATCAATTTACTAGAACAAATTTAGTGAGTATAGCAAGGTGTAGGACACAAGATCAATATACTAAAATCAATATGGATGTTCCTGAACTTATGATAAGGTTACATCTCAATGAAGTCATCATAAATTGAAATCTCATAAATCAAAAATGTACTTCATTCTCTAATTAACCCAGAAAATAAATTAAACCATGGCTAAGTCAGGGACCATCTGTACTAGTAACAAATCATGGAGACAGAAAGAAACAATATGATTTAAAGTATCCTGGTGGCCTTGAGACTAAGGGGAAGTTCAGGACTTAGGAGGAAGATTCAGGAGAGAAAGGGGATGGTTGTTGAATAGGTTCCAGAAGAGTCTGGAGGAACAGAAATGAATGTATTGTAGGATCTTCTAGACCTGCTCAACTGGTGGATGATACAGGAGGAAATCATGCTCTGAGGCTGAAGGGATGAAGACTTTCTGCAAGTTGTGCTGGGGTGTGGGCCATTGCCGGGAAGCTGGTGACTTTAATGAGATAGGAGAGTAGGAGGTCTGCTGTTAGTAAGGGAGTGTATACTGGGAGATAGAAATGCTGGAGCCCTGATGGCCTTGTGGGGAACGACACATCACATCTCCTAGGAGCCAAAGAATGACAAGTGTGGAAGGGAGTGGACAGTGAGCTTTACATGCTTGACCTCCTCTCCTCTGGCTGGGAATGGATGGTTCACAGGACTGAAAATGGAGGTCTGAGGTAGTGAGGTAGTGAGGCCCCACCCTCTCTCAAAAAAGGGAAGATAGCGGCGAGCAGATAAACGGATAACTCAACAGCTTTTTCTCATTGCCTGGCCATCCCTTGCCCCACTGTCCTGTTCCCTAGGACCGCAATCCCACATAAAACACCCACATGTGAGCCTAGCCTCAGACTCTAAGGATCCCACCATACCCCTGAAGTTTGGGATCTTCAAAGTGGAGTAGTTCTGGCTGATGGAAAGTGCCAAAGGTGAGGTATGTGGGGACCAGTACTGAGAGTCCAAGAATCATGAGCCTGGGCAACAAGGGGCAACAGGAAGGTCTTGGACTTGGAGCCAAGGTAGACCTGGGTTTGAATGACAGCCATACAAATCTTACTCTTGACCCCCTTGAAGCACCACTCAAACTTATTTTCTCTTTTTTTTTTAAAGACAAGGTCTCATTATGTAGCCCACACTGATTTGGAACTCGCTGTGTAGCCAAGGCTGACCTTGAACTCACAATCCTCCTGCCTCAGTCTCCTAAGTGCTAAAATTACAGGAGTGCACACCAGGCCTGGCTTATTTTTTTCTTTTTAACTAGTACATAATAATTGTACATATTTATGGAGAACTGTGATATTTCAGTATGTGTATACAGTGTACATTGATCAAATTGGGAAATTATAATTTCCTTCATTATCATTTATTTGTGTTAGGAGACTTTGAGCTCCTTATACTTCTTCATAAAGTATATAATAGGCTATCCCAGTTAGTTGGGAGGCAGAGATTTGGAGGATTCGGATTGAGGCCAGATAAGGCAAAAAGTTAGCAAGGTCCTCATCTCAACCAATAAGCTGGGTGTGGCATTACTAACCTGTAGTCACAGCTATTCAGGAGGTGTAAATAGGAGGATCCCAATCCAGGCTGGTCCCAGGCAAAAAATGCAAGAGTCTATTAAAAAAACTACTAAATCAAAAGGGGCTCAAGCAATAGAGCACCTCCTGGCAAGAATGAGTCCCTGAGTTCAAACCACAATACCCCAAGAAGTATATAATAAGTTATTGTGAATCATAGTCACCCCATTGTGCTGTAGAACACTAAATTTACTCCTCCTGTCTAACTGTATTTGGATACCGGTAATCTGACCTCCCTCTCTTACCCCTACACCCTTCCCTTCCAATCTCTATTCATTTTTTCCCTTCTAATTTGATACAAACTTTTTAAATTTTCACATATGAGAAAGAATATGCAATATTTGTCTTTCTTTGTCTGGATTATTTTACTAATACAATCTTGTCCAGTTCCATCCATGTTGTCACCTGTTTTATGGCTGTTTGATGTACCCCATCATCTTTACATATTCATCAGCCAGTGGACACCTAGGTAGATTCCATATCTTGAGATGTGACTGGTGCTGCAGTGAACATGGAGTGTGGTGTCTCTTTGATTTACTGATTTCATTTTGTCTATGCCCAGAAATGGAATGGCAGCTCTGACTTATGCTTCAAAGTTGATGACATCTACATCTTGTTTGGGAACTAAGCTGGGTCACACAAACCCTAGTAGATAGCAGGTCACCACTGTTATGATGCATCATGAATGCAGACCCCACTCGGGTCACAGGAAAGCTGAGGGATAGGGAGGAGACATCACCAAATCCATTCATACTGTACCTGGAAGGTACACTGCTGTCAGGTGCAGAGTGATGCTCAGTGTCCCTTCCAAGCCATTTTGCTCCCAGCATCTCCACGTGGTGGCAGTGTTGGCCCAGAAGTGGTCCAAAGCAGCCACTGACAACCCCTTCACTAGGAAAGGATGGGCCATCCAATGCCTTGGTTTTACAGCTAAGGCCTGGGAACCCAAATTCCAGTCAACTAATCTACAGATCCCAATGGGCTATAACTGAAGTCTAGTATTCTAGGACTTCATGATGATGTAATCTTTTTTATTCCAAAATTCCATTTTCTCATTGTTCTAAGACTCTCCATCTATGGCTCTCTGCTTGGAGAATCATAAGATTTCAGGATTCCAGGGTTTATTTAATCGGCTGCTCTGGGTCGCATGATTCCATTGATTGGGTTCTTCCAGCTCTTCATAGGCTCGTTCATGCTATCAAGCAGGATTCAAGACCTAACTCCATAACGGAGTCAAAGGCTGATGGCCCTGCTTCCATAACTCTTGGGTTCCATCTTTTTCTACAGAGACCCACAATTCCCCACATCTCTAAGAAGAGTGTATCCAAGCATAAGGCAACTTGAGAACAAGATCAGGCTTTCTGCTGAGCAACTATGCCCTACATGAAGAAATGAGGGCTGTGGAGCTCGAGTTGAAAGCCTGGACATGTCAACTGAGGAAGACAGAATGGTCAAGGGCTACCATGTAGCTCAAGAGCTGCCCAGCCACTAGGGCTTGTGGTAGAGCAAAGACCCTGGGTTTGCTCCCCAGCACCTCTGAAAAAAAAAGAAAGAAAAAAAACTGTTCACCAAGAATTTATTATTGGTTTGGTTTAAGAAGAGATGCTCACATACCAAGCCTTGATTGGCAGCCACTGAATGATATCTGGGGATACAGACTGAGCATGGGATGGGCATCTAAGCCAACAGAAGGAAGATGGCATCTCTACAGGAGATACCCACAGAGGAGGATCCCTGGCAGTGGGGATCCAGAAACCAGGATCTTACTCATTCTTCTCATTCTTTACCACCTCACGCTGAGTTTGTTTTTTCTGTACAAGAAGGGGGCTGACCTGGTTGCTTCCACAGGATGTGTATGGCTTGGATATGGTGTGAGGGTCTCCCAAGGCTTCATATGTTGAAATTTAATCCTCATTTAGGGTGGAAACTTAATCAACTATGATGTTCAAAGGAGGGGACTTTAATTAGGATTAAATAAGGCCAACAGAGTGGAGCCCCAGCAGAGTAAAAGGGAGAGAAATCAGAAGAAACAATATATACACATACATAGCCTGTCCATTGCTATATGATGTGGGGAATATAATTCTCAGGGAGTTTGAGTCTCAGAGAGATGGAGACTGCCTCAGGAACACTGGGATGGCTGATTCCCTATGACCACATGGCCTTAGCAGAATACCGGACATGTAGCAAACACCCACAGCTTGGTAGCTGCTATCATCACTCCACTCCAAGGGCCTTGGAAATGTCTTCTTAGTTGGCAACCTGCATTATACTAATAACCTTCAGGAAAACCAAAAGGATGTGAAAATATGCAAGGGGTCTTGGCTGGAGAGGAGGAGAGGCCTTGAAAATGTACAGTAGTCCCCCATAGCCTCAGGGAATATGTTCCAAAACTCCCAGTGGGTGCCTAGAACCATAGACAGTACCAAACACTATGTACACTATTTTTTTCCTATACCTACTTATGATAAAATTTAACTTATAAACTAGGCACACTAGATGAACAATAACTAACAATAAAATAAAACTGTTTCTTTCACAGCTCCACAAGTAATTCATTCTTATCATAGATTTTAGCAACCTTAGCATAAAATCTTTTCTTCTTTCCTTATTAAGTTGAGAACTTTTACCTTTTCAATGAAAGGAAGCGCTTTATCACTTCTGATAGGCATATCTGAATTGACAGTGGATGTTACCTTTTGGAACATTATTGAGTAAAATGAGGATCACTTGGACACAGGTACTGTGATACAGCAACCATAGATCTCATGAGAGAGGTGGCTGCTAAGTGATTAATATGTAGGTAGTGTATACAGTGTGGATATGCTGCATAAAAGGGTAATTCACATCTCAAATGGGACAGAGCCAGATTTTATGACACTACTTACAATGATGTGCAATTTAAAATTCGTGAATTGTTCTTTCTAAAACTTTTCATTCAGTATTTGTGACTGAGGCTAACTGAAATCTCAGAAAGTGAACCCTCAGATGAGGGAGGGATGACTGTAAGTATAACTACAAGCTGAGAAAGATAGTACCAATGCAAGAAGCAGACAATCATATACCCAGATTAGATAGTTAAGAAGAAATCACTGAGATAAGTCAGTGGGGTGAGAGACTACCA
This sequence comes from Castor canadensis, assembly GCF_047511655.1. Lineage (NCBI taxonomy): Eukaryota > Metazoa > Chordata > Mammalia > Rodentia > Castoridae > Castor > Castor canadensis. The sequence continues at coordinate 48,237,569 of NC_133400.1, read as the reverse complement.
AGGGGAGGAACAGGGAAGACAGAGGGCTTAGATGGCTGATATGCACCATAGCCCTCTGGACTGTACCTGCCCTGAACAATGGCCCAAAAGTAAGAGAAAAGGTCCAGTTTGAATAAAGCATTGCATAAGCTGGCAACAATAAAGTTACATGCTGAAGATGGAGTGTAGATTGGGAGCCACAGCTACGAGTACCACACAAGCAGCCTCACACAGAGGACAAGGTGACCCTCCAAGGACAGATCATCTTGAGCTTGACTCCTTGCTTGTAAAAGCCCTAGCAGGACATATCAATGTCAACCATTGCCATGAACATGGATGTGGAAGTGGTAACTTACATTGTCAGTTTCTGAGTTGACAGAGAGAGTACACAGGAAGATGGTGATGAGGATCTTGGGTGGAGTGCAAATGGAAAGAAAAAATCACAGCTCTGCAGAAGGTTTATCAGTTATGACAGAAAGGCACATATAGATCAATGGAAAGACATGACAATACAGGTAGGTAGAGGGAGACGCAGGTGTGCAACCAGGAGAGCCCATCATGTTGGGCCAGTTTTGGGACCATGTATTTGTCATTTCCCTCAGGTCAGTTCTACTGACCTGTGCATCTGGAGTACAGCTCTGTCTGCTTACTTTAGTGCTAGAATTCTCAAAGTGTGTGCCAGGGCAGCTCAGGTGCCCTCACAAATTCCCAGTGCACTGTAGAATAGAGTATTTTCAATTATCCAAGGAGGTCCAGCAATACTATTACCTGTAGGTCAGACCCTATTGGGTTTCATTTTAGTGTGAATTTTGCTACATCCCTCTCAAAGACCATGTCTCTATGAGGATGAGTTTGGGGGTTGTTGCTACCAATAAAAGCAAATACTATATGCAAATAGATATGGAAGGAGAATTGAGGGGGCTACTTCTGACGGACAGATAATTGTCCTTCAAGAATGAAATAAAAGTAGCATGTATTGAGTGGGGGTGTAGCTCAGTGATTGAGCTATATGCATGAGGCCTTGAGTTAGATTCCCAGCAACACACATACACACACAGAGGTATGTATTTCCTTTGACTTGTGTGAATTTTTTCCAAGTAGTTATGATTATTAGATCGTCTCAACCTAAATAATTTAATATACAAAGCCATTAGGTATTTCTTTTAGCCTAAGCACAGAGGGAAACTGCAAACTTCTGCCTTTGAGCTCAAAGGACCCACTCCTATGGAGAAAGAGTCTAAGGAAGGCCCCCACCTGGCCAGTAAGGGAAGCATCTCAGAAGGGATTAAGACCTAGGCTGCAGGGTGGGAGTTGAAGGAGCTGCCCCTTCTGACCCTGGACCCCCCCCCACACACTCTGCCTGCTTATTGTCCACTCTGGTGGGGCAAAAATTATCTTTCCTCTCTCCATAAATAGTTTTTTAAGAGTACCTGCCTAGCAAACATGAGACCATGAGTTCAAACCTCAGTGCCTCCAAAAAGGGAGAGAGAGAGAGACAGACAGTGTATGTGTTTTGTGTCATCAAACTCCATGGTCATACGAGTGAACTTTATTGTCAAAATTTTTCATTCAGTATTTTTGGACTGTTGTTGACTAAGACTAACTGAAAGCTCAGAAAATGAATCCTCAGATAAGTGGGGAATGAGTGTAAGTATAACTACAAACTGAGAAAGATAAGAACCAATGTAAGAAGCAGACAATCACATAGCCAGGTTAGGTAGTTAGGAGGACAACACTGAGGTAAGTCAGTGGGGGTGAGGGGCTATCCCCTCAGATAAGCCTTCTCAAATGCCCCTTCTCTGGTTATCACAAGCCCCTTCAAAGATGCTGGCTTCTGAGGTCTTACCTACCTGCCCTGTCAGAAGTTGTCTCTACATTTGTGCCTGGCCAATGGGAAGGTCCATGGGGACAGGGACATGTGTCACTTGGCTTTCAGTATCTCACCAAGCACCCATTCCAGGGAACAGATGCTGTCCTGTTCCTAAGCACATGGTTTGGCCAGTACCTGGCCAGTGAGGAACTGTATCCTTTGGAACAGCAGAGGGCGCTCTGGGGAAGAGTCCCTCATCCTCAGATAAGGAGCGACCCACAGGCTCCTTACCCAGTGCCTCAGGAGAAAAACAGACATGCTCCAAGCTGGAGGGTACCATAAAGTCAGGCTGCTAGTTAGAGAGCAAGCCTACATGCCTGTAATCCCAGGAGATTGAGGCAGAAGGACTGAAAGTTCCAGGCCAGCCTGAGCTACATAGCAAGATACTGTCTCAAAATAAAGAAAAGAAAAGAATCTCAGAGGCGCTAGTGTGATGGAACTATGACTCTCTCCACAATATCTCCACCAACTGAGGGAGGGTCCCAGCCTCCAACCCCAGGGCTCACGAGAGTGCCATTTCAGCTAGAACAGTGAGGCCACCATTCCTCTCTCCACTGGACTCCAGGACTTAAATGGGACCCAGAAAATGTGGTTGACCACAACCTCTGGGAGAGCCTGGCTCAGGGTCCTTGGAGGACTAGCAGTCCCTCAGACCCCTGTCACCCATCTGTAGGTCACTACTCTCACTCCCTTCCTCTCAGCTCCCCCTCAGCACCACCCCAGACCTGAGCAAGCTGTGCAGAGTCCAAACTTTCATGAAAACTACAGGGAGTGAAGAACAAGTCCCTCCCAGCATGATGTCCCCAGTGAGAAAGAAAACAACCAGCCCCGGAAGCCCCCAGCCCAACACCACCTCACACCTGCCCTGGCTCGTTCGGCTCCACTGTCCTGAAGGCATGCGCTGATATACAGGTCTCCAGCGAATGCACTAGCGAAGTGGAGCCCTCACCTGGGGAGCCAACTGAGGCGGAGCTGTGTTCTCACCTGGGCTTTCAGCTCCGGCTTCTCCCTTCCTTACCTTCTGCTAGGAATGGGGCTGTGGCTCTTGGATGTCCATTGCCCTTGGGCAGAGTGCAGGGGGCCTCAAGTGGAGGATAAAAGCTGCTCAGAGACCAGAGGGAGGTTTTGCAAGCCAAGGGGCAGGAGACAGCACCCACATGCCCCAATTTGGTGGGGTCGTTATGGAGACCCATCAAGGCGGAACAAGGGCATGCCACTCTCCTTTGTGTATGCAAAGTGGCAGCCACAGAGGTGCTCCCACCATGGCTCTAATCCCCAGGCCCCAGCACAGGGGAGGTGAAGGCAGTGAGAGCCTGCCTGCCTCAGGCTCAGGCCCCCACCCAATCCCACAGCCCAGGTTCCCCTAGTAATGCGATAATTGGGTGGGATTTTTGCTGAGAGAGAGGGAAAGTCCAGAATACTGACAAGCCAGCTCTCTCTCTCTCCCTGCCTAGCTGGAGAATTTTTCCCTCCTTCCCTCTGAGGGTGGGGGGCATGCAGTAATTCAGAGGAGGGGGGTTGATGGGGACCAGACATGCTTAGACTAAACTGAATCTCAATGGTGGTGTGAGAGAAAGGGAACTTATACTGAAAGAGAATGACTCTCAGGGCTCCTGATGCAGTCATCAAGTGACCCCTGGAACCAGCATCCACAGGACCATGGCATCCTCAACCCCACAGGAAGCCAACGTGGTGAAGCCAAGGGGGTGTATGCCATGAGAGGTGCTCCGCCTCTGGTTCTCTAGACTGCAAAAACCTAGAGGGACAGCTGGCCAACCCTCCCCTGAGAAGCAGCTTATGCCAGTCCCACACCGTCCTTCCCTTGAGCTTCCCACACTCTTCAACCCACACCAGGGTTCAAGGCACAGGGCTCTAGGGAGCAGACCATCCACACTATTGACAAGCCTGAAACTGCAGTTCTACCTTTGGTGGCTCCCTTGAGCCTCTTTCCTCAATTCCAAAACAGTGGCAAGAATTCCTGCTAAGCTCATGTTTCAGCGTTACTGTGATGAGGATCATTGAATGGTGGGAGGGTTTCTCCTGCCTTTTGTGCTTTCAGGTGTCCCAGGGAAGCTGGGTACACATCCGGACTTGGATGCTCGCCTCCCAAAATTACAAAACTCCCCATCCCTGGACGACAATGAGCATGCAAATGGACTCAAAGCTGAGGAATTGGTGAGACTCTGTATCACCTTGGTCAAGTCACTTTCTCTTTCTCATTAGCAAAAGTATATGGCTTTCCTAAATTGTCAGAAATTCCTCTAGTGAGACTACAGCCCTGAACAGATAGGGAGGTTGTGGTCCCAGAGCCAGAGCTCAACAGCTACATCTTCTCCACCCCAGCACCAGGGGCTGCTCTGTTCTCTCCCTGGTGGAATACAGGGGAGAAAGTGGAGAGATCAATACCTGGGTTCCAGACAGCGCTACCTTCTAACCGCGAACTGTAGAGGCAGGGTTACACTTTGGTCGTCCATCTAGCAGGGCTGTGGTCCCTGCCAATGGATCCGGCTGCAGGCAGACCGGCAAGGCGCGGTCGGAGGGATCCGCCTCGGACAAACATTCCCCCCGGGCAAGGTGATGGATGAGGGGAGTTGCAGCCTAGCCACCGAGAGGGCAAAAAACAGGGCGTGACACAACAGGAACAAGAACGAGTGGAGGATTGAGTGCCCCACCGAGAGCGCGAGACCAGGGCGCTGGGAGCTGGAAACCCGGGACGCTGCACTGGAATCCCGAGAGACGCTGTCCTGGAAGCTCCCAGACAGCGCCTGAGGACTACGAAGTGCGGTTCCCCGCTGGCTCAGCGCGGCGCTCCGAGGCCGCTCACCCAAGTGCACACCAAGTGTACCCCGCGCACACCTGGACATCCGAACACCCTGCGCAACCCGGCGCGCATCTGCACACTCGCAGCACTCTGGGGTCCCGCGAGCACCCCAGCACTCACCTCAACACCTCAGCGCCCACGCGCTACCACTCACCCCAGCACCCGCGCACCCGCGGACGCAGGGGCCAGTTCCACTAGGCTTCAACTCCCAGGGCCCCGCCTGCCCCCTGCCCGCCCCTCCCGGGCCCCAGCTCCAGCCCCGGCGGGCGCCCCCCGCGGCGCTGCCCCGCCCCCGTCGCCCCGGGCCTCGGCCCGCCGCCCGGCCGCCTGCCCACCTGGCTCAGCGCCGCCCTCGGAGCCCGCGCACCGGTTCACACCCGTGCACACACGCGCACCCCGCGCACCTCGCGGCCGCAGGAGGGCCCAGCGCCACCACCTTCCCGGGACCGGACCGCCCCGGCGCCCGCTCTCTCCAGGCTGACTCCGGCCCTGAGCGTTTTCCAGCCCCGCGATGGCTGCGCTCGGATACTTCTTAGTGCTCTGCAGCCTGAAGCAGGCGCTGGGCAGCTACCCGATCTGGTGGTGAGTAAACCTCCTCGTGTTCGCCCCTGCTGGGGTGCGGCCTCAGAGTACTAGTCCCCTCGGGCAGGGCCCCCACCAACTCTCCGCGCGCCGGCAGCAGGCGGGTTGTTTTCCTTGGCCGCCACTTGGACCTGTTCGGGCCGCGGCTGGGACGCGGGTGGCGGGGCTTCCGGGGACACTGATTCACCGGGCTTGGCGAGGAGGGACCGAGAAGGTCCCAGCTGTCCCCAACGTCGGGCCGGGAGAGGTGGAAAGTGGGTCAGTGCATGACACTAACGCAGAGGCGATGGGCGAGAGAAGAGGGCAAGCGGGAAGCAGAACCGGGAAGAGGGAGACGGAGACTCTCCCTAGGGACCGTATTTTACACACACACACACACACACACACACACAAGGTTTAAAACAAAGTCGGTGAGACAAGACCGAACAGCTCGGAGCAGCGCAGTTACGTAAAGACAGCCTGGGACCGGGCGGGGAGTGGCAAGAAGCCGGCTGCAGGGCGCACTGGGGCCAGCTCTGAGCCCTCTCCACTCCCCGCTGTCTGGGTGAAGGGTCCCCAGGGGCATCTGTTCTGCTGGCGAGAAGAGCAAGGAGAGAGTAAAGTAATGGTTTTGAGGGCTTCCTAGTGAGGAGCGCCTGCACCCCACCTCGGAGAGGGCAGAGCAGCGTCCTCCACTCCAGACAAGGCACATTATAGCGAGACCCTCCAAATCTGGGGATGGAAGTGCGGATATACCAAAGGAAGGGTCTTGGCTCTCAGGCCTCCCATGTCTACTGTACATACGCTGAGGAGAGAAGGCATCCGGGCGACCCTTCCCCCGGGTCATGTATTTCCACAGACCCTCACCCCATTCAACTCTGTCACAAGGGTGCTCTCAGATGCTCAGATCTGACGAACACAAGTGGGAGGAATGCGGGCGCCAGTGGGGCCGGGGCGCGCCGCTGGTGGAGACCCAGTTGGACAGAAGCCTCTCCGCAAGCATGCACACTCTCCCCCCACCCAGGAGCACTCTACGACGGCTTGCCTGGAATTATAATAATTACGACAAGGGGAAGGGGGGGAGACTGAGCGAGCCGAAGTACATCTAATCCGATAATAATTTTTCTCTTCGAGATGGTTCAGGAGAGGAGCAGGGGAGCACGGGGTGGGGACGCGGGACCCGGCGCAGTGGGGCGGGGAAGGATGGGTGGGCAGCCCGGGGTCGGTTGAGGAGCCTGGGAGAGGCTGCAAGGCAGCGGAGACGCACTTCAGGGATCTTTGTGTAGCCTATCTCGCGCGCGTCCTCTGAACCCGCAGGGCACCTGCCGCTCAGGGTGGCCTCCCTGAGTGCGGGTTGTGGTGGGCGCACCTTGGGGCACAGGGATACTGACACTTGTCTTCCCGACCTTAGGGAGCCAGGGGCAGCGCGTCCGAGAGAGCCCCGCGGGCTGTCCGCTCCTGCGCCAGGCTTCTAATTAGAACCCGCCGCCGCTGCATTCCTGGGCGCAAGAGGAAGCTCCTTCGCCCCCGCGCTCCTCCCATAAAGAAGGGCCTTGTCGCCAGCCTCCTGGCAACCCCGCGCCCTAGGATCTTTGCCTGATCTGTCTTGAGGGTCCTAGCCTTGCCCCCCTACCCCTAACACATGTATACCACCCTTTTCACCTGGGTTGTATGCGTTCCATCCCAAATTTACCCCTCAGACATTCTCAGGTGCACCCTGGTATTCTCCAGGTGAGCGGAGAGGGCGGGATGCAGGAGAAGTGAGGTCCCTGACCCTCCCATCCCTCCCCTCAAGGAACCGCAGCAGCCTTTTGGCCCCAGCGGTAGCATGGAAGCCCACCTGGTAGGGATGGGTGGCAAGGACCACCCCTCCAACCATCCCCACTCCCACTTTGTTCTCAGTAAAATTCTCACACTTAATAATTCTGCTTCCTGAGAAGAGGCAACCTGCCTCCTGGATGCTGACTCCCTGGGGAGAAGAACCTCCTGCCCCTTCTATCCTCTCTACCTAGGCAGGCAGAATAGAATAGGAAAGACACAATCTCTCCACAGCTTTAGCTTGAGTTAGCACACAGGCAGAATGGAGAGGATAATAATAACAATAACTCTAACAAGCCATTATGGAGTGTGACGTATACAGTGGAATTGCTGGCTGAAATGAAATGTTTCTCTCTTCTTTCTTCATTTTCTCTCTCTGCTGGTTGGGCTCCTAGTGACCCCACACAGGAGCAGATCTACCTGGGGGACTCTCTTTATGACTTACCACCTTCATCCTCAGCCTCCTTAATTGGTTGTTTTATCTCACTGTTCCTCCCTAAAATGAAGCCTCTGGCCCCACCACTTTCCTCCCTCACCTCTTCACCTCCTCCTCTTGCCCCAACCCCAGGACCTCGCATATGAAAGTGAAAGTGACTGAAGGGAAAAATGCTGCCTCACCTGTAGAAACAAAACCAGGAAACAGCTCAAATCAGGAATAATTAGGCTTTTGAAGTCTCTGTGACTCTTAGCGGGGGAAGTTGAGAGAGAGAAGAGAAAGTTGCCACCAGCATTACCCTGTGGGAATATGAAGGGCCACCTGCCTTCCAAGGAAGGAGGTGTCTTTTTTTTTTTCAGTACTGGGACTTGAACTCAGGGCCTACACCTTGAGCCACTCTGCCAGCCTTTTTTGGTGATGGGTTGGTTTTTTTTTTTTTTTTTCAAGATAAGGTCTCATGAACTATTTGCTTCAAACTGCTGTCCTCCTGATCTCTGCCTCCTGAGTAGCTAGGATTACAGAGGTGAACCACAGAAGGGAGGTGTGTTTAACCCATGACACCAGTACCCTGAGGTCCCAAGGTTGAGTGGATGCAAGCCACAAAGAGACAACAGGCCATCTTAAGTAAGATCAGAACAGTCCAAAGCTGTGCAGACCTCCAACGCTGTCCGTTCTGGGTTCCTTGGATAATGGGGGAAGAAGGGCAGGCAGACCAGGGACCAAATCAAGGCCTGGGCACCTGCTGAAGTCCCATGGGCCTGTGTGCAAAGTGCAGCCTTCGCCTCTCTCCACTCCCCTTGTCCAGTTCTCTTCTCATGGCATTAGAATGAATCAAAAGAACCCAAGTGAACAGAGGAATGCCATCTGGATAAAAGGGCACAGACTCCAATAAGAACAATACCTCATAGGCATCAAGTGCTCCAAGGTGCATCTTGGATACCTTCTTCCTAGGTCAGGGCTGACTGAATCTTATCACCACTACAGTCAGGGCCCTAGAGGTCAGCCTTGTCTCTCCCTCTCCCTACTCCTCAGACCCAGAATCCAAACCAATCTTAGACTTTATTCATTGTTCAAATTCTTCCACTTCCTCTATCAGGCTGCATTCCCTCCTCAACCTCTCCAGCCTCATTTCTTCCCATCCCTCTCACCTGGAACCCAATACTGCCACCTGGATTTCTTGCTGGGTGATCATTGCTCTTCTCTTCACCTGCAGGACTGCCTGTGCCCCAGCCACCCTTTTCCTGTCCAGGGCTCCTCTCCTGCTGCCTCACTAGTCCCTGCTGAGCAATGCACTCTGGAGCAAATGGCCACACCTGTAGAGCAGTGTGAGGCAAGCATCCAGCCTTCTCGCTCCTTAGGACAACTTCCCTCCAAGGTTCTCCCTGGTATGCCTCTGAGCCTGTGTGCTGCCTCACACTGACAGAAGCACTTCAGTGAACCCCAATTCTGTAGCACCAACTCAAATTCCTCTGCTCTGCATGCAGGCCTTTCACAGCTTCTCACTTCTCAAGTTCTTCTTCAGCTCCCCATCCCCCCCCCCCACACACACACATACACACACACTGATGGGAACAGACTATCTCCTAGGAATGGGTGCTTAGCCTTTATTCCACCCCCTCTGTCCTGAAGTCATATTGTCATTTGTCATCAGGTGGCCCCACTTAGCACCCCAGTAGAACACACAGATGTTATGTGAAAGAGTGTGGAAGGGTGGCTGCAACCATGGGGTAGGTGTGACCCTGCAGTAGGTGGAGGTGGAGGAAAGGATCCAGATGAGGTGGAAAGGCATGTGCATGTCCATGAGATGGCCATGAGGAGCAGGTAGGTGGGCTGTAGTGTGGAGCATATGAGGAGGTCCAGAGAGACCAGCTGGGCAAGTAGCCCCAGGGACTCAGGGAGGACCCAGCAAGATGTCTGTGCTTACCAGATAGGCAGGCCGAGGACCCCCACCCCCAGAGTTGCCATGTGTGAGTCTGTACTCTGTGCATTCCTACCCAGGAGGCCTGTCCCCTCCCTTCCTCTTCTCATTCCCTTTTTCTGCCCACATCTGTCACTCTGTCCCTCAGTCTCTGTCTCTTTCCTTCCCTGTCTCTCTGTCTCTATCTCTGTATTCTCTCTTCATTCAGTCTCTGTCTTTCTTGGTCTCTGTCTCTTTACCTCTGTCTCTGTATTTCTGTCTGTCTCTGTTCTCTCATGTTTGTCAGACTCTGTCTCTCTCTCTCTGCTTCTGTCTGTTTCTCCCTGTCTCTCTCTGCTTTCCTCTCTATCTCCCTCTCTTTCTGTGCACCCCTGAGGCTGGTTAGGTCAGTAACTAGCATAAAAACTTGCAAATTTAGAGCAATCAAGACACCCCAACCACCAGTACTAAAAGTTCAGAGACACTGGGCTGGTGTTGCCTCCCCCGAAGTGCCAACAATCAAATTTTCATAAAGGGTACTATTAGAAATGGCCACAGGAGGAATATTACAGGTCAAAATCGCTTGTCACAAAACCACTGAGTTTGGAGCCAGCCCTTCCCTGAGCACAAAGTGCACCCTCCCAAGCATTTCCTACCTTTGCTGCTAACACCCTCTGAGTACCATGGGGGCTCTGCTCTCCTAGGCTGTTTGCCTCTCTGTTTCTTGATGCCTTTTTTTCACCTTTTGAATGACTTTCTGGCTCATTTGTATAAGTCTCCCAGCCTACACTGGAAGATGAGTCAGCACAATCACAATGAGTACAATCTTAGGAGGACCATTAATAGCCTAGTGACCACCCCTCCACTGGGTCCCTGTATACATCTCTGGCCTGGGGAGACAGAAAGATCCAGTCCCCTGGCAGCTTTGCTATCCTCTTGGGTCTGATCCAGGATGGGGGAACTAGGACTCAGATTTGTCACCTCTGCCCAGGAAACATGGCCAGTACTGCTCAACATGGAGTCCATTGATTAAAGCCCATATGTGAACAATCAGTCAGTTGTCCACGAAGAAATAAAAATAGGAATTGAAAAAATTTGGTGACATCATAGCAGCTTGTTGCTGCAACATTTTAATATATTTTACCATAATGGATTAAAAATTATGAAAGACCAACGCACCAAGTTCTTCCCTGGCTAGTTTAGGAACACCTTCAATACCTGCTGCCCAGCCTGAAACCACTCTGTAATCAGAATGCCTTCATAAGAACTGCTGTTCCTAGCCTTTATTATCTGATTTTTACATTTGCTGTTCTGAGAAGTTGAAGGATTGGGACCACCATGGCTGAGAAGTTTCGGGAGAGGACCTGTTTTGAGTCTTTGGAAGGCCTTTGGGGAAGGAGGATTTGACATCTGTGTGGCTCCAAAGTTTGTAGGTGAAGGACCAGGAGGCTGATTGGGACTCAAAGTATAAAAAGACTTTCTAAGGATGCATGTTGGTGCCAATAATAGTCATGGTCCCTGGGAGATGGTGCACTGCAGAAAACAAGACCAAGAAAGGCAGTCAGCTACAGATGCAGACAGGAGGTCCCAGGACACCATTCATGAGCCACACGGCCCTCACCACTGCAGCAGCTAGTACTCCTCACAAAAGTCCCACTAAACTTACCCTAAACTCTGCAAGGTTTAGTTCAAGGAATGTTGTTCAATGGTCAGACACGCTACATTTGTAGAGGGTCCTGGGCCGAATCTCAAAGAGAAGTGCAGACCCCTGGCCCAGAGTGACTCCAGCTTGACTTTGCTTTACTGGCCCCACCACCTGCTCACAGAGGACCTGTTCTTCCCTTTGGAAACAGGCATATCCCCTGCACCTACATCATCAGGGCTGTGACAGTAGTGAGGGGATACATCAGTCAAGTTGTAGACATCATTACATCATTCTCCTTCCTGGCCTTGCCCTTTGTCGGCCACAGCTAATCATAAGGTCGATTTGGATGAATGAATGGACACAGGGTCTTTCCTGTGGAAAACAGACACCTAAGCACAGTGGTGGGGGGACGGACATACAAAGACACAATTTAATATTTACACAATTTAATATTTATTTGTCAATAATCCTACCAATGGACAATTTTCCATCCCCAAGGCCAAGGGAACCTGGTCTCTACTTGTGCCTCTGTCTCCCTCCCAAATTCCCCAGGTGGCACCCTGAAGGTGTCTGACACATTGGTGCTTCCACATTCCTTCACCAGCAAAATGAAACGTGCTGCTGCCGCCCAGAGAGCCTGGCAGATACATGGCCGCCGGCACGGGAGCCTCCCCACCTGCCGGGACTCGCTCAAAGTATGTGTCAGTAATCCCACTGGCCCGGTGGGGCAGGACAGGCGGTGGCTGGGAGGGCTCCAGGCAGGGCCGTGCAGCCATGAATGGGGACCTGGGGGACTTCTTCCCAGGTCAGAAAGTGCTTGGGCTCCTAAGAGTGGCTCACCTTTGCAGATGCTGCCAGTGGGTGGAAAGAGACTCCAAAACCTCAGGGGTCTCAGACAAGCTGGCACCCTTGAAGCAGTCCTCCATCCAGGTGACTCCAAGGCAGTCCCATTTCAAAGAGGACAGACTGCTCTGGTCATCCACTGATAGGGAAAAGCCCCATGCTGTGGGTTTTAGGTTTGAGGATGGAAGCCTTGTCCTGTCCTTGGAGAGGCCCTGAGCTTAAAAGACAGAGTGGCTTCTTGGAACAGGGTGGCCTCACTCTATGCACCCAAAGCGCTGGCCCAGCCAGTGCACTCCTCAGCAAAGAACTCCGCCCCCCCCCCAATCCTCCTCTTTCCCTCAGGGTGTGGGCAGAGCCACTATATCCCGCCTGCCTGCATCTGACTCTGTGCTTACTGTGCCCGGCTCTGTGCCAGCAAAGAACAAGGGAAGGCAAGAAAAGCGCCTCTTGCCCCAGACACAGATGCAGGAGGAGGTGGGCAAGAGTCAGAAGGTCCCAGAAAGGCAGCTAGAAATGCTTGCAATGAAAGCTGTGCAATGCTTCCCAGAGAGGGGTGGCTCCAGAATACTTGTTGGTGGGACATGGCCTGGCTTCTCTAAAGTCAGTGAAGCAAGGGAGACCTTGGAGTGGACCTTTCCATGCCTCTCTCTTGGAGCCTTGGATAGAATAATATCTGATCACCTCATTTGACAGACAGTGGGGAAAGAGATATCACAGTAAGCAAGCAAATGATGCTCGAGCCTGCTGAATATCACTGGCTTCTGCCCCACCCTAAAGAGCCCCCCGCATCAATATGCCTACATTGAAAATAATTGGTGGGTCCCTTCTTAGTCCTAGAATGCCCCCAGGAAACATGCAAGCACTGAGCTTCACCCTCAGTGCATAGGCACTCCGAGTTTGCCAAATTTTGCTGTAAAAAGAAACCTAGCAAGTCATCATAACTTGCTAGGAAAGAGCAACCCCATGAGACCAGGACCCTCACAGGCTGTCAGGACCTCACAGCCACAGCATCACAGGACCCTTCCGTCAGCCCCGAACCTCCATCCATAGGCACCAGCTAATGTGAAAACAGTGCCACAGTACCAGGACAGTAAAATTTACATGAGACCAAACAGGAGCTCAAGGACCTTGGCCCAGAGAGGCCGGTGCTAGCCCAGGCTGGGCTGGCCTACCGCCTGTCTTGGAGTCCTGGGCCAGCCTTTTACTTCCCCTGCATGTCACAGCCAGCGTCTCTGCTGTATCCCTGGCCAGGTGCCCGGCCTTTCAACAGGAGGGAGGGAAAGAGGAGGGAGAAAAACCATTAGTGCTTATGGGCTGTGGGCGTGGCTCACGTGGCCATGACCACAGGCTTAAACCATGAGTCTAGGGACAGGGCCACGTTCCAAAACAACATTCTATGTGCTCTGAGTTAAAGGTGATGATCTACCCTTAAACACAAACTATGATTTTAAAAGTAAAACTGACAGCATTAATGAAAATTAAGGCACAACAAGTCTGTGACAGGTCAATATGAAAATGCAAGCATTTTCATTAGTTTTATTCAGCATATACATTTTTGATACAGACAAAAAAGGTTGGTTCTGCTTTTTAATGCTCATAGTCATTTGTTAAACATCTTCTACACTCCTGGGACCTTATGAAGATGACCTTGGCATTTGCTTCAGCTCCAAGGTACTCAGGGGCCATAATCCACTCACCTAACCCTAGCTGTTGGCCCTTTCTGCTGTGTGGAAGGTCTCTAAAGCTGGGATTCCAGGGAAAGGCACAGAGTAGGAAACAGCAGGACCTCACTCAGGAGAAGGGAAGAGCATTCTACTTGGGACACTGCTTCTAGGATATCCAGGGGACATTGTATTGTGACATGTAATTGGGCAGTTAAAATTCTAGCTGCTCAGCCAGGTGGCAGCTGAAAGTGAGGGAATGTAGATGCCTCCTGAGACACCGTCCTCCACCATGGGGTTGGCAGTGAGAGGGGAAATAAAATGAATTCCTCATGGGGTGAATCACCAAGACCAGGTGCAGAGAAATGGGTGCAGGAAGGGCGGGTGGGTCTCTCAGTTTTTCTCCAGGGCTGGGTAGGGCCTTTCTACCCTTGTTATTCCCACTGCCCCGAGGCAGAGTGTAGTAGACCTCACTGTGACCCACTGTGATGGACAAAAGGATGTGGAGCATGGATGGGGAGTGACTGAGTACAGGGTCTCTCACTCTCAGCTTCACCTGGGAAAAGACAGGGGTACAGGCTGAGCCAGGACACCAGGATCCTTAAGTAAGGGTCTTCTGTCCCTATCTGGACACCAATTTGTACACCAATGTAGTGCCTGTGTGAGAGGGTAAGGGAGAGATCAGAGAATTCATCAGACACCTCTAGGAAGCCAAGTGGTAGCTCAGGGTGGGCACATGAGGTTTGATGAGGGGCTGGGTTCACACTGGGTAGGACAAAGGTTTCTAGTTAGACTGCTTAGCCTGTGGCCATCTCTTGGGGCCTTGTGAGCAGGCAGGGGCCACTGGACAACTGCCAGGGTTCCCTGTCCCCTCTCTAGCACCTGACAGCTTCTCTTTCTGTCTTTGGGATATCCCTGTATATACATCCATCTGATGTACCTTGCCCTTTGTAGGATCCTTACAACCTCCAGAGGGACAAGATAGACTTCCTGACATCCCAAGAGGATTATGCTCTTGGTTGACTCCTGGGAGAATGGGCCAAAAGGAAGCAGGAGGGCAGGTGTCAAGGCCCTCAGGATCCCATGAAGACCAACTCGGGGCTGTGGAGAGTAAACACATTTTGCATTTAGACTTAAGTTTTAGAAGGGTCCTTGTCCACCAGATGTCTTTAGAATCTTGGAACATCTGAGCTGGATGCAGCCTCAGAATCCAGGGGATGCTGTTGACCCCAGGACTAAACAGGGAGAACTTTGCTCCAAACCAGCAACCTCCAAGTTCATCTAGGGAAACTCAAGCTCCAAGATTCTCAAAGGGCTAGCGAGAGTAAACCAGGCCTGGGAGCAAGACAAGACCTGACAGTTGGAGACTGTTAGGGGAGGCAGGTAGGGGGCTGGGCAGTAGCCAATGGCAAGAGTGATACTAGAGAGTTTGAAGGAACAAATACAACTCATTGAAGATATGGAAAGAGGACTGGCAGAGTGGTTTAAGTGGTAGAGCACTTGCCTAGCAAGCACAAAGCCCTGAGTTCAACCCCTAGAGTGGAGAGAGAAAGAAGGAAAGAAAGGCACTAAAATGCAGGAGGAGCTGTCCAAAGACCACTGGGACAGCCAGTGAAGGTGATGGTGGCCTTCTTGGTGCTTGCACTACACAGTACTCAAAGAGTGGCACCCTCTCAGAGATGCTTTTCTTTTCCCCTTAGGACCCAAGAAGCTCAGAGGGTGCTGGAAGTTAGAGGAAGATGGGAAAATTCAGTGGGGTGGGATATGGTGAGCCCATTGTTCCTGTTGCTGTGGAACGAATGTCCACAGACTTAGGAGGCTTTCATAGCTCATGAGTGGGCAGGCAGCACATATGCTCTTGGTCTCACAAAGCAAAAATCAAGGTGTCATCCATGCTGAGGAAGAACCTACCTCCAAACTCATCTACATTGTCAAGGGTCAGTTCCTGCAGTTGTAGGACTGAGTCCCTGATTACTGACTGGCTATGGCCCCAGGGTTCTTCTTAACTCCTGGTGGTCACTCTCTGGCCCTAGAATGTGGCCCCTTCTTCTCAGAGGCAGCACCTTTGAGGCAAATTTCCATTCTTCAGGTCTCTCTGACATCTGAAAGTACATATGGTTAGGTTAACTCAAGATTGCCTAACCTTAAAATACGTGTGCAAAATCTCAGTGAGGGGTCCTGTGCATAGTTCTGGGCTTCAGGATAGCAAGTGTGGAGTCCTGCCAGACTCTGGGCATGGAGAGGCTCAATGGATGGCTGGGGATAGTGAGGTAGGGAACTATGTACTATTCAGGTGAGTGGCCATCTGCTTTTCCAGCTACAGAGCAGCACAGCAACCCAGCTCACAACAAGCCCAGGTGGACATGAGCAGTGGGCAGCAAGTCTATCACCAAACCTCATGTCAAATCCCCACAAATACTCCAGGGCAGCCTCCGGGTACCAGATCCTTGAGCAGGACTTCCAACCAGCATTCCAAAATGGGACAGGAAAATGAAATGCTCATTTTAACCTGCCAGTCCCTGCCATAGACCCTTGCCTTCAGCGAACAGAGGCACCATTCTACAGCTGCATCCATGGTCTCTGACGTCAGCACCAAGAGAAGTCAGAGAGTTTCATCTCTGGTGACAGGTTGTGTGGAGATTACAAATATTGCTGCTCTAAAATTTTGTGGGAACTCAGCCCATGTGTTAGCATAAATAAAGGAACACGTACTCTATGGAATCATAAGCTTGTTCTCAGTCCTTGTAACCATATCAGTCAGTTTAGTTCCTTATAATGATTTCTTCTCCCCTTTCCTTCTGGGGCCTAACCTGATGAGAGTACAGAGAGCTTGGATGGTACTTAGAACTTATATTGCACTCAATTCCCCTCTTGCTGGCATTAATTAAGAAACAGTAAGCCACATGGTGGTGAATGCCTGTAGTACCAGTATTTGGGAAGCAGAGGCAAGAGGATCTCAAGCTTGAGGCCAGACTGGGTACATAAATAAACTCTTTCTAGGGCCAGGCATGGTGACCCACACCTGTAATCCCAGCTATTTATGGGGCAGAGATAAGGAGGATCCAGGTTTGAGACCAGCCTGGCAAAAAGTTAGAGACCCCCATAATCCAGGCATGGTGATATGCATCTGTAATCCCAGCTATGTAGGAGACTCACAATCTGAGGCCAGTCCTAGGCAACAAAACAAAACAAAAACCCATGAGACCCTACCTAAAAACCAAAAAGTTAAAAAGGGGCTGAAGGCATGGCTCAAGTGCTAAAGCACCTGCCTAGCAAGTAGGAGGTCCTGAGTTTAAAACCCAAAAAAAAAAAAAAAACCCAGAACCTGTCTCAAAAAACTAAGGGCTTGATGTAGCTCAGTGGTAGAGCACTTGCCTAGCATGCACAAAGCTCTGGGTTCTATCTCCAGGACCACAAAACAAACAAATCGACAAAAAAGCAGTAAACTACTGAATTGGGAACATTATTGTCATCGTTACTGTGTCAATCCTTCTGGTTCTTTCTAACTATATTTATTCTCAACTTGACCCTTCTGGATGACAAATTAACATAGTCCAGAGAGTTCCAAGCATGTGCAATACTTACTCACAAATTGCACTTAGTTTCCCCTGGCATTACATCAAGAAACAGAAAGCTACTGAGTCATTGCACCCATGTCCATCTGCTGCTTGGTTCCTCTAACTGTATTTCTCCTACACTTGTTCTTCCAGAACCCTAACTTGAGAATAGCACAGATGTTTCCCTACAATCTCAGTACTTTCACTCTGTGTTCACATCTTTTTTTTTTTTTTTTTTGGCGGTACTGGAGTTTGAACTCAGGGCCTCACACTTCCTAGACAGGTGTTCTACCACTTGAGCCACTCCATTGCCCTGTTTTGTGCTGGGTATTTTCAAGATAGGGTCTCATGAACTATTTTGCCAGGCTGGCTTCAAACTGTGATCCTTCTGATCTCTGCCTCTTGAGTAACTAGGATTACAGGCATGCACCACCAGCACCCAGCTGTGTTCACATCTTAAATGACTACAATACCAAAACCAAAAAAGCTACCCTGGCATACCACAACCAGCTAACACAGACTCCCCAGTTTTTGTCTCCTGAAAACTTGATCCAAGAATGGAACCCTGGGGAGACCTGTCTACTGGGAGGAAGCACCCTGTGGTGCAGCACTTGTCAGTTTACAGAGCCCCTCTGCAGCTCAGTGCTGCCATACTCCATGGTGACACCCTGAGACAGGCACAGCATCCTCTGTAGCCACTGATCCCTTTGAAGGTTCTTCCAGCTCTCCTCTCCCCCTCCCAGCCCCAGGTCAGACCCCCTCCATCGTCCTGTCCTCCCAGAAGGGTATGGGAGGAAAAAGTCACAGATTGTGATTTCTCAAGTATTGATTGACTAGGGGCATCTACGTTCCAGGTGGATTCTGGGGCTTGGGGGGAGGAAAGGGATGGTATATGACTGACCAGTGTAGATTTTTATATGGTTTTTAAAAAATGACTCCATTGATCCCCAAGACTGATCTGAAATCTGGAATCTTAATAAGTCCCCTTGACCCTTCTCTGCTCTCTCCCTTATACATAACAGCTCTCAGCCTTCCTTGGACAGGGCCTCCGTTACCTAGGCCTTTTTGATGGCCCTGTTCCCTGAGAAGAATGATCCAGGCAGCAACTCAAGAAACTTAAGGAATCCTTGGGTCCAGAGAAGACAGCAGTCTTCCCCTCCAGCCCCCTAAGTCCATGTGGACGAGCAGGAAGGATCAGTTGGGGCTGGTAAAGTCTAGCTTGGACAGCATGCACCCTGGCCTCCTTATGTAGGGAAGATAGTGAGCAGGGGCCTGCCCCAGGAGGGGTAAGCAGAGTGAGCTGACTGAGCACCCCCAGAGGACAGGCCTAGGGACAGGCTGTGCACCTGGGGAGTTCCCCTCTGCCACTCCTCCCTGCCCTGGGAGTGAGTGAGATTTCCCAGGCTCTGTGCTGTCTGCAGAAGATGCAGGGTTCTGAGGCTGAGCAAAGCACCCTCTTTGTTAGTTTATCTCCCCACCCCCCCACAACATTTTCAACCCCTCCCCACTGTTGTCAACCCCCCCCAGAATGAGTCCTGCTGGCATCTTAAGGTGAAGACCACTTGCCCTTTGGAACTGGCCAATGCCCATGGGGCAGTTCCTATTCTGAAGACAGCAAAAAGTCAAGTTCTCTTTTTCTCTTTAAATAAATAGCTTTGTTTTCCAGTCAATCCAAATCTCCAAGTCAATGAAAATATTCAATGAGTAAAGACAGGGATGTCAGACAGATGGACAGGCAGATGCTCCACCACCACCACCCCCACCTTCTGTGGCAGCAATGAGCCACTGAAGAGAAAAAAGAACAGGGAGATTTTCATTCAGAAGAGATACAGAACTAAGACCACAAACACCTACATATCCGTAACTCACATTTAACTCAGCCTAGTGTACTTCCTTACCAGACCACCACTCCCTGACCACTTAAGCATGCACATCATTAATTAGCATCCCACGTTTTGCAAATAACATACCCTGTGGAGTGCCACTGTGTGGAATGGGTAGAAGCAAAGTATTGTAGTTCATGAGTAGAGGAGAGAGCCTAATAGGGAAGCCTTAGATGACCAGCTCATCCCTATTTAAAAACAGGTTGAGAGTGGTATTGATTGCCCGTAACCTCAGCTACTCTTGAAGTGGAGGTAGGAGGATCACGGTCTGAGGCCAGCCCAGGCAAAAGGGTGAGACCCTATCTGAAAAACAAACTAAAGCCAAAAGAACTGGAGGAGGGTGGTGGCTTAAGAGCAGAGCACTTGCCTAGAGAACATGAAACCCTAAGTGTAAGCCCCAGTACTACCAAAAACCAAAAAGAAAACAAGAAGCCCCTTTGTCCTGGACAAACCAGAAGGGTTGGTCCTCTAGCTTCACCCTACACATAGGCCCTGGGGGCACCTCCACTGAGCTCCTGGGCTCTCCAAGATGTACAGTCTGAAAACCACTAGCTTGAGCCCACCAACACTTCCCAGACGCAGCAGGGGGAGCCTTGTGAGTGCCTGGCCTGGCCTCCATTCATGACTGAGGGTGTTGACCAAACCCCTTGAACTGCCAGTGAGGCTGGAGCCCCCAGAAGAAAGGCACCTGGTGAGTCCCAAGTCGCATCAAGCCCAGGCCTACAGGAGGAATGTCAGCTGCTGGATACAGGTTGAGTGGTCATTGGATAGGAAGCAGAGAAATCAGGATGGGGCAGATGAGCAGGGAAAGGAGATGATTATGCTTTTGAAGGGAAGCACTGCCAAGGTTAAGAGGAGACTTTGCTCTTAGTTTTGTATAGGTGGGAGGATCTTGGGGCAAATGTGGGTGCTGATGAATGGCCAGGTCAGGAGGAGGTCTAGGGAGAGCTGTGCACCTTCACGATTTATTGTTACAGGAGGAAAGCAGGTGCCAGGCAGGTGGGCTTAAAGGAAGTACACCTGGGGGCTTAAGTAAGAGATGGTCAAGGTGATTGGCTGAGAGTGGCAGGGGTATGAGGCATAGCCATGGCTTTCCTCCCTGGTTCAATCTCCTTTCTCTATGCTCTGGGGCAACTGGCTAGGCCCATCCTTTCTCTCACCCTCACAGTCAAGGAGCACTGATCCTGGCCAACCATGCTGCTGTTTCTCCACCCTCTCACTGGGACCCTGGACAGAAAGCTTTTCTTCCATTCTGCTAAGTATCCATTCAGACCACCCAGAGATGCCCTATTTGGTATGTCCAGCTCCAGCACAGGCACACAGTCTTAGTGGTCTGTACCCTGAAAGGAAAATGTGAGTTGTTTTTGTATCCCATGCAGGGCAGGGTTCGTGAGGTCCTGGAGAGGAGAGACCACACAACTCTCAAGAGCAGAAGCACCTACCCCACCTGCCCCAGGGCTGGTCTTCCTAGAAATGCAGTGGCATATCTGGTAGCATGCACATGGCAGGCATGTCCAGACCATAGACCCCACAAGCAGTGAGTGGATGAAGGAGTGAAGAAGCAGGCTTGCTCTGTGCACAGAGTTGCATGTGAGTGGAGAACAGATGGGAGAAAAATTGAGTAGCTGGAGGGAGAACAGGTCCCCAGGGAGCAGATATGCTAGGGATCCAGGACACTGTAAGTCTAGGCTGGAGGTAGTTGATGGAATAGACACGTCAACAGGCAGCCATAAGTGTGAGAATCTCTGTTTCTCCCACCCCAGCAGTCCCCCAAAGGACTTGGTCTTTCTTTTAAATCAAGGTGTAATTTTGTACACTTTGTTCTCTGTATCTCTGGGTTCTGTATCTGCAGATTTAACCAACTGAGGAATGAAAATATTTGGAAAAATAATTGCATCTGTAGTGAACATGTACAGGCCTTCTTTCCTTGTCATTATTCCCTAAGTAGTACAGTATAACAATTATTTACACAGCATTTACATTGTGTTAGGTATTCCAGGAAATTGAGAGACAATTTAAAGTGTACAGGAGGTTCTGTAGGTTATATGCAAATGTGATGGCATTTTATATAAGATTCTTGAGTATCTGCAGATCTTGGTATCCTCAGCGGTCCAGGAACCACTCCCCCTACAGATATTGAGAGGTGGCTGTGCTCTTGAACACACTTTATTGAGGACATATGTTTTTATGTCTTTGGGCTAAATTGCCCGACATGGACAGGAATGAATTTATTGTGATTTTTTTCCCTGATCACACCCCTGCCTGGAAGTTGGTCTTCCTCCTCTTCCCCTTGACTTGGCAGCACCTCTTTACTGGGCAGCAACTGGACTGACCAGTGCCACTGGCTCTGGGGTCTACTGTGAAGGCTCTTAGCAGCCACCATGCACCCTGTGTCCTAGTCTGTGCATTCTCCAATGGCTTCAGGTGCTGCAGCCTCAGTCCCAGAGTAAGAGGGGTCCCTGCTTTCATACAGAGCAAGAACACACAGGCCGATCATTTCATGCTGCAAATCTTGGCGCTTTGTGTTTTAGGCCATCACATTGTCAGGTAGTATCCTGGCCGCTCCTTGAAGTCAGCTTTTCTTCATGGTGGAAGAAGGATCTTGCCCCTCAAATGCACTCATGCCCTCAAAGCAAAAGCTCTGTCTGCTCACCAGGGTGGCCATTTCCTGTGGCTGTGTTAACCTCCTTGTCCTCCCACCAGGTCCCTGGCCATCGGGCCCCAATACTCCTCTCTGGGCACCCAGCCTATCCTCTGCGCCAGCATCCCAGGCCTAGTGCCCAAGCAGCTGCGCTTCTGCAGGAACTATGTGGAGATCATGCCCAGCGTGGCCGAGGGCGTCAAGGCTGGCATCCAGGAGTGCCAGCATCAGTTCCGTGGCCGCCGCTGGAACTGCACCACCGTCAGCAACAGCCTGGCCATCTTTGGCCCCGTGCTCGACAAAGGTACCATGGGTGTTCTAGACACCTCCACAGCATGGGATCGTGGGGCCCTTTGGACATTCACTGTGGGAGGCACAGACGTAGGATAGCTGGTTGTACCTCCTCCTTCCCCTCTCCCAGTCAGACCTTCAGGCAGGCCTGGGAGAAAAAAATTCAATATCGCCTGGGAGAAGCAGCACCCAGAGCCAACAGGGCAGGGTGGCCCTGGTTGGTTTGGGGAAGGAGAGGATGGCAGGATGGCTGGGCATTGGTTAACTACTGCCAAAGAGCAAATTATCCTAAGATGAAGCAGTTTCAAGCAATAATTATCACGTGCTTACCTACTGCCACTGTCGGTCACGATGCAGCTACTCATTGGCAGGGCTGGCTGTGCTCCTCAGCACATACCATCCATACACACATCTGCATGAGGCCAGCTGGACACCGTGCAGGTGCTGGGGCTCCCTTATACCGTGGTGCTTGGGATCCCTGAGCAGAGACATGGAGATAGAGGGAGGATGGGGGAAGAGAGAGAAAGGCAGAGACAGACAGGAAGAGAGAAAGAGAGAGAGAGAGAGAGACAGAGACAGAGAGAGAAAGGGAACAGAGATACAGAGAAAGACAGAGAAAGCGACATGGAGAGACAAAGAGAAAGGGAGAGAGAGCACACACGCAATGAAAGCTTTGGTGTCTTTTTTTAAAACTGAAGGGAAAATCATAACTTTCATCATTTTAAAGCATACAATGCCAGCACAATTAGCACTTCACAGAATTATGCTACCACCTATGTCTCATTCCAAAATATTTTCATCACCCAAAAAGGAAATGCATGCCTATCACACTGTTCCTCCCCAGTTCTTTCTCCTCTTCCAGCCCCTGGCAATCACTGATCTGCTTCCCATGCCTGTGGGTTTTCCTGTTCCTGACATTTCCTGTCAATGTACTTCTGCAACATGTGGCTGTCATGGCTGGCTTCTTTCACTAATGAGAGGTTTCCAAGGTTCATCCATGTTATAATGAATGCCAGTGTTTTGTTCCTTTTAATGGCTAAATACTAGTCCATTGTATGGATAGACCACACTCGTTATCCATCTGTTCACCAGTCAATGGCATTTGGGTTGTTTCTACCTTCTGGCTATTGTGAATAGTGCTGCTGAGAACATTCTTGGGCAAGAATTTCTTCGAATATTTGTTTTCAAATCATTTAGGGTATGTAATTAGGAGTTGAATAGGTAGCTTACATGCTAATTTTATATTTAGTGTTTTGAGAAACCTTGCAAAAGTTTTCCACAGTACCTGCATCATTTTAAATTCCCACCAGCAATGCATGAGAGTTCCAAGTTCTCCACAACAACAATTATTATTCTTTTTTTTTTCTTTTCTTTTTTCCTTTTGCAGTACTGGGGTTTGAATGCAGGGCCTCACATTCTACCACTTGAGCCACGCCTCCAGCCCTTTTTTGCTTTTAGTTATTTTTTGGATAGAGTCACATGTTTTTGCCCTAATCCAGCCCCAAACTGCAATCTGCTTTTCCTATAGTTGGGATTACAAGCATGTAGCACCACACACAGCTTGTTGGTTGAGATGGAGTCTTGATGACTTTTTGTCTGGGCTGGCCTTGAACAGAGATCCTCCCAGTCTCTGCTCTCAAATAGCTGGAATTTCAGGCATGGGTCACCACACCCAGCCCTTTTTTTAAAAGCCATTTTATTGTATGTGATATGATACCTCATGGCTTTTGCTCATAACTAATGACTAAGATGCTAAGTATCTTTTCATGTGTTCATTGGCCATTTGTATGTCTTTTTCAGAGAAATATCTGTTAAGTCCTTTGCCCATTTTTTTCCTTGGTGGTTCAATCAGTAGATTGAACTCAGGGCCTTGCAGCAAGCACACTATCACTCAAATCATGACTCCAGCCCTTTTGCTTTTTAGTTCGTTTTTCTGATAGGGTATCAGGGCCAGCCTCAGATCCTGATCCTCCTCCCTCCATCTCTTAGCTCATTTTTTTAAATTGAGTTGTTTTTCTTTTGCCATTGAGTTGTAAGTGTTCTTTATATATTCTGGATACTATGCACTTATCAGATAAATGATTTGCAAATATTCCCTCCCATTGTGTAGGTTGTGTTTTAACTTTTGTAATAGTGGCCCTTGATGTGGAAAAGTTTTGAGCTTTGGTTAAAATAGACGTCATACCAAGGGAAGCATTGCCTAATCTAAGGTTATAAACATTTGCAGCTCTGTTTCCTAACGTTTCATAGTTGATCTTTATGTTCATGTGTTTGGTCTGTTTTGAGTTAATTTTTTTATTTGGTGTGAGGCAGGGATTCAAACACGTTCTTTTCCATGGATATTTCCTAATTCCACGGCTATCTATTGAAAAGACTAGTCTTCCCCCGCCGAATGGTCTTGGCACCCATGTTGAAAGTCAGTTGGCCATAGATGTACAGGCTTATTCCATTCCATTTGTCTATACATTTATACTTTGTCAATATCACACTATTTTGATTACTGTAGCTTCATAGAATGTTTGGAAATCAGGCAGTGTGAGTCTTTCAACCTTTTTTTTCAAGATTATTTTTGCTACTTGGGGTCCCTTGCAATTCTATATAGACTTTAAGGCCAGATTTCCATTGCTGCAAAAAAAAAAAAAAAAAAGAAAGAAAGGCTGTTGAGATTTTGATAAGTTTTGCATTGTTGAATCTATAGATTGTTTTGGAAAGTATGCCATCCCATATTAAGTCTTCAAATCCAAGAACTTGGAGTATTTTTCAATTTATTTACAGTCCCCTTCATTGCTTTTAGCAATGTTTTGTAGTTTTCCTTGGTAAAAGTTGTACAAATACAACTATTTCTTATAAAGAAATACAATTTTTGTGACTTGATCCTGTATCCTGCAACTTAATGGTACTGGGGTTTGAATTCAGGACCTACACCTCGAGCCACACCACAGATCTTTTTTTGTGATGGGTTTTTTCAAGATAGGGTCTTATGGATTGTTTGCCCAGGCTGGCTTTGAACCATGATCCTCCTGATCTCTGCCTCCTGAGTAGCTAGTATTACAAACGTGAGCCACCAGAGCGTGGATGTATCCTGCAATTTTGCTTAATTTGTTTATTGTCTGTGAGAAGGTTGTGTGTGTGTGTGTTTGTTCCTCAGAATTCTCTATATGGAATGATGCCATCTGTGAATACAGACAGTTTTGCCACTTTCATTTCTTTCTCAGACCTAACTCCTCTGGCTAGGACATCTGTGCCATGCTGAATAGAAGTGGCGAGGTTAGATCAGAACTTTCAACCTTTGATTGCCATGTATGACAGTAGTGGTGGGTTTTTTATACATACCCATTATCACGTGGCCCCAGGTGGCAGGGGTTTGCACAATTGACTGGCATGTTTTTGAAGAAAACCCTCTGCCTAGCCACTGCTCTGCCCTGACAGAGTTCTGAGTAGGCAAAACAGAGGTCTTGGGCTGGGAGCATGGTGCAAGTGGTAGAGCCACTTGCCTAGCCCTGAGCTCAAACCCCAGTATTGCCCCCCAAAATTCCAAAAATAAAACATAAAAGGAAAAGAAAAATGTTATTTGACTCAGGCCAAAACAGTAACACAATTCTTTGGGGTTCCTTCTGCCCCCTGCAGAGCCATCCATCCACCTTGGGACCACCAGCTGTCATTTGTCTTCAAGACTTCCCTGTGCCAGGGAGGGCAGCAGGGCACATCCAGGTGAAATCACTACCTTACCTAGATCTCCTGCCACGCCCATGGCACCATGTTCTTGGTTAACTATTGTCCACAGATCTGCGTATGTTGATTCTGACCATATGTGCTTGTTTTTCCCCATGACTCTTGGAACTTCCTACTGGGTGCTAGAGTGGGGAGACACAGACCTATGTACTTGAAGGAGGGAATATCAAGGTCACCTTGGGAGACTGGCAGGAAGAGTGAGATGTACATGGTACAACCATCTCAGACAGCTCCTGATAGTGCTGTCTGCCCCAGAATAGACCAGTTGCATTACATTGGCTGAGGCAGTCACAGGCCTGGGGACCAAGACTGTGCTGAGCACAGCTATCAGCATGGAGAAGAGTCCCCAGGGCTCTTGGGGATAAGGCAGTGCTGAAGGAAGTGTGCTCCGGTAGAGGAGGAGCAAATCACCTTGTCATCCTGGGGATGGGAGGGGACCATGCCTGAGATCTATCTCATGTCCCCACAAACCTGCTTCTCCTTCTCCTCCAGTTTTCTCATCTTCTTATGGGCAGCCCCAGCCTGCTGTTGCTCAGGTCAAAACCTTGAGGGCTTCTAATGAGTCCTTCCTCTTAGAGTCCTGTTGGCAACACCTTCACCCTCAATCCAGAACCTATTCACTTCCTACTGAACCCTAATGCCACCATCCTGGCACCCCTGCATCATTGCAGTGGCTCCACATGGTACCTCTCAGCTCCTTCCTGGGCCTTGCTGGCCAAGATTGCCATAGACATCATCGCTTCCTCATGGCTGCTCCCCTGGGCTCCCAGCAATCTCCAGACCTCTGGCCCCTGGCTGCCTCCTTTCCCTCATCATCCCCTCCTTCCTGCAATAGACTGAATGTCCTTGTCCCCCTAGAATTTTTCTGTTGAAATCTTCCCTGCCTCAGATGATGGTGGTAGGAGGTGGGCTTTTGGGAGGTGGTTAGGTCACAAGGTGGAGACTCAAGAATGGAATTAGTGTCCTCATAAATGGGACCCCAGAGAACTCCTGCCACTTCCTCCATGTGAAGACTTATCAAGAAGGGCTAATCTCTGAACCAAAAAGCAACCTTTACCAGACATGGAATCTGCTATGCCTTGACCTTGGACTTCTAGCCTCCAGAACTGTGAGCAGTCAATATCTAAGGTTCATGATTCTCCAGGATAGGGTATTTATTAGAGCAGGTAGAACAGGCCAAGACACTGTCTGAACCTCTCCAGCCCCACAGGCCTCCTGGTTGCTTTGCAAACTTGAAGCATGTTCTGACTTTGACATTTGCAGGACCCTCTACAGCAGTACTCCCCCTCCCCCGTTGTCTGTATGACTCACCCAGTTGCCTCAGGCCCCCATTCTCATGCCTGTCGACATGATGACACAGTACCCTCCCGAGCTTTCTCTGTCCCCTTCCCCCAGCATCATGACTCACCATTGCTCAACTGTCAATTTTCTTTTCTATCTACATCTATCAGTGCCCACCTCCAACTCAGTGAGCTTGTGCTCACTTGGTCCATGGAAGGAAGGAGTGAATGTCCTTGCTCTGTCCCAGCCACTGGAATACAGAGGAAGGAAGGACAAGAAGAGCCTCAGGCCCTGAGCACCACTGACCTTGAGTAGAGACCAGCTGAGGAAGGTCCTAAGTGTACAATTGTGAGGGGGCAGGGGGGCACTCATGCAGTGTGGTGTTTCCATGCCTCACTACCCAAGTGGAATAACAAGTTGGCTCAAAGAACGGGCTCTAGTTACTGTAGCCCTGACATAAAGAGTATATTCTTGTAGGTGAAGGAGCTGGAACTGGGGGCCTGGGGTAGCCTTCCTCCTCCCTGTGACCTTGAAGGAGAATCAGCTTACTTCCTGGAGTGTCAGTATCCCTATCTATAAAATGGGAGAGTAATTGCAGCTTGAGCTTCACAGGCTTCTAGTCGGGGTAATGATATAGTTGTACCCCATGGGGACAGCCACTGCTTCCAATGGGAAAAGTTAGGGACCCCAGGGTGGTTGTGTCTCATCAGGGGCATCATGGTGTATGTGTGGTCTGTGGTGCATTCTGTGTGTGCATGTTCGTGTAAGTGTGTGCATACACATATTAGTGTGTGCATGCATGTGCGCACGTGTATGTGTGTGTTTGTGCGCGCGTGTGTGCCTACATGTGACTGCATACAAGTAGCACATGGACAGCAGAGAGCACCCGGTCTGTGCTGGAAGCTGAATCTTCCAGAGTGCCCCTAGTGGTGTCTGGATTAGACTACACCCTCAGAAAGGTGCAGATGTGCACAAGCCTGAGTCCCAGTGTGCAGATTAGCTTTCGGACTAGCCAGCCAAACACACCCTAAAGTCAGTTTATAGAAGTAGGTCCTGATCATGATCATGCCTTAGTCTGCTGTGAGGATGGAGCCTGAGAATATGTGTCTCTCTGGAGCTCCTAAATCTGTGGCATCCATCAGCCTTATGGCATCACAGCCTTAATTTTTAAGGCTGAGTAAAATTCCATTGTGTGGCTAGATCATATTTTGCTCTTCCACTCACTTACTGAGGTGTGTTTGGGTTGTTCTTAACCTCTTTCCTGTAATAAATCATGCTGCTTTTTGTGGGAGCATATGTTTTCAATTCTCTAGGGTATATACCTAAGAGTAGAATTGTCAGGTCACAGGAGGACTCAGTGTTTAACATTTTGAGGAACTGCCAAGCTTTTACAAAGCATCAGTATCATCTCACATTCCCATCAGCAATGTATGAGGTCTCCACTTTCTCCAGTCTCACAGAATTCCTTACTTTCTGTCTGCTTCATTGTAGCTAACCTAGTGATATGAAGTGGCACCTCATTGGGGGTTTCCATTTGGATTTCCCAGATGCCTAAGAATGGTGAGCATCTTTTCATGTATCTATCAACCATGTGTATGTTCTCTTTAGAGAAATGTCTATTCCATCTTCTACCCTTGTTTCAGTTGGGTTATTTTGTTTTTTGTTATTCAATTGTAAGAGTCCTTAAAATAGTCTACAATATATAATTTGAGAATATTTTCTCTCATGCCATGTTTGTCTTTTCACTCTCTTGAGGGTGTCCCTTTAAAGCACAAAAGTTTTTTATTATTTATTTATTTTTTTTTGGTTGTTTTGCTGGGACTGGGGTTTGAACTCAGGGCTTCATACTTGAAAAGCAAACACTCTACCACTTGAGCCATACCTCCAGTCAAAACTTTTTAATTTTGATGAAGTACCATTCACCAACTTTTTCTTTGGTTGCTTTGGCTTTTAGTGCCATATCTAAGAAACCATTGTCCAACCCAAAAGATCACAAAAGTTTACTCTTACTAGGTTTTTTTGAGTTCTATTGTTTTAGGTCTTTGATATATTTTATTTTATTTATTTATGGTGGCTCTGTCACTTGAGCCATTCTGCCAGTCCTATTTTCAGTTAATTTTTATATGGTGCGAGGTAGGGATCTGACTTCATTATTTACCATGTGGAAATGCAGTTATTCTGGACACTATTTATTGCAAAGACTATTCTCTTCCCATTGAATAGTCTTGGTATACTCATCAAAAATCAGTTGACCCTATATGTATGCACTTACATATGGGCTGTCTGTTCTATTCCATTGGTCTTTATGACTATTGTTATGCTAGTGCCATCTGTTTCAATGTCTATAGTTTTGTAGAGTGCCATGAAATTAGAAAATGTGAGGCCTCAAATTGTTCTTTTTTTTTCAAGATTTTTTGATTATTTAATATGAATATTAGGTTCAGCTTAACTTAGATTTAAAATTTTTTTATTATTGTTGTACTAAGGGTACATTGTGACATTTACAAATGTTCTTATAATATATCATAGTTGAATTCACCCCCTCCATCATTCTCCCTTATCCCCCCATTCCCATTCCATCTATATACATAAGTACAGATTTTTAGGGATTGTGTGGGACCTGTAGGTTCATTTGGGGGAATATTGCCAGGTTAAAAATATTAAGTTTTCTGATCTATGAGCATGGGATATTCTTCCATTTATCTAGGTCTCAATTTCTTTCAATGATGTTTTGTAGTTTTTAGTATATAAATGTTGTGTATTTTATCAAACTTATTCTTAAGTATTTTCTTCTTTTTTTGTGATACTGGGGTTTGAACTCAGGGCCTCACACTTGCTAGGCAAGTGTTTTACCACTTGAGCCACTCTGCCCTTTTTTGTGTGTTGGATATTTTTTAAATAGAGTCTCACAAACTGTTTGCCTATGCTGGCCTCAAACTGCCATCTTCCTGATCTCTGCCTCCTGAGTAGCTAGGATCACAGGTATGAGCCACCAGTGCCTGGCTCACCAGCCCTTTTTTTGTGATGGGTTTTTTTTATGAACTCATTGCCTGGGGCTGGCTTTGAGCCACAGTCCTCCTGATCTTGGCCTCCTGAGTAGCAAGGATTACAGGTTTTTAAGTCCATCAGCACATGACTTGATTAGAGCCTCCTTAATTTATATTTTTCTTTTGGAGAAGGGGACTCCTATGTTGTCTAGGCTGATCTTGAACTCCTAGGTTCAACCAAACTTCAGTCTCTCTCCTGCTTCAGCCTTCTGAGAAGCTGGGACTATAGGCATGAGCCACCACACCTAGCATCCCTCCTTAAATTTTGTGGAAAACAGAATTGGAAGTGACTGAGTTTCAAAAGGGCTTATCATTTTTATAGCACTCTTCTCTTGCTTTCTGGGACAAAATTCCCAGAGATAAGTATATTCCAGGAAGATCCAGGAATTTCCCAAAACCAGAACTAGGTCATGAAGCAGTTTCCCATAGGTCTGCTGTGTAACAGTCATTCACATCACACATTGCAGATGCACACACAGCCAATGTGTACACAGTCGGAACTCTGTGGTTAGCACAGAGGTATGCTCTGGTTCACAACAGGTGCTTTGTAAGGATGTGTTGAGTGACTGACTGAAAAACAAGCACTGGGCTTAGGGATGCCCCAGGATGGCTTCTCAGGGGAGGTAACAGTTGGACTGTATGGTAAAGGAATTTGTCTCCCCACTTCCTTCCTTCCTCCCTCATTCCATTCTTCCTCCCTCCCTCTCTCCCTCCCTATCTCTCTCCCTTCCTTCCTTCCTTCCATTCTTTCTTTCAACACACTGAAAGTAGCCAGTAGAATTCTAATGGCCACCTGAGGTCAACATTGTGGTGAGCCCATTTTACTGTAGCAAAATGAGGCCAAACCTCAGCCTGGCCCCAAAGTCCCCAGAAATGGAGGGTGACCATCATGGGAAGTCCAGGGATGAGAGAGTAGTAGAGCCCCTAGATATGGTTAAGATGTTACAGAAGATGCCAGGAACCTGCAGGGAAGGCAGGTGCAGGGTAATGGAAGGGAGGACTGGGCTGCTCCTGAGGCCTATCACCCCACCTCCACATGTGTCTATGGTGAGGGTGACAAGACTACAGGCCTTGAGGATCTCCCCAGGGACTTTTAGGTAAGCACAGCAGGCTGTCCAGGGTCAAGCAGATGCCCAGTCCTTCCCTAAGGAGCAGATCGGTATGTTGACTTTGGGGCTGAGGGCTGGAGGTGCGCCTGCTTCTCTGTCTACACCCTCAACTCCTAAAACCTGCCTAAAGGCTGGAGCTTAGACTATCCAGCCTTCACTCTTTCCTGTCCCTGGGAACAGCCTGCACCTTTCCGTCTGCAAATATGTCTGAGCTCCAACCTGTTTGCAATCTCCTTTTCTCTCTGTCCCCTCAATTTCCTCTCCAGCCTGCCTTTCTCCCCTCCACTCTCTTTGACTCCCTCTCTTCTCCCTGTCCCCCTTCTTTTCTGCTTGATGAACAGGGTCTTAGAACTCCCACCCCCAATGCTCAGTTTAAATAGGGAGGGGACAGCCTGCATTGACTCCTTCCTCACTCACAGGGCTGCCTGCCTCAGAGACTCAGAAATGGCCTGATTACTGGTGACCAAGAGAGGAAGGAGCCCTCCAGGTGCCTCAGAGAGAGGCTGGCTGGGGAATAGAAGCCATTGTGGAGGCCCCCCACCTGCCCGCCAGCCTTGCAGTAATCAATCTGATTGGATTAGGGTCAGAGCAACCCTAATCATGTCAAAGGTCACCCCAGGCTTTGTGGCAGGGACCACAGGGGTGCCTGGCCACCCCTGCTGAGGCAGCCTCCTTGAATAGAATTTAACATCTACCAGCCAGCTGTGAGGAAAAGGGCCAGGAGTGTGTGTGTGTGTGTGTGTGTGTGTGTGTGTGAGAGTATTTTATGGGGGCATGTGAACATGTGTGCATGTTAGTAAGCCTGTCCCTGTGTTTATGTACACACATATATCTATGTGGGCATGTGTCACCTGCATGTGCATTTGCGTGCCTGTGTATTGTGCATCACATGTCTATGTAAGTGGATGAATGAATGTGTTACATGTGCCTGTGTGTGTCTAGCCATATGTATGCTGTGTATACTTGTGGGTGTGCTGTGTGTACTGCAATGTGGAAGTATGTGCATTGAGTTGCAATTGTGAATGTGTGTATGTGTGTGTGTGCATGTAGAATATTAAAAATATTAAGAAAGAATGTGTGCTTACCCCCCTCTGCTTCCAGTCTCATCCACACTGTTCTGGCACCAGGTCCACCAGACTGAACCTAGGGAAGCTCCAGCCCCTGGAACATGGGCTTTAGCTACAGAAGCTGAGTTGGACTCTGAAGAGTGCTCTCCTCTTGCATCCACAGGTAGCAGGACTAGTTAACCTGCCTCTGCATAGGAAGCATTTGAAGAATTTTGAGTGCGTAGAGACTGGGCACAGCTTATCTGTCCCTTGGGGCAGGACCCAGACACCTGGAGGGCTGAAGCTGGGCGACACCACTCTCTTGACCTCTGGCAAGGTGAAATGGGTGGGGAGGCACAGAGGCAGGGCAAGGTCGGCCTGTCCAGGAATACTGGTCAGTCTCTGAGCCCAGGACTCAAAGGATGGAGGTCAAGGAAGCAGCTGATGTTCTTAGGAGGAGGCCAGTGGGCGGTGCAGTGGATATAGTGGCTCAGGGTCCAGCAGGCAGGTGGCATGTGGCTTTGTAGGGAAGCAGTCTTGCTCTTGGCTGGGTGGAACCAAGAGAAGTATTATAAGGGCCTTGAGTGTGAGGCTCTGAGTCCTGGGTGTTGGGGCCTCAGCCTGCACCCACACTGAATGGGCTGGGCCCAAGAGTCCTCCAAAGCCCATGGCTCCAGGGCCAGGGCAGCTCCCTGTGGCAGGAGGGGCCTGGGGGACCTACCCAGCCTGGCCCCTGGTAGGCTTACCTCTCTGCACTCCTGGCAGGGTGTTCCCCCTCCACTTCTTCCCAACTTTCCTGGAGGGCAGCAAAGCCCCTTCCTGATGACTGGCCCCAGTATCCCCAGTGCCCCTCAAGGGGTGGTCGTACACCTCTCTGTGTGTCCACCACCTATGGAGAGGCCAGCATGGGTGGAGCCTGCCGGCCAGGACAACCAGAGGCTGAGCGCTCAGACTGGACAGAAAGGGCAGCTCTTTAAGGAAGCAGCATCCCCAAATCCAGGTTGTGACCCCTGACCACCCCATCCGAAAGTGTTGCCATTTACGATGTGTTGGGGGTGGGGGACTCCCCTGGCTCCAGGGGCCTCGCCGGTATATCATTAATTCTCCACAGTGGGAGGGGGGACCCTGGCCAACACCCCGCCGTGCTGGGCTCAGAACACAATGTCCCTGCGAAGACGACAAGATTAAGCACAAGGGAAAAGTGAAAATGCTGTTGGCGATTCACACGCCCTTCGGGGTGTTGAATTAAAGCGTCTGAATAGGGATTTCCCCTCGCGCCCGACGGCCCGGCGGGCAGCGCATACTTCCAGGTTGCTATGACTGGCCGGCGATCGCCTAATCACCGGCCAGGGGGAAATTCATATAAAATATCGCCGGCCATTGTGGGCCTAACGCGGCGTGACAGTGCCGCACAAAGCCGGATTCATCAGCCCCAGCGGGTCAGCAAGGCGCCCGGCCGCGCGGGCCGCCGGGCGGTGTCAGGGGCCGCGGCCACGGTGGGGCGCGGGCGCATTCCGCTCTCAGGTGGCTCCGGGGCCTTTTGTGCCGCCGTGTGATTACCAAATGCCACCGCGACACCCCCTCCGGGCCGCTCGGCTCCTCCGTGGCCTGGAGAGGGGCCTCGGGAAATAGGGAAGGTGGGCAGCCTGGAAGGGGAGGCGCCAGGGCGGGGCCTGAAGACCTCGGCTGGGGGCTCCGCTGATCCTCCTGTCTGCCCCTGCTGCTTCGTTCTCCCCCTCAGTCCCCTTGTGCTGGAGCACTGGTGGAGGAAGAAATGCCCACCCACTGAAAGTTCTGGAAAGTTCTGCCATCAGGTTGGGAATGGGAAGGATGGTTTGACCTTTATCGTGGTGACAATTTCCAGGTGACGTGAGATGAAGCATCCAGGTAGGCCATGCCCACAGTGGCCTGCAGGTTCCTGCCAGTCTGAGCGATGTGGTGGCTCTGCCATAGTGGTCTGTGGCTGGACTCTGAGACTGAGTCCTCCTCCTCCCTCCTACAGGTGGGAGTGAGCAGGCAGGAGCCAGAGTGAGCCCTCAGCCCCCAACCTGGAGATGTGGGGCACCTGGAACAGAAGGGAGGTACATTCAGAGCCCCGCTGTCCCCCTAACCTTTGTGTGTGCCAAGTGAGGGGTGTGGGTGAGGGCCTTGTGTTCTAAACGACCCTCTGTCTGCCAGGACTCCTCCAGACCCATCCCTGTGCACCAGCAGCTTCAACAGAAAATTGTGCCCTTGCTCCAAGCATCCATGGGCAGGGAGGACTTAGAAAGGACTCTCAGTACAGGCTATGGGAGCGGGAATCACCCTAAAGGAGAGAAACTGGCAGCAGTGGGGTGTGCTTGCAAAGAAGACATCCCCATTGTTCCAGGAGGGGTTTTGGAGCTTCCCTGCTGGGCAAGGAGGCCATCCAACAAGGGTCTAAGCCTCTACCCCTTGGGTACCATTGGCCATTGTGGTTGTCCTGCTCCCAGACTTCAAGCTTCTGCCCAGTAGTTCATATTGCCCAAAATGAGAGGGAGTCTCCAGGTATCAACAGCTGCGGGGTAGTTACAAACCTGCGGGATTGAGGGAGGTATGCAAGGTTGTGCACAGGAGGGCCCCTAGGGAACTAGGTCAACCACTCCAGGGCACCAGGACAAGGCTTGAGAGGCAGATCACAATTCTGGGGATGAGCCTTGGCTCTGCCCCAGCTTACCACAAACCCTGAGTCCCAGAGCCTATAATACAGGGTCCCAACTTCAGGTATATGAGCCAGGGACTCACTAACAACAACTGAGGGGAAGGGGACATCATTGTGTCAGAGAACCCGCCCCCATAGTGAGCCTCTCTATGTCCTGCTGAGAGGAGATGGTCTGAGATACCCCCTACAGTCAGCCCTTCTCTCCTGGCAGGGTTCTGTCCAGAAGCCAGTGTAGCCTTCATGAATTATGGTCAAGTTGTCTTCATCTTCTACTCACCATCCAGAAGAGACTAGAACAGGATCCAATTTGAGCCTGAGGGTTCCAACTAGATAAGGCATCCTCCCACCTCCCCCTCCCACACCCCACCCCACACAGGACTGTTGGACTTGAGTCTCCAGGGTGGCTCTGCAGTGATGCATTACCTCCTGGGTGATTGTGGCTCGGCAGCTCCCAGGCCCAGTTCCCTGTTAAGCTTCCCCAAGGGGCCAGGTGAAATGAGCCCCTTATAGATAGACAAGATCCTCCAACCTTCCAAGAAGCTTAATTTCATTGCCCAGTAGTCACATATGCACAAAAATCAATCTCCATTTTTTGTCCTAGAATCCCATTTAAGATCCCTCAGTCACCTCCAACCTTCCCTTCATGCCCCTGAGACTGCTGGCGTTTTGTAGGAAGGCCCTCAATTTGGGTTCATCATGTGCCTTCTGACAGGCACAGACTGTGCATTTTTGACAAGAATATCTTTTTTGTTGTTGTTCATTTATTCACATGTGCATACATTATTTGGGTCATTTCTCCACTCTGCCAGACAAGAATATCTTAAAGGTGATACAGTCCTACTCAGGAGGCATGTGGTGTCTACCAATTGCTGAGGATGTAAAATTCATCTCTTGTTTAAGTGATATCTGCCATTTCTCCAGCACAGAGCAAAGGTTTCCCCTTGTAACTGACTGATATCTTGGAGCATCTACTTAGAAACCTGTGGCTTCAGCTCTAAATCAGAACTTCTTTGCCAGAACACACTGTCTCATGTTTATCTGGCCTGTGGCTTCTATTATGGCCTCACAGATAGGGTTTTCTGAACCTATTTGCAAAGTTTTCCTGTTTTCATTTCCCAAAAAAATGGGCTAGAAGAAAGCTTCAGGGCTTTCTCAGCCTGGCTTTTTATCTGAAAGAAGCCCCACCTCCTCATTTGACATTAGGGGAAATTGAGGCTCAGTGGGAAGGGAGGGCTGCCCAGCTACCTGATGACAGAACCAAGCAAGAATGAACTCTTGTTCCTCCAAGTTTAAGCCCAGAGATCTACTCTTCCCTCGCTTGCCCACCCTTCTCAAGTGTAGTGTGTCTGTCAGCCCTGGGCGGTTTGCCTGAGTCCTGATAAGCAGGGAACTCCAAGCCCTTGTTCTGGGTTGGGCAGGGCAGGGCAGGGGTGAGGCCCAGAGCTCTCTGGTCTGCTTATCTCTCAGGATCTGCTCAGAGCCAAAGAAGGGCTGCACGAGGGCTAGCTGGGCCATCTCCTCCCTGGGTAGGAAGGCCTGTTTGCTTGGTTAGGGAGGTTGTTCAGAGCTTGGATGCTCAGCCTTGAGAAGGGCTCCTAGGACTCTGTTCAGCCTTGCCTCCTGAGTTGCCCTGGAAGGCATGGCCAGGAAATCTGAGTTCACTGATGGCTGCCTGACTCAGAGGCCCTAACCCAGGATCAGGGCAGGAAGACAGTGGAGGTGGGGACCCTTGGGGAGGATAGGAATGGAGGATACCCGTCCAAGCCCCAGAGAAGAACGGAAGGGGCAGCTTGGATCTTTGAAAGATAACAGAGTTCTGCTGAATGGAGGGACAGGAGAGGAGGTGGTCTGTGTCTGGTGAATGTCAGCATTTATTCACTCAGGTGTTGGGGGCCTGCAAAGGCCAGTCCAGGTTGTCTGGAAATTGAACGTTTGTATTAGGAAAGGAAAACAGGCTTTTAGGCATCTTGGGAGGGGTGGAGGAAGTGAATTCCTAACAGGGGTTTGTTCTGGGCCCATCCAAGGATACGTACAATGTGGTAAAAGCCTGGGTCCTTTGGAGGGACAGGGGTCAGCCTGCCAAGACTCATTTCCCCAGCCCAGGGATTCTGCCCTCACCTCTGACCCCACAAACATTTAAGGGACAGCCTTGTGCTGGAAATAAAAGGTGAGAAAGACAGAGTCACAGCCCTTAGGGAGCATATGGGCTGGAGAATAAATCCCATGGATCACATTGTAGGTCCAGTTGAGGATCAACCAAGGCTGGCATAGGAGGGAGTCCTCAGCAATTCCTGGAAGAGCCCAAAGATGACCAGAGGCCACAGACCAGGTCCAGACAATGCCCAGGACCCTGGATGCTGCCTTGCAGAATAGGCTGGCCCAAAGCAGATATAGTCTGAGCCCAGAGAAGGACAAAGGACTGAGTGTGTCTGGAGGCCAGGGAGTGGCCAACAGAGAGGAAAGCAAGAGTAGGCAAAGAGAAAGCCTTCAGGAGTTTGGGGAGGAGCTCAGAATGGCCAGATTGGCATTGACCAAAGAAATTGAATTGTGGCATGTGTGTGTGTACACACACGTGTGCATATGCACATGCATGCATGTGTAAATAGATGGAGGTAACTAGAAGCTAGGTGTACCAATCCCAATTAGGAACTTTTGAGGGGTCAGGCTGGTAGATGGACTCACAGGGAAGGCCCTGGAAAGGCAGAGTGGGCTAGGACTTCCTTGGACCCCCTGGAAGGCCAGAGCCTAAAGGACTGAGGCAAAGTTGTAGCTGTGGACAGTCTCTACAGCAAACAGAACCCTTTCCTGAGTCCATGGTGGGAAGCAGAAGCAGAAGACAGAGAATCTGGGCTCCTGGCTAGCTGAAGTGTCCAGTCTCTGGGTAGAGCCCTGGGAAAGGGATAGGGCAGCTGAGGCCTACAGAGGGCCAACGGGGAATGATGGCAAGTCCATGGGAAGGGTCAGCAAAGTAGGCCAGAGGGCTCCAGGAGGCCTTTGCCAAACAGCCAGAGAGGGAAGCTGGCATGAAACCATGGCCCAAACACATTCTTTGTATGGTCTCAGTATGGGACATGGATGATAGCTCTGTGTGGATGTGTACCAAGCCTCACGGATGTGTCTGAGTGTGTGCACACTTGCTTACATTTTCCTTGCCTGCCTTGGCTTTGGAGCAGACAGATTTCTGAGGGTTGATCTCCCAGAGCTTGGCTGGGGAGAGCGTGGGGAGCAGCCCACATGACTATCCTGCCAGGACAAAAGCTTCCTGAGAGTCCAGGTAGATTGGGGAGACCACAGCTTCCTTATGAGGACTCTCATAACCCTAAGAGATCCACTGGTAACCTCTGTCCAGGAGGAGCTTGGTGTTGCACTCCTGTACAAGAAGGTCCTGGTCCCAAGAGATCCTCAGTACAACTCCCACAGACTCAGGCTGCGGGTCTTCAAATCTGGAGTGTTTTCAGTTAGCTTTGTAAAATCTCTAGTCAGCAGGTCAGATTCTCATCCATCTTGCTTTTTGGGTATTTCCCCATCTCAGAATGCCATGCTTAGCATATAGCAGGTGCTTAGCACACCTACATTGGGTGACAACAGCAAGACTGGTGTGGCCCGGTCTCCTTATCCTCCCTTCCAGAGCACAAGGTCACTCCCTGCCCCTGCAGAAGAGTTTGTACACACTCAGGAAGCCCAATGTATTCATTCATTCTGTTTAGGGAAGAACAGCTCAAGTCCAGCTTCTGCAAAGCCCAGGCTAACTCACATACCCTGTGCCTCCCTATGATCCTAGTGTCATGAACTTCTCACAAGCTCCAGCCCTCCCCAGCTACCTTTCTGCAAAAATGATCCCAACACCCCTGTCTCAGCTTCTGTTTTCTCATTTGGAAGGAAGCAGGATGGAGCTACCAGGTCCAATTCAGTTCATGTGGCAGTCAGGAGGCCAACCCCTGTGGCCCTCGGTAACTACAGGTCCAAGCTGGTGACTGGGACAGACTAGAGCATGTGGGGCTAGCATTGGGCAGAGTGCCTGTGGGGGGGTCTGGATTTGAGAAAGTTTTAGAAGAGGCAACCCAACAACTAGGCCATGCATGTGCTTGGTGTGTGGGTAGAGAAGGGGAAGGGCGAGAGCAATAGCATAGGTGGGCAATGGGCTGAGCAAGAGCTGCTCTCTGGAGTCTCTACCTGGGCATCACAGCAACAGAACAAGGTGGTTGGTTTTGCTGGCTATTTGCAATCAATGTGATTATTTATTTCAATATCCAGCTATGCAATTTTTCCTGATATATTAGTTGCTGTTTTCCCATAGGGGCTATATTCCAAGACCCCCAGTGTATGCCTAAAACCATGGATAATACCAAACTCCATATATACTATGTTTTTTCCCATACATACATACCTGTGATAAAGTTTCATGTATAAAGTAGACACAATAAGATATTAGTAACAATAACTCATGCTAAAATAGAAGAATTATAACAATATACTGTAATAAAAGTTATGTGAATGTGGTGTCTCACTCAAAATACTGGTAAGTGTTCCTTTATGAACCATTGGCCATATGTTTTTTGCAGTCCACGGTGTGATAGCAAAACAAGTACGAATTTCTTTTTCCTTCTTCACAATTTCACAGATAGGTTTATTCATACCAATTTTAACAATTTCAGCATATGATTCCTTTTCTTTCCTTTTATTAAGTTGAGAACTTCTCTTCACTAAAGGAAGCTGTTTATAGCTTTTCTTGGACATATTCAAATTGCCAGTTTCACTACTCTTGACTTTGGAACTACAATTAGGTAAAACAAGGATTACTTGAATGCAAGCATTGTGATATTGCAAAAGTCAATCTGATAACCAAGGCTGCTACTATGTGACTAGTGGGCAGGTAGTATGCACAGCATAGATATGCTGGATGAAGGGTGAGTCACATCCCAGGTGGAACAGAGCAGGATGGTGTGGGATTTCATCATGATACTCAAAACAATGTGAATTGTTTAAGTCTGGAATTTTCCATGCAATATTTTGGACTGTGGTTCAACATGGGTAACTGAAACCTCTGATAAGCAGGTACTACAGTATTGCTAAATTGAATTCCACATGATGGACACACTATGATTTTTTATCAGTCCACCTGCTGATGGACATGTAGGTGCTTGCAGTTTGAAGCCACTACAACAAAGCTGCCGAGGCATTTATTTCCAAGTCTTCGTGCAGTCATGAGTTTCCATGGAATAAAGACCATGCCAAGCTGAAGGGATATGTTTACCTTCTGACAAAGTTGCCAAAGTGTTTTCTAGGACAACTATACTGTCTACCTTTCACCCAGTCATGTAGAAGGCTCTCTACATCCTCACCAAACCTTGTTGTCCTCTGACTTTTTCTTTTTTTTGGGGGGGTTTTTGGTGGCCCTGGGGTTTGAACTCAGGGCCTCATGCTTGTTAGGCAGGGGCTCTTACCACTTGCATCACTCCACCAGCCCTTTTTTTGTGATGGGTTTTTTTCAAGATAGGGTCTTGTGAATTAGTTGACCAGACTGGCTTTGAACCATGATCCTCCTGATCTCTGCCTCTTAAGTAACTACAGACATGAGCCACAAGAGCCCGACTTCCTCTAACTTTTTGATTCCAGCCATCCCCACAAGTATGAGGTCGTACCTTGGTTGTTTTTTATTTGAACACTACTCCATGACAAGTGGTGTGGAGCATCTTTCCGTGTGCTTATTGAT
The DNA here is from genome assembly GCF_047511655.1 of Castor canadensis. Lineage (NCBI taxonomy): Eukaryota > Metazoa > Chordata > Mammalia > Rodentia > Castoridae > Castor > Castor canadensis. The sequence continues at coordinate 48,197,058 of NC_133400.1, read as the reverse complement.
CTTAGTGCAATTTCTTTTTAGAATTTTTTTGTAATTTTTATGTATTTATTGACATATAGTAATTGCACATATTTAAGAGGGGCAGTATGATATTTCAATACATGAATACATTGTATGATTACTAAATCGGGGTTTTAGGATATCCATTAAATCAAATGTATCTTTTTTGGTGGTAGAACATTCAAAATTCTCTTTTAGCTATTTTAAAAATATATGATAAATGATTGTTCACTGCAGTCACACTATTGTGCAACAGAACTCCAGACTTTCCTCCTTTCTGGGGTGGAGGGGGGCAGTACTGGGGTTTGACCTCAGGGCCTTCACCTTGAGCCACCAGCCATTTTTTGTGATGGATTTTTTTAAGATAGGGTCTCTTGGAACTATTTGCAAGGATCGAACCTTGATCCTCCTGATCTCTGCCTCCTGAGTAGCTAGGATTACAGACTTGAGCCACCAGCTCCTGGCTTTGTTCCTCCTCTTTACAGCAGCATTTTTTTTTTTTTTTTTGGTGCCACTGGGGTTTGAATTCAGAGTCTCATGCCTGCTAGGCAGGTGCTCTTACCACTTGAGACATTCCACCAGCCCTGTTCCTCCTCTTTAACTGCAAATTTGTACCCACTGACCAACTTGTCCCTATCCTCCTATCTTCCTCCCCTCCCCAGCTGCATAACCACCATTCTACTCACTATTTGTATGAGATCAACTTTTTTAGATTCTACATCAGAATGACAGCATGAAGTACTTGCCTTTCTGACTCTGGCTTATTTAACATAGTGTGTTCTGACTGTGGCTTATTTAACATAGTGTGTTCTGGGTTCTTCTATATTGCTGCAAATGACACTATTTCATTATTCTTTATGGCTGAATAATATTTCACTCTGCATGTTATAAAGCTATCATAACCAAAACAGTATGGTACTGGCATAAAAATAGACACTTAAGAGTTCCCATAAATAAATCCACATATTTATAAGCCAATTTATTTTCAACAAAAGATGCCAAGAACACGTATTAGGAAAAGGACAATGTCTTTGATAAATGCTGGTAAAACTGGAGAAGACTGAAACTGCCTCTCACCATATACAAAAATCACTCAAACTGAATCAAAGACTTAAATGTAATACCTATATCTATGAAACCACTACAAGAAAACTTAGAGGAAATGCTTCAGGACATTGGACAGGACAAAGATTTTATGGATAAGACTGAAAAAGCACAGCAATGAAAACCATGCACTCTCTCTGAGCAGTCCTTCCTTCCTCTCGGGTTCATGGGCACCCACCTTTCCTATCACAGTCCTTGCCAGGCCCTGCTAACCCCCATCTCCTTCTTCCACAGCCACCCGGGAGTCAGCCTTCGTCCATGCCATTGCCTCAGCTGGTGTGGCCTTTGCAGTGACACGCTCATGTGCAGAGGGCTCAGCCACCATCTGTGGCTGTAGCAGCCGCCACCAGGGCTCTCCTGGTGAGGGCTGGAAGTGGGGTGGCTGTAGCGAGGACATTGAGTTTGGCGGGATGGTGTCTCGGGAGTTTGCAGATGCTCGGGAGAACCGGCCAGATGCTCGGTCTGCCATGAACCGCCACAACAATGAGGCTGGCCGCCAGGTATGTCCACAGCACCCAAAGGGTCCCAAGGCAGTAGAAGCTTCCTGAGTAGGGTGTGCGTCCTATGGGGAAGATGGTGGGCTGGAGGAAGACTGACTTTGGTGGCCAGGTGAGAGGTCTGCTCATCATCTGCCCAGGCTGTGTGAAGGTCAGCATTGCCCAGCTGTACCCTAAGTGTCCAGTGCATTTGTACAGATGTCAAGCCCTCCTGTGACTTGAGCCACTTGGAAGGAGGGAAGGCTACAGAAGTCCCTGCACAATCCAGAGAGGAAGATAGGCCACCACAGAGCATGGGGGAAGGAGTTCTGGGTTGAGGACATGCACACACAAAGTGAGTAGACATGAAGGAGAGAGAAAGAGACAGAAATAGATGGATAGAAATTGAGATAGAGAAATATAAAAATAACTGATAGACATGATTGATAGATATAGATGATAGATTGATAAGAGATGGATGATAGATGGATAGATCTTAGATAAATGGATAATAAATGGATAGATAGAGCATAAACAGGTAGGTAGGTAGGTAGGTGGATAGACAGATACATACATATATAGATAGATGAGCAAATATTCTTGAGAATATGGAAAACAGAGGAGGCAACAAAACTTAAGAGTGTTTCCAAATTTCTGCCTGGGGTCTAAACAGGCTTTGCCACTGGCATTGGATTTAAGGAAAAGATGAAAGTCTGAACTCATATGTATTTCCACTTTGGCATCTCATCCTCCATTGTGCTTGGTATCCCTCAGACCAGAGACCCTCTGGTTGCCTTTTTCAGAGAACAAGCTTCCAGCTTTTCAGAAAATAAGTCTACAGATACATTAATACTCAGTGTCATAGCAGACCCAAGAATTGAGTCTCGAGTTAGAAGAGGAAAAATCTGAGACCCAATGAGGAATTTCTAGTATCAGGTATCTCAAGAAATAGGATGACTATGGGACTGAACACAGGAAAATTGGTTGAAAGTTTATTTTAAAAGAATTTTAATTTTCCTGAAATCCCAATGCCAGCAGTAAAGTCCTCCAGGCAAAAGATGGAAAATTCTCCTCTGGGGAATCCAACCAATCCAGAAGAAAAGACTTCAGATACCAATGGAGGGGTCCCTAACAAAATAAGGCAGCCAGATCACATAATAGTGAGGGCCAAAGTTGACAAGGTCCTCCCATGTACAGGAATTTTCAGCAATACTTCTATAAGAAAATATTGTGGTTCAGGGGACTAAACCCAAAGCCTTGTGCATGCTTAGGCAAGTGCCTTAGCACTGAGCTATATCCCCAGCCTTTCCAGTAAGAGTTTTAGAACCCTGCTTTTCAGCATGAGTAGACAGTCAAGGATTGCCATATGCCTGAGAAAAGCCTTCATCAGCAATCACAGTAGGCTAGACATGTTGCTACACAGCTGTAATCCCAGCTACTCAGGAGGTAGAGATAGGAGGATTGAGGTCCAACACTGGCCCAGGACACTGTTTTTCAGATAGAAAAACAAACTAAAAGCAAAGAACTAGGAGTGTGACTCAAGTGGTAGAACATTTGCCTAACAAGTGCAAAGACCTGAATTTAATTCCCAAAAAACACAGTAAAGAGTAAAACACACCAGGCACAGTGGCACACACCTGTAATTGCAGCAGTCAGCAAGCTGGAACAGGAATATCATGGGTTTTAAGCCAACTTGGGCTAGTGAGACCTTGTCTCAAAAACAAACAAAAAGAATTTACAGATAAGGAAAGATGAAACCTTCAGAAAACTATCAGTATTTCCAGAAAGAAAACATTGTATCCATGACATTGGTACAGCATATTAGTTTTAATTATTTTGGGGGCGGTGGGGGAAACTAGGGCAGTACTGGAGTTTGAACTAAAGGCCTTGCGTTTGCTAGGCAGGTGCTCTACCATCTGAGTCACTTCCCCACCTAGAATATTAATTTTAAAGGTCAGAAAAAAGTTCTTAGAAAAATTAAAATATAATGAAAATAAAAATCTCAGCAGAAAGTTTGGAGGATCTGTCCCAGAGAGATAAGGGTGAACACAGGAAGAAGTCAGCAAAGAAATAAGGCAAGAAATTTTCCCAGCAGGGGCACTGGTGGCTCACGCCTGTAATCCTAGCTACTCAGGAGGCAGAGATCAGGAGGACTGAGGTTCAAAGCTAGCTAGCCCAGGCATATAGTTCCTGAGACCCTAACTCAAAAGTACCCAACACACACACACAAAAACAAAACAGGGCTTGTGCGGTGGCTCAAGTGTAGGCACTGAGTTCAAACCCCAGTACTGACAAAAAAAAAGTTTCCCCAGAACCACATAGGCTCAGTAAGTGAAGAGGGGAAAGACACACTGTTGTGAAATACAGAGCCTATAACAGAAAGACCTCCAAGCTTCAAGGAAAATGTTTAGATTTCATGATCAGGAATCAAACAGCATCTGGTAGGCTGAAGGTGTAGTTCCAGAGCCTAGAGTTTTTGCCTAGCAAGCTTGAGAGCTTGAGTTCAAACACTATACTACCTCTGCAAACACACACAAACACACACACACACACACACACACACACAAAATGGTATCAGGAATCTCAGGAACAACAATGAAAGCTAGAAGAAAATAGGGTAATATTATCATGATTCTGAGGAACAAAATGATTTTAAATGAAGAATTTTATGCTCAGCTAAACTAGCAATGAAATGGCATACTACATACAGTCGAAAAGATTTGTTTTCAGACATTCACATTTCACAAAATGTACAAAGGAGCCCTGTTCTGACAAAAAGATATTACCAAGAGGATGAAATGGATAGAACTGATACATGCTTGAACATCCTGAAGAGAATATTTAGACAAGGGAGAATTTGGGGGCTGAATCAATGATAGGTACATTAATATCAAAATTCATGTAGGAAAGAAAATGTCATAATTTCTCACATAGCTCCATGTGTGATCTTTAACATAGAGCCCATACCATTAGCAGTGAATATTGATCTAACTGAAATTATACTAGTTTTTAGAGTAGGAAACAGGCAAGTTGGGAAGTATAGTGAGGTGGTGAGAGAGAGAATTAAATTTCCATTCTCCAGTGTGTAGCACTTGAAAATCAAGAAGTGGCAAAACAAGAATGTTATTAAAGGCATAGGTGTTGCAAGGGTCAGGAAAAGTGCTGCATGGGTGAGCATGGGGCCAGAATTCCTGTTTGTTTGTTTGTTCGTTTAAAGCAGAACACAAGAGTTATTGGGCCCTTTAAAATATGTGCATATAGAACTTTAATCAGAAGTAAAACTAGAACAAAAGAGACAGAAAGTAGAGGCGGGAAGCATATGTCTTCATTGGGAAACAAGAGAGGAACATGGATATTAGACAAACCGGACTAGGCAGAGCAAAACGGGAGCAGGGTATTACTCTGCTCCGGTCCAGAGGCCAATATGAGAGGGAAGATTCAGGAAGCAGCTGAGAGAGAGGAGGAGGTGGACGTAGATCTGGAGCCAGAGCCTGGTTGAAGCCTTAAACCAGCACTGTCCAATACAAGCATTGTGGGAACCACAAACAGGAGCTGCCTAGGTAATTACAAATTTTTTAATAGCCACATTGAAAGAACAAAAAGTAAAACATACTTTAATACAAAATTTCATTTAATACCAGTATTAGTTTGTTTTTCCTTGCTATAACAACATACTGGGTAATTTATACAGATAAGTTTATTTAGCTCACAGTTTGGGAGGCTGAAAGTCCACAATTAATTTGGCCTCTGGTGAGGGCCTTGTCCATCACTCATGGCAGATGGCAACATAGTGGGAGCACATATGAGGGAGAGAGAATACATGGACAGACAGGAGGCCAGAGAGAGGGTAAGGATCAGCCTTGCTTTTATAACAACGCTCTCTAGAAGGAACTAATCTGGATTACCTAAATCCCTCTCTCCATCCTTCCCTCCATCAAAGAATGGAGAAATAGAATCAGCCAAGGGGATCAATAGGAGGGAACCACCAAGGCCCTGTATTCCAGAGGCCTTGAGTCCACTAGGAATACTGTCATCACAGGGAAGGTGATGGCTCTGGGGATTTGTGGAGAAGGCCCCTTCTCTGCCCGGAACTCCAGGCAAAGCAGGTGGGCTGCAGGCAAAGAAAAGATCCCCCTTTGGGGAAGAAGCATCAGTGCACAATGCCCCCAATGATCTAACAATTTCCTGCCTCATTTTTGAGATGTGTAATTTACATACTTATGAGGTATACTGTCACATTTTGATGCATGTATACAATGTGTAAGGAAGAGATCAGGGTAATTATTATTTCCATCACCTCAAACATTGATCATTTCTTTATGTTGAACGTGTTCTAAATTTTCTTCACTAGTTATTTAGAAATAATTAATTGTTGTCTACCATAATTATCCTACTGTGCATAGAAAATTAGAAGGTATTCCTTCCATCCAACTTAGGCCTACCTCTTCAAGGTCCTACCACCTCTTAACATCTCCACCGTGGGGACCAAGCTCCCAGCCTGTGAACCTTGGTAGACAAACCACATCCAAACCATAGCACCCCACACAGCCAACATGCTATTTCATAATGCAGTCTATATTAAATTTACAAATTCTATATCCTATATATCTTTCTTATACTAAATCTTAGAAATCCAGCATCTGGTTTGCACATACAGCACCTCTCCACTACGAAAAACCACATCTCAAGGGCTCATGAGTGACCTGTGCCTATCACAGGGAACAGTGCCATGGTAGACCGTTCTGATTGTCACATGCCCCTTTCCCTTACTAACCCCCACTCCTTTTCCCAAAGAAAGAAAGGAAGGGAGGCTGGGTCCCACTGTCTCTCTGAAGGCCCCTCCCACACACACCTCTTTCCCCCAAGAAAGGAAGAGGTTCCCATTGCCTATAAGGAAAACACATACTCCTCATCCTGGCCCTGCCCACTGTCCTCAGGTCCCCAAGACCTCCCTGAGCCTATAAAGAGACCACTCTTAGCTCCCCTGCTCAGGATTCCTAGTCTACCCACCCAATAAGCACCTGCTCCGGACAACTCCCCGGTTCTCCTTATCGAGATAAAGACTTTCCCTCCTCCATCTTAAAACTATTATGCACTCACATCCCTGTCCAGTGCTTTTAGTGTACACAACCCCTCCTTCCTTCACTCCATCCTAGGCACTGTGTAAGTACTATCAGCTGAGGGCCTACATAGAGAGGAAATCTCCCAGGTCCTTTAGGCCTTAGGTCTGGCAAGGAAGACACACGTCACCATAGGGGCCACTGGGGACGCACAGAGAGGAGTTCCAGGGGCTTCATGGAGAAGGTGGGCTATAAGAAGCAAAGACGCACCAGTAGGCAGTGCAGATGCTGGCTCATGCGCCTGCCTCCGCAGGCAATCGCCAACCACATGCACCTCAAGTGCAAGTGCCACGGGCTGTCGGGCAGCTGCGAGGTGAAGACCTGCTGGTGGTCTCAGCCCGACTTTCGCACCATCGGCGACTTCCTCAAGGACAAGTACGACAGCGCCTCGGAGATGGTGGTGGAGAAGCACCGTGAGTCGCGCGGCTGGGTGGAAACCCTGCGGCCGCGCTACACCTACTTCAAGGTGCCCACGGAGCGCGACCTGGTCTACTACGAGGCCTCGCCCAACTTCTGCGAGCCCAACCCCGAGACCGGCTCCTTCGGCACACGCGACCGCACCTGCAACGTCAGTTCGCACGGCATCGACGGCTGTGACCTACTATGCTGCGGCCGCGGCCACAACGCGCGCACCGAGCGGCGCAAGGAGAAGTGCCACTGCGTCTTCCACTGGTGCTGTTACGTCAGCTGCCAGGAGTGTTCGCGCGTCTACGACGTGCACACCTGCAAGTAAGCTCCGGCGTGGCGCACCTGGCAGCAACGGGTGGGGCTACTTCCGGAACCAAGCTGGGCTCGCACCTGCGGAGGGGTCTCCTACCTGGGAGTGAGGCTCTCCCTTAGGGCTGGGTTCCTACCTAGAGGTGGGGCTCTTGCCTGGGGGCGGGGCTCCTACTTGGGGAGTAGTGTCTTTCCTTGATGGGGCAGGGCGCCTACCTGAAATTGGGGTTCTTACCTGGGGGTAGGGCTCCTTTCTGGAAAGGGCAGAGCTCAGACAGGGGCAGGTGGGGCTACCCCCTGAACGAGGTGGGCTATGTGGGTGGGCGGAGCTTCTCATGGGGCGTGGATAGGGCGGGCTCTGGGGCGGGTTCCTCCCTGGATGCGGAGCTACTCCAAACAAAGGCGAGCTACAGGGGCAGGGGTTACAATGGGGACGGGGCTTCTCCCCGGAGTGCCCACATCTCCCAGTAGGGGTAGGGCTCCTCTACAAGGTGGGGAAGAGCTAGAGGGAGTGAAGAGCGGAGCTCCTCCCTTGGTGCGGACTCCTGAGTGGGCCAGTGAGAGGAGTTGGGCCCCCCCCTTCCATGCCTCAGGGACCTGTGGGCTCCTCTTCAAGTCGTTCACCCACCCTTCTGAGTTCCCACCTTCCCTATCAGGACTCCTGAGGAAAGTTGCAGTGCTCCCAGCCCCAAGGTGGGGGGGTCCCAAGAGAAGAGCTCAGTCCTGGGAGAAGGGACATGGTGGAGGGTTACAGAAAAGGGGCCTGGCCCCTTCCAGCTGAGACCTGCGATCCTGGCCCCTTCCAGCTGAGACCTGCCTCTGCCCAGGGATCCAACACCCAAGCCTTCTCCCAGGAATGTTCCACTGTTTCCAGGCCCTGGCCATCCTGGCTCTTTGGTGCCCAGCCCCCTAGGCTGCTCAGAGATCCTGGCCTTATTTTGAATTGTGTAGGAGATTTGGGAGCATCAGTGCACAACCCTGCTGCAAACAGAGGAGCCACAGCCTCAAGACAGTGTTTCCCTCCCAGCCCCAGTGGCCAGAACAGTCCCCCAATGCCTGCTGCTAAGGTCATGATCACTAGACCTACCTGCCACGGGCATGTCTCTGAGCTTCTGATCCATCTGCCCAGCCTGGCAGTGAGAGGCTGCTGGACCCATCAGCCAATGCCCACAACTGCCACGGAGAGCTCTTCTTGCCTCTGCCACTGTGAAGTCCCCCATATTCCAGGCAGAGAAGGTGACACGGCAAGGAAAGGGGATGCCCCAAAAGTGCTGAAGAGGGCATATGCTGTGACTGTCCTCTGCCTGGAATTTTGCATTTTGGGTTTTAATTTTATTTCTGATGCTGCTATATCCACCATCCACTGGAGTTAAACAAACAATGTATTTTTTTTCCTTTTCTTTCTATGAAAGAAATTATTTTAGTGATAGTATGTAAGTTTCAAACAATGGGGAGAGTAAAGAAAAGAGAAACAACCAAGCAAGCCTGTGGTTTGTGCTTATTTTTTCCTTTTGTTTTATTTTTGTTGACATGTATTAATTGTACCTATTAATGGGGTTCAGTGTGATATTTCAACTCATGCAGACCTGGTGTCCTGGTTCCCTCAGGGTAGTTAGCATTTCCCTGTCCTCAGCATTTGATGGAGGTCTGCACTGTGCTGGGGAAGTGAAGATGTTGGCACAGGGGCTGGGTCCAGAGAAGGAGATGTACATGAGCCGCGACCAGGTGGAGACAGTCACCATGCCTCCCAGGAGGAGTTCAGGGCCAAAAATCCAGGAAGAAAGAATATACCAGCTAAAGTAAGGAAAGAAGGAACCAGTCAATTGTACCAAAATCTGAATTGGGGAAGATTTGAGGACTTGGATAGCAGAATAAAGATGTGGTGGTAGGTAGGATGCTCGGTACAGGAGTAGGATGCTCGGTACAGGAGTAGGATGCAGACAGGGAGCCCAGACCCCAGGAGAAGGGGCTCAGCAGAGACTCCACACGAGTCATTGGTACAAAGGGAATGTGAACCAAGTCACCTCCCCGCATGTCCATATTTATGCAGTTTACCTCCCAGTCCCACTGAGTTCTCAAGGTTTAGGGACAGTGGCCTGGCTACTAGTGACCTCTAAATGCAGGATCAGCTGGATCCTGGCAGCACACCCCAGGGTGGGACTGGTCACCAGGAGTGTCTTGAATTCCTACCCAAGGCTGTTGATGAGGATGGCCCTGCCTCAGGAGACACCTGCCTTCCCAGATGGCCCAGGGTCAGGGCCTCAGACAAGTCAAGGCAGTAAGAACCCCCAAGATGGGTGAAGCATCCTGCTGGTCAGTAGATGGTCAGGGTAATAGATATACCATGTAAACTGAGGTTGGAGGCCTCTTCCAAGGCCATGTCTCTGCCTGTCCAAGCCCTGCCAGTTCTCTGCTCCTCTCTCTGCCCCTCTAAGCCCACACCCATACTGTCCCCACCTATGGTTCCTACCCTGGTGTCTTGCAACAAATGCCCAGGGGAAAGCTAAGGACAGTGGGTCCATCCCTACCTCTCAAATGTCCATGTCCAGCACAGCCACTCCTCCCTGGCCATTTTCAAACCAGCTAGAAGACAGGGCCTTAGGAGGGGAGGAAGGGACCTTGGAGGTTCCAGGGGCAATGGCTATAGCCATTCGCCCATGAGCCCTGGAACTGGGAAGCTCATGCTGGCCTATCAAAGGCCAAAGGAGAGAAGAAGCCAGAATGTAGCCATTTGTGGTGTTGGGAGGAAGAAGGCTTCAAGGCAGCCAGGGGAGGAGGGGGCAAGACATCTTCCCAGCCCTACCAGGGAATGTGGGCTGCCTGGCCTGGAAGAGATGAGAATGCAAGTTCCTAGGCCCCAAGAGCTGAGAAAAGAGGTAGTGGAGGGGGGAAGGGGACACAGGCAGGATCCTTCCAAGGCTATTCATCCCTAGCACAATGTTCCTGAGTCTACCAGCCACATGACTGTCCCATAAGGAGAGGCCATCCCCTAGGATTAAGGCAGCTACTGCTGAAGGAGAAGGAGACTGCTGAAGGCCACTGTTGACCTGTTACATGCACCCACCCCAGAAGCCCTCAGCCCGGGGCTGAGCAAGTCTAGGGTAAGAAGCCTAGTGTCATGACACCTGCTCTGTGCCACACTGGGGTGAGACCACCCTCTGGATGCCAAGAGGAAAAGCTGCTCAAGAAAGCAGATGTGGGTAGACCCAGGCCCCGCCAGACACCACTCCCATATCCTCAATAAGGGCATTGGAGATCTTGGGGCATGAAGGCAGGACAGGTGTCCAGCTCCCACATGGCCCCTGATTGTCCCCTCATTGTCCACCCATTTTCCCTCTGACACATTAGATCTGCCTCCCACGGTGCTGTGCCCCAACACCTTCCTGGGCACAGATCTAACCTGAAGACCACATGCCAGGGCCTGATGATCCATGGCCTGGTCAGCCCCGTCCACTGCACAAGCCCTACTTGGTCACATTGTCACATCCGAAACATAGGATACCTACAATCTCAACACGGTACAAAAGGAGAGGCCATCCTGAGCAAAGAGAAAGCCAGGGATGGAGTCAGCTGTGAGGACAGATGTGGAGACACTTCATGTGTACCAACAGAGGTCGCATGGTGGGGCAGGGCACAGAAGGAGTGAGGAGTGTCAGGAAGGGCAGGGATCCTGCACAGCCCAGTATCCTGACCTATCTACACTCCACCAGTCATTCAGACCCTCAGTCAGCATCCCCTCCTCCATATACTCAAAAATTCACAAGTCAAGCCAGGTGCCGGTGGCTAACACCTATAATCCTAGCTACTTGGAAAGTAGAGATCAGGAGGATCACGATTTGAAGCCAGCCCAGGCACGAGACCCTATCTTGAAAATGCCCAACACAAAAAAGGACTGGTGAAATGGCTCAATGGCTCAAGTGGTAGAGTGCATGCCTAACAAGCATAAGGTCCTGCGTTCAAGCTCCAGTACTGCCAACACCAGCCATGAGGGGATGATGGACCAATGCCCCTAGAGTAGCCAGCTGAGTGCTCTTGTACTCTGTTGAAGCCTCCAGTCTGTTGGGTATCTTGGGGGAGAAGGGTCCAGACTCAAGTTCAGGACTCCCAGCCCCTTCACCTTCCAAATTCTTGCACTAGTCCTGCACCCCAGTGTGCAGGCAGGTGCCCAATGTCCCCAATCCATGGCCTCCTTTTCTTGGGTCTTGCAGCCTGCTGCACCATGTGGGTACATTCTAGGCAGGTCACCCACTCATTGAGGCTGCAGTTCTATACCACGCCCTGACCTACCACCAGACAGGGCTCCAAAGGAATTCCCTGTGGGGCCTGGGGGTCAGTGGGGGCCAGGAGGCTGCAGGTGGATGCTCTATAAAGAGGGAGCCAGTCTAAGGGTGTAGGGCCAGCTGAGGCAGAAGGACAGGCTCCCGTTCTCCCCTCTGGGGAATGAGTCACTAGTGGGAGGGTGGAGGGACCCTGAGCCCACGCAGCCCACCAGGCTATCCTGGGCATAGCTATAAAGCCGTCAGTCCCTGGGGCAGTGACAGGAACCCTCAGTCAGGCCTGTCCGACAGGCACACAGCTCCTCTGAGTCGGGGCCCTGAGCAGGAGCCACCCTAATTGGCACCTGCTGGGGCCCCATTGCCAGAGGCACCCCAGATGAAAGGGGAAGACCCGACTGGGAGGCGGCAGGGCTGTGGGCACAGTCATCAGGTCCTGGGGACCTGAGAAGTCAAAAGTCCAGCAGGGGCAGAATGCCCAGAGATCCTAGTGGAGCCAAGATGCCTAGAATGCCTTGCATGGCTTTCGGGTATGCAGATCCCACACTGCAAAGTTAAGGTCACACACACCTCTGAGTGGCAGGACTAGGAAGCCCCAGCATCCAGGCTCTGTCTCTACTGTCTGGCCCCAGAGAGGGGGTGGCACTGGCCTGAGACACCTGAGGCAAGTTCTCGTGTTTGGGTGCAGGGTTCTGAGCAGCATCCCACCACAGGCCCAGGATGAGCAACCACCATTAAGATGGTCTAAACTGTCCAGAGGGGAGATGACAGGCTCCTGTCCCCATTGCCTTTGCCATGGCTCTGGGGTGGACAGAGGGCAGATGCCACAAGAAAAGGGCTAAAGGATTGGGCCTCCATGGCCTGTGAACCATAAGATAAGCCCCAGATAATGGCCAGGAGAGGATCTGGGAAGTGAAATCCTCAACTCACTGTCTGCCAGGAGAAAGCCCTGCCCCTGCCTTGACCTCAGTTTCCCTTCTATCCAAGAGAAAGTAGAATGAAAGGTTCTCCCAGGGGTTTTGCTGCCAGAGCCCCCTCTGGGGCCCTGCTGGCTCCTCACCTGCTAAGAGTTCAGCACACACACCCCACCCCCATGCCCTACCCCCCCCCACCATAGGCCCCCACTCAGAGCCAAGCCAGCAGCCAGGGAGCCTCAGAAGCTGTCTCTCTGGGGAGTTTACAGCCCCTCCCGCTGCCCTGGAGAGGGAGGAAATGAGTTTGGTGGGCCTGTTCACAGGTAGTTGAGACAGTCCGTGAATAACCATATAAAAGGGCCGGAGGCTGGTGGTCCCACCCCACCAGGATGCCCCTGGCACAGCCCCCTGTGAATCTCACACTCTATGGCTTTGAAGTCCTGAAGGAGGTGTGGCCAGCCCCCACCTTGGGGCCCAGTCAGCCCTTCCTTTCTCTGCCACCCCCTCCCCTGGACTCCTACTTTCTGGATCCTGGGACCTCAGTTTCCTCTTTAGGGACAAACTCAGAGGCTGCCATAATGGCCTGTCCTCCCCAGAACACTTGGAGTGATCCAGACTGAGACCCTCAGGGCAGCAGGTGTGGGGCCAGCTCTAGGTGCTGAGGTCCAGTCACCTATGCACACCTGGTGGCTATGCCTTGCATGGTGACAGCATGGGCTGAGCAAGTCTAGGGTAAGAAGTCTCAGGCTGCAGGGATCTATCATAGCCTCCAGGGAACACCTGGGGACAGGAGGCAGCCAGAAAGGAATCTGGGGAAATCCCTGGGGCCCTCCTGAGAAGTGAAGCCTTTTGCTGAGGGGTAGGGGAAAGCCAGGGAGAGGGAGAATTGGGATATGCAGTACTGCATTCCCAAGGACCCCTCTGAGGATTAAGGTGTTATAGAGATGATGCCAGGCTTAGTTTGCTGTGTGGAGCTGGGTTTACTCATCTGTATATGGGGTTCTTCATGGCTAAGAAGTCATCTGGCCAACTCTGAGTACTGGCAAGGCTTGTCTGGTCACAAGGATATACCAAGGAGGTGACCCCATAACTCCATGCCCCAGGACCTTTCTGAGCCCTGCCCAGGGGTCCTCTGGATGTCTCCCCTGTAGCATCTCTCCTGGAATAGTGATGATTACCAAACTGCGGCCCAAGCTCAGAGCTGAATATCTTTAGAACAGGCATGGAGTGCCAGGACAGGACTCAGCTGTGGACAATCTACTTGGAGGCAAAGCCTGGAGCTGAAAACTCAAACGGGGGAGTCCACAGTGGAGAGAGCTCAGAGAGGGAACTCCTGGACCCAGAGCCCTCCATCTTCCACCCAAGGCTCTGGTCACAACCCTACCCTCCCACCCATGGACCCTGCCTTCCTGAGCAGTTGGACAAGGGGCTGACCTTCCACCTGCCCAGAGACACAACCCTGTCCTGGAGTGTCTGGGACATAGCCCCACCTAGAATATTAACACTCCGGTGTCCAGTAAGTGACCTGGGATGGGCCCTTCCTCCTTCAGCTTTCCCCCTACAACCTCCAGACTCTCCCCAGAAGCTCACCCTATCACCTGACCTGGTGACCTCAGGGATCCCCCAATCTGCAGAAACCCTCTCTGGAGAGATGGGGTCACAGACTTTGGGGTCAGTAGCATCCTCTCCAGCAAATCTTGACCTCTGGAGCCTAAAGTAGGAATTGGGCTCCCTCGCACCTGCACTGTCCCTGCAGCCCTGCTGGGCAGGATGCCCTATGTCCTAAGCCCAGCTTCAGTCTGGAGATGTGAGTCCCATAGTGCCTAAGCTTTCAGTGTGACCCTCTGAGTCACACTGTTGTGAGCCTTCAGGAAAAGGTGATGGGAGTTTTTTCTGTGGCCTTGACATCTTCCTACAATTCTGAAATGCCATCCCTGTAGATGCCAGGACAAGGTGCGGTGGCCAGGGCAACAGGGGAAGCCCTGGGGAGGGTCCTAACCTAGGATCCTGGAAGCCTGGGAGCACCCCGCCTCCGCCAACCCTGCCCTGCCCTGCCCTGCCCTGCCCTGCCCTGCCCTGCCCTGCCCTGAGAGGCAGCTGGGACAGAAGCTGGGAGCTGTCAGAAGGTGCTAATTGCTGTTTAGCTCTGAGCTGGCTCCTTGCTCTTGTCTTTTTTCCTCTCTCTCTCTCTCTTTTTATTTGAGCTTCTAGAACTCATGGTAAATAGTCATTTGGCTCTCAGGGCCCTGCAAATTGGTGTTTATGGTATGAAGAAGAGGAGGACTATGGAGTTGTCCACCCAAACACAGGCCAGCTGGGAGGGAGGGAGCAAGGTACAGGGTGGACAGGGCTGGACAGCCCTCCTTCCCAAACAGGCCCAGCTCTGGGGACTGTGGTTGATACAGGAGGACTTCTAGGAAAAGATACCTGCATAACAGGGAAACTCCTCCAATGAGAAGCTGTTGGGGCTGGGGTAAGGCTCAGTGGTAGAGTCCATTGTTAGCATGCAGGAAGCCCTGTGTTCAGTCCCCAGTGAGGGCAGGGTATTAACGGAGAGGCTCATGGGACCTTCTGCACACATACCCTCCTCATCCCAGTGCGTATACAGATTGCAAACACAAATTTTGCCTCGGTGCAGGAGTGTGCGTAGAGGAACTCCAGGGTTGGGCAGATGGGCTGGGAGAGGGGACTTCCCCAGCTGTCTGCCCCTCTCCAGGGAGGGCGGGCAGGCCTGTGCAGAGCCTCTTACTCCTTGCCCTGGCAGCTCATCAGCCTCCCCCCACCCGGGCTCCTCCGCTCCCTCCACTGTGGGAAGCTCACTTTGCCTTGCCTAGCTAGCCCAGGATGCTACAATGGCCTCACCTGTCCCTTCTCCATCCCTGGCACTGGCCGGAGATGCTCTGTTGCCCCACAGTACAGGTCCTTATAAAGCAAGCAGGCTCATGCCAAGCCCCACCAGGCATGCAGTTCTAGAGATGCAAGTCCAGGATCTCCAGGAAGTCCATCTGATATCTGGCATTTGGAGTGGACCTGAATATTCTTCTCTGACTGTTTTTATTGGTCAGGTCTGGATTTGGGGCCATTTGGGAGAAATGAGCCATGCAACGTTCACTATGGCACAGGCCTGCACTTCCTCTGCTCAAGACCCTGAGCCCCAGACAGGGACTTCTAGTACTTTTCCTTCCACGTGCAGTGAACCCCCACCCCAAGACTCAGATGCCCCTTGACCTCTGTACCAGCCTTCTCACCACTTCCAACAGGAGTCCCAGTCCTCTGACCTCATCTCTCGCAGATCCTGCTCTATACCTTCAATAACTCCCAGTAACCCCAGGACTGACTCCAGCTCCTTGGCCTCCCTGCCCACATTCTGATCCCATCACTGTTCTCCTGGACACCTTGGAAGTAACAGCTTGCACCTCAGGGACCCGGGATTAACCAGATCTATGCATGGCAATGAAGGGGGGAAGTTCTGGTGCCACGGCTACCTGCTCATCCCCAGGGTCTGCAAAATCTCTGCAGTAGCCCCTCCTGGCTCAGCCCTCTAGCTTGTTCTCCACCTTCAGCTCCCACAGACCTGGTTCCCAACAGATTTGCCCTCCCCAGGCCCAGTCCTTGAGCAGGCTGGTCTGAGCTAGTTAGGCCTTCCTTGCCAGGGCTGTGCAGGGCGCATCCCGTGGTCTGGGGAGATGTGGGAAGAAGGAGCTGCATCCTGACCCAGGGTCCTATCCTCAGACTGACCCTGAGGAGGAAGGTCCTTCATACATGAATCCTGGGGAGGTGGGTGAGAGAAAGAGTGTCCTCTGTCTTAGGAGGACAGCACCACAGCCAGTCATACTGCCAAGGGAAAACTGAGGCCAGGAGAAGGAAGGCTTTGCTCTGGCCATTCAAAAGCTCCATGACAGAAGAGAGCCAGTTTTTGTGCACTGGGTCTCTTCTCTCTTGAGAGCCACTGGGGTAGTTACAACCAGGCCAGGCTCAGTGAGGACATCAGGGCAGCTACCACTGGGCAGGGTCAGGGGCACCTGGGAACAGAGGTCGGCTTGGGTGAGGAGGAATGAAAGAATGACTGTTGCTATGTGGAAAAGCTGCATGGGGTCCAGGTAGGTGGCCTTATCAGGCCCCTGGATGACCCAGGTAAGGGTTTTCAATCCCTCACCTCCAAGTTGCCCATGTGCCAGAGACCTGTACACCTCTAAGACCATCCAGTATGGCTCTTGCAGGAATCATAGACTAGTCAGGTGCTTCACTGATAACATATAATGAAAGCTGGTTTGACAATTACTATTGGATACACTGCATATGGGGACACTGTAGGTGAGGACAGTACAGGTGAGGAAGGTGAAAGTGTGGATAGTGCAGGTGAGAACAATGAAGGTGAAGACAGTGCAGGTAGGGACCCTACAAGCAAGAACACTGCATATGAGGACATTGTAGATGAGGATAGTGTAGTGAGGATACTGCAGGTGAAAAAAATTGCAGGTGAAGATGGTGCTATGGGACAGTGCATCTGGGGATGGTACGCTGCAGGTGAGGATAGTACCGGTAAGAACAGTGAGGTGAAATAGTGTAGATGAGAATACTACAAGTGAGAATGGTGTAGGTGAGGACAATGCTGTGGGACAGTGCACCAGGGGATGGTGCAGGTGGGATACTTCAGGTACATTTGCCTGCCCACCCTCTCTGCCTTTCCTCACTCCCAGCCTGGCCTGGCATCAAGGCAAAGAGGTGAGTTTTCTCACCCCGTGCCTGGTTCCTCCCCTGCACTACCTAACCTCAGGCAGGCTGGTTCTGGTCACCCTGCCTAAGCTCTGAGGCAACAGTTTGGATAGGCCACTGTCCACTCTGATTTGATTCCTGAGCCAGCCAGTTCAGGACCAAGGAGGCATTGTGAGAACCCCCCTGTGTCCCTCCCTCAGGAACATGGGTCCATGAGTAGTTACTGGTTGAGGGGTATGCTGTAACAGTCCTCCAGACCCTGTGGGGCAGGGTCTCAGTGGTCCACCCCTCTACCCATGTGCCCTGATACTCAGCACTGAGGCTGGACGGGCAGCAGGCCCAGACAACAAACACACCTCTGAGCACCCTAGTATGGCGGGCTGACCCAGTTTGCACTGTTCCACCACTGACTGTTTTTCCAGATTTCTCTCTCCTCCTGTTGGTGATGGCTCATTTCTCTCCAGGAATGGAAACAACCCTGAGCCACTAGCTTCACCAGGCCTCCTCACATAGCTTGC
This sequence comes from Castor canadensis, assembly GCF_047511655.1. Classification (NCBI taxonomy): domain Eukaryota; kingdom Metazoa; phylum Chordata; class Mammalia; order Rodentia; family Castoridae; genus Castor; species Castor canadensis. The sequence goes on along the minus strand of NC_133400.1, from coordinate 48,179,219 downwards.
TCACCTGCTCAGGTTGCCCTGTCTCCACAGTACAACTCTGTAGGGCTTCCTGGCCTGGCAGCCCACACATTGCCTAGAAGGGTGCTCCTGTCCTGGGTGGTCAGTCTCCAGCAGGCCACTCTGTGTCTTCTTGTCTCCTCTGTCCACTTGAGGCCTACATGTCTCTACTTATCTTTGTCTTTTCCCTACCCACTTCTCTTCCCACCCTTGTCTCCCTCACTGCAGCTAAACCCAGGGAATCCTGAGGTCCCCCTGCTCAGAGACTCCAGCACCTGGCAGACAGAGCAGCCACCCTCTCTTCTCCTCCTTGACTGCCTCCCTCAAAGGGCCATCCACCCCATCTGCCCCCTGCATATACCTGCCTCTGCCACACCTTCCAGGAGGCTCTCGTGCTCCCTCCCTGACAGTCCTAACCAATGCTGGCTGGGATGTAATAGCCAGCACAGGGAGAAGCTGGAGACCCCCTCCTGAGAAAGGGAGCCCCAGATGCAGTAACCCCACTGAGCCTGCAGGTGGAGGACAAGGAGCTAGGGAGGGAAGGTCTTGGCCCAAATGGCCCATACACAACACCCAGACTCCAAGGGTGGGAGTCAGGACCTGTCTGCTGTCCCCAGGGACAGCCCTTCCTGCCCTGGTGGGGACACTGAGGCAATCAGAATGTCAGAGTATTTGAGGACAAGGGCCTCCTCTTTGAGACCAGAGAGGATTTGCCAGCCTAAGGACACCCAACACATGAGAACAGAGTTGATGTTCAGGCTCCTGGGCAGTTCCAGGCTGTGATGACTAGCCTAAGGGGACAAGAAGGGACCAGCCTCTGGGGCAGCCCCTGGCCCAGTCTCAGGCACAGATGTTAGGGGTGGGGCCCATGCTGACAGGGCACTGGCTGCTGATGCCTCAGCTGGGCTTTTTAATTAACTTCCGCTGGCTACTTAGAAAGGCCCCAATTAAGTGCAGGATGCAATGGCAGAGTGAGGTCAAAGAGAGGGGTGGATTTCAATTAAAGTGCGGTGGCCTGGACAGGAGCGCCCTCACCTGACCGCCTCTTCACTAGGTCCTGCTCACTTAAAGGCAGTCACATGATGGGCGGGTGACAGCAAGCCTCAGCCTGCCTGCCTGCCAGGCTGAGACACATCAGATCTCAGCAGGGCCTGAGGGCTGTCTTATCCAGCCTGTGTGGCCACAGCCAGACAGCCCCTCTCTGAGCTACCACATCCCCTGAGATCCCCCAGTCATTTTTCACCTGCCCTGGAATAACCATCTACTTACTTGTTCAATAAACATGTGTGGTATGTCCACTTCAAACACAGCCTAAAAGAATAGAGCAAATAAATATGTCAACTGTGCATTTACAATGGAATTAAGTGGAGTGAGGAACAGAGAGAAATAGAGGACTGTTCTAGCCCCATGAAGGGGCAGAAACCTGCCAGAGAGAAGGAAAGAGTTCACCTGGAAAGGAGATAGCCCTTGTAAAGGACCTGGGGCAGGAGCTGGGCCCGGTTAAGGAGCTGAGGGTAGCCTGTGTGGCTGAAGCCAGCAAGTAAGAATGAGAGGGAAAATAGACATTTTTCTAAAGAAAACACTAATGAACAAAAAGCTGATGAGAGATGCTTAATATAATTAGGAAATTATCTAGGAAATGCAAATCAAAACCATCGGTGATACCCTCTCACACCCTTTAGGAGGGGTGTTACATATATAAAACAAAAACAAGCAGCCAGACAGGATGGCACACACATGTAATCCCAGTACTTAGGTGAGGTTATGGCAGGATGATCACAAGTTCAAGGCCAGCCTGGGCTACATAGCAAGATCCTGTTTCAAAAACAGAAAAAAAAAATGAAGCAAGCAGAACATAACATGTTGGTAAGCATGTACATGAAATTCTTGAGCACCATTGGTTGGCATGTAAAATGTCATAACCACTGTGGAAAAGCATGGCAGTTCTTTAAAAAAATCAAAAATACAATTAATATATGATCAACTAATTCCGCTTCACAGCAAAGGCCAAAAAGAATTGAAAGCTGGTTCTTAAAGAGATATTTACACACTCATGGTCATGGCAGCATTATTCACAATAAACAAAAGGTAGAAGAAGCCCAAGTGTCCACTGATGGATAAATGAAAAAGCAAAATATGGCCCATGATGAAATGTTAATCAGCCATAAAATGGAAATGAAGCTGGGCACTAGTGTCTCACGCCTATAATCCTAGCACCTTGGGAGGCTGAGATTGGGAGAATTGCAGTTGGGAGGCCAGCCCAAGCAAATAGTGTGCAGGACCCCATCTCTAAAATAACCAGAGCAAAATGGCCTGTACGTGTGCCTCAAGCAGTAGAGCACCTGCTTTGCAGGTGTGAAGACCTGAGGAAAAACCCCAATCACACCCAAAAAGAAAGGGTATGAATTCTAATACCTGCTACAACATGATGAAGGAACCCAGCATTAAAAGATAAATACTGTTTGATTCCACTCACAGGAAGTCCCTTGTCAAATCCATAGAGACAAAAAGTAGAGTGTTGGGTGCATAAAGATGGGAGAGTAGAGTATGAAGAATCTGTTTAATGGGAACAGTTTCTGTTTAGGAAGATGAAAAAGTTCTGGAGATAGATGGTAGTGATGGCTGTACAGCCCATGAATGCACTAATGCTAGTGACCTGTGCACTTAAAAGTGGTTCCCAAGGCAAGTGGAGCCCCTGTCTCTCTCTCTTAATCCAAAACTTCATCCCAGCGGTCCCTACACCTATTGTGGTGGCTCTCAATAGAATCTATCTTACCACTCTGTTTTGAAAAATACGGTCACCATGGTAAATTTTATGCCTCATAGTGGCATTAGTGGCTTTACAAGGCGAAGAAGAAAGAAACAAGCTAGCTTGCTCCAAGTTACACAATATATACTTTTCCCAAAGCTCATCAGATCACACAATCAGTATATGAATGCACATTTTCCCTTAATTTATAAAATCACAGGGCCTCCCCACTGGTTACCTGTCTACTCCTCCTATCCTCTGGTCTCAGTTTCCTCCTTTATAGGGGGTGGTTGACCATAGGACTCTAGGAAAGACTGAATGTCTCCAAATGAATGAGAGTTACCATGGATTTCCCCTGGGTTCTAAAGGACAGTGGAGCTAGGGGTGTCTTGATGCCCAGGGGATAGGACCCCAGAGGCCTGGGGCAGAGGGCTGTGACCAGGTAACAGGTGCTAGCTACTCTCTGTGGGTGAGGCTGGTCTAGCCAAAGTGGTGTCCACTCATGTGGGTAGGGTGACTCCTCCAAATCTGGGCTTGGTGCTTGGCATGGATGTCACCTCGGAAGACCTGGGGTGCTTCTCAGAGCCCACCCTTGTCCCTCAGCTATCCTGGGTGTAGAGCCCTTGGGATCGCCATCCTCCCCATACCACTGGGTCCCCTCTTGCCAGCCAGTTGGGCCCTGGAATCTTAAATGTCTGGCCTGGAAGGAGTCAGCTAGTCATAGGTCAAGTCCTGTACCAGGTTGTCCACCCCAAGGATACTCCCCAGGGCTGGCAACAACTGAATGATCCCAGCAATGGCTTAGAATGCAAGTTCCTGGCCCTGCCCAGTCCACAAATGGGAAGCTCCAGGTGTTGGACCCAGAGATTCAACAACCTCCCAGTGACTTGGATGCAGGACTGTTCAGGACTCTCTTGCCCACACACAGCCTAGAGATCAGAATCACACCTCTGGCAGATTATCTGTGGCTGGCCATTGTCCATGTTCAGAGTGGGGATGGAGGAGCTTCTGTGTACATGGCTGGGACCCCTGTAGCCTGCCAGCAAGGTCTCACTAAAGCCTGAAATACACAACACATTGTGACAAAAGAAATAGAGACCATTACCACACACTTTGATGCATGCAGCATGTCACTTTTGGGGGTATTGAGTATTTTATTGTCCTGATAAGGACAAAGGAATTGTAAGTTTCCTTTTGGGTTGGAATTCTTTTGTTCTTAGCATCCAAATGATAAAACCATGTACCCCCTGTAATTTCAGTTTAACATGAACTATTTCCAGATTCCTGTGACAGCTCTGATGTGACCCAAAAAAGGTATGAGATTTCTATGAGAGACAGAAATCACAGGTCCTGGTGTTCAGGAAAACAAAAAACAAACTAATAAAATTCTGTCATCTGTGGCAACATTACATGGAACTAGAGGAAACTGTATTATGTGATGTAAGCCAGACACAGAAAGACAAATACTGCATATTCTCACTCATGTGAAGCTAAAAGTTGGCCTCACAGTGAAAGAAGGATATTGGTCACTAGGTGGTGGGAGGGTGCTGAATGATGGGAACCAAAATACAGTGAGGCAGGAGGTATAAGCTCTAGTGCTCTGCAGCACAGTGGGTGACCAGCAATTCACAATATACTTTATAAAGACCTAGAAGAGGGGAATTCCCAGCACAAAGACCCTGGTGAATGCTTGAGGAGATGGAAATGCTGGTGTCCAATCTGACCATCACACAATGTAGACACATGTCAAACTATCACACTGTACCTCACAGGTAGGTACAGATATTATGTCAGAAATTAAAACATCAGGACTAGAAGTATAGCTCACATGGTAGAGTACATGCTTTGCAAGCATGAAGCCCTGAGTTCAAACCCAAGTCCCACCAAAAAAATTAATTAATAAATTAATTAAAACACCACAGGCCCCACTGGTGCTGCTCTGTGGGAGTGTTGCCTGCATTCAGAATGAGAGGAATGCTAGCTGTCCCTCAGAGGTTGGTAAGTCAAGCTGTGCTGTGTGCTGTCACTCACTAGCTCTGCACCTGTCCACCCTAGGTATGGGGTGAGGCCAGGAGCACACAGAAAACAGTCCTTGTCCTCGAGGAGGTAGGACTGCTGAGCCAGGGCAGAATGGAGCCAAGGAGAGGAGCTTGCAGGATCCCTTATGCCCAGACATCATGCCAGCAATGGAAACCTAGGCCTGAGTGAGGGGCTTTGTACTGCTCTGGGAGTTCACCAGTAGGGATAGGGATAAGGGGAAATAGGAAACAAGATGCTCCAAAAGGACTAGAGGCGACAGAAGTCCCGGAGCCCACCCTCTCCGTTCCTGACCTGGCCTGTGATCCTCTGGGCTGTGTCACCCAGGGTGAGCCCACCTCCTGCTGGCACAGGCTCCTTACAGAACCAGACCCCAGTCCAGGCCCAGGCCCAGGCCCAGAGGGCAGAGCAGGGTTGCCCCAGGTTAGTGTGAGGACTGTGCAGGCCTCTCCCAAGGTCCACAAAAACAGAACATTCTCCAGCCTCATGCTCCTGAAGTGGCCAACAGGAATGGCTTTGAGATGGGCCTTGAGCAGGAAAAACAAATTCAGTCTGGAATCGATGGTTTGCCTGTAATCCTAACTACTCATGAGGCAGAGATTAGGAGGATTGTAGTTCAAAGTCAGCCTGGGCAACTAGTTTGAGAAACACCATGTCAAAAAACCTTTAAAAATGGCTGGTGAAATGGCTCAAGGTGTAGTCCCTGAGTTCAAACCCCAGTACCACAGAAAAACAAACAAACAAACAAAAAAAACCCCTCAGCTTCTCTTATGTTCTCATTCAGCAATCAAACTCAGGAGACTTCTGGGACCCAGACAGATGGGGTGATTTCTCTTCACCAGCAAGCAATCAATTCTGTGCAGCAGAAACCAGCTGGGTATTCCCAAGACGTCCACTTCAGATGCTAGTCAAAAGCCCAGGCTAACTTCCTGTGCTCCTGACAGACAAGGTATAAGTCAGGGTTCCCATGAGCCCTCCTTGGGTTGAACTGAGTTGCTAACATGGCTCACAGAACTCAGGGAGACACTTATGTTTACTATTTTGTCTAAAGGATATTAGAAAGGATACACATGAAGAGATCCATGGGGCCAAGTATGGGGAAGGGGCTAGGGCTTCCTCCCTGGGCACTGCCCTCCAAGACCCTCCACTTGGTCAGGTACCTGGAAGCTCTTGGAACCTGTCCTTTGAGGTTTCTATGGAGGTTTTGTTACATAGAAATGACTGATAAAACCACTGGCAATAGGCTCCATCCCTTCCCTGGAGGCTGGGGTGGGGCTGAAAGTCCCAATCCTCTGGTCTTGCCTTGGTCTTTCAATGTTCAGTCCTACCCTACAGCTACCTAGGGGCTGCTGGCCAGCAGTGGGCTCATTAGTATACAAAAAGACACATCACTCCAGGGGTTCCCAGGAAAGAACACAAAGACCGAATACATATTTCACAATCTCATAGGCCTGGAGAAAGGAGACAGGAATAGGCAAGGGCAGGGTACTCTCCCTACCCCACCCTCAAGAGGAGTAGTTAAGGGTGTAAAGTTCTTCCTGCCACCAGGTCCTGGAGGTCAATGTCTTTGATTGTCCCTCCTTCTGATATTACACAGAACTGCCCTTGGGCCTTGTTAAGAGTTGGCCAGTTAGCTTGCTCTGAATCTCCAGCTTGGGTGAGTGGGCAGTAAGAACTCTTGAGAGGGCAGAGTGGAGCAGAAAACCCCAGAGAGGTGCACTCCGACCTACCTAGTGTGGTGGGCAACCGCCCCAACAGGCTGGGTTGCTTGGTCATTGTCAGAGGAATCCAAGAGAACATTATACTAGGTACCAAGGTACAGATGTCCCAAGAGGCAGGGTGGGGCTGGGGAAAGAGATACACACACTCACACACACACACACACACACACACACACACAAAATACTGGCAACAAGCAGATGTTGGAAGTTGAGCTCCATAGGGTCAATCCTAGCTGTATGATCTCGGGTAGGGTTCTAACCTCTCTGAGCACCTGTAGCTTGGCACAAATGCTGCCCACTTCACAGACTTTGCAAACAGTTTCTCATGGGCCTCCCGCTAGGTCTCTCCTGCTGGGCACTCCTTCCTTTGCCCCTTAGCTCCAAATATCTGTCTGTCTCTCCAGCCACCTACCCCAAGAGGCCAGTCTAATTGACATGCCTACCTCTGACCTGGTCCTCAGATACAGAAGAATCCAGAGGGAGGAGTCTCGGACCCAGCCCTGCCTGTGGTCAACTGGAGGGGAGGTACAGAGCTGGCAGTCTCTACACATCTCCCTCCTGCCTGCTCATCTTGACCCCTGCTGGCCAGAGCTGGTTTAGCACAGAACCTCAGAAGGAAAGGTGATCCTAGTCCCTAAACAACCAGAGGGGAGCATCTGCCCTCAGTTTCCCTAGGTAACTGCCTAACACTTCCCATCCCCAGATGTGCGTATTTGGGGCTCCTCCACATGTATCTAGCCCCATACTCTTAGGATGGGACCCAAACCAGAAACAGAACACAGAAGATCTATTTCTTAACTTGGAGGTGTGCACACAGCAATCTGTTTTATCATTGTTAAAGCTGTGTGACTCTTACATAAACTCCTTCTTGTCTCTTCACATTTTTTTCGTTTTACTAAACTATTCACCAAAAGGGGGAGGTTTTTTGTTGTCTATTTTTTCTTTTAAGTTTATACTTAAGTGAATATACAATTTCTTTAACATTCTAATTTCATTAAGACATGCAATATGATAATTTTACTAGGGCCTTAACCTACTGGGTATATGATAGCTGGCTGGGACTTAGCAACAGGAACCAGTTTATGCCACCAATTAAATACTTTATTGAATATCTGCAATGGTTCTTTCTTTTCTTTTCTCTCTCTCTCTCTCTCTCTCTCTCTCTCTCTCTCTCTCTCTCTCTCTCTCTCTCTCTCTCTCCTTCCCTCCCTCCCTCTCTTTTGGCAGTACCAGGGCTTGAACTGAAGGCCTACACCTTGAGCCACTCTACCAGCCCTTTTGTGATAGGTATTTTCAAGATAGAGTAGCTTGAACTATTTGCCCGGGCTGACTGCCAACTGCGATCTTCCTGATCTCTGCCTCCTGAGTAGCTAGGATTACAGGTATGAGCCACCTTTGCCTGGCTAAAAAGTTTTTACTGACATAGCAACTGCATTTATTTATAGGGTACATTGTGACTTTTCAATATGTTTTTAAAATGTGTAATGATCAGGTCAGGATAAATGGTACAGCCATCACCCTGCCTACATTTTATCACCTTTTTTTTTTTTTTTTTTTTTAAGGAATGGGAAGTAGGCAATCTTCTCTTGGTCTCCTTCCCTCTAAATTGGTGGTCACAGCTGACTTCTGCAGCTGGGATCACATCTTCTTGGGGATGTCCAGCCACCTCTCCTGGGCATAGGAAGCCAGCACCACCAGAAGGTCCCACTAGCCTCTGTGTTGCCCTCCAGCTTGAGGCAAACATTAACCTTGAGTTTAGGGTGGGAGAGAATAACCTTTAAGTAGGCAACTCAACAACTTAATGAGATGGACAAGCCTGGGATCCTGGCAGCCTCAGCAGATGCAGGAGAGAGTCCCCAGAGCCCACTGAGGATGCCCTGTCCCAGGGCCACGGCCTGGACACGACTGGGTGACTGGGCCAGACCCAGATGACAGCCCTGCCTCCTACCTCCACAACACAGAGCACTAGGCCCCAAAGAGCTCCTACTTCCCCCCTCCCCCTCGTCTTGATTGGAGGGCCCCCCTCACAACACATAAGGGTGAAAGAACTGAGGGTGACGGCAGAATCAGGCCTTGCGTCGCGTATAGAGAGGGGATCTGATTGCCTGCTGCCTTCTGATCAGGAGGAAAGGGTTTCCGGTTGGAGGTGCAAAGGGCTCCTGTATCTCCCCTCCACCCAAATGAAGGCCACCTTATCACCACTACCCCCAGGCAGCGCTGTCCCCACCCTGGCCTCTGTTCCTGTTACCCTATGTCAGATATGGGGAAATAAAAAGAGTGTGGACGCTCAGAACGTGCAGCATCCTCGGTCTCCGCACTTGAGAAATGGGCTGAAAGTCTCTGCGGCAAGATAGCCACGGACTCCGAAGCCTCGCCCGGCCCTGTCGGGTTACTGGTGATTTGTACTAACAGGGACCGCGAACCGGGGGCGGGGCATCTCCGGCTCCGCCCCTTTAGCCCGCTTCACGTCAGTGCGCGTGCGCATAGTGCACAGTAGGCGGAGCTCCAGTGTGCCCGCCTCCTTTCCCGGCCTGCCCCGGGGCCGCAGGCGCTGACGTGGCTGCCGTCAGCGCCGCCATCTTGTGGGAGCGAAACCAACGCCTGGCTCCGAGCAGCTGCAGCTGAGGTGAGGAATAGGGGCGAGCGGATGATCTGGCCACAGACTGGAGTGGGCCGGGCGGCCTGGGGCTCGCGTGGGCCCTTGATCGCGGTGGCAAAAGGGGAGCTGGGGCCGAGCTGACCGCGGCTGGGCCAGGATCGGGGCCGAACGGGCCTAGGCAGCCGGGCCGAGTCGGTGGGGAGTATCCGGAGCGCCCCTTAGGCCCCAGCGTCGCTCCACTGCTTCCCGGTCCTTCCTTGCCCGAGCCCTCCAGGCCTCCCGCCGCCGGCCGCAGCCCGGAAATCCGCCCGGGCCTCCGGGCTCTCCTCCAGGAAGCCGGGTTTCCTGCTCTCTCTGCTCCGCTGTGCGCCCCTCCCGAGGCTCCACACCCAGGGTGCAGGGTGGAAGGAACTGGCCGTTGGAGTCCGGTGGGGTCCACGGAGTTTCCCTCCGTGAAGAAAGGGAGTTGACAGCCTCCGGGCGCAGGCCTGGCCTCGGGAACGGGTAAACTGAGGATCGGGCGGCCCTGAGATGGCGTCAAGGTCAAGCAGGTAGCGAGGGCTTCCACCTCGGCCTCCCGTGCCCAGTTCCTGTTTGCCAGGAGACTGAAAGTGAGGAAAGGGAAGAGAGATGGGCGAGTGGGCAGGGACCCCGGGCTGCTGAATCGAACGAGAGTATCTGCGGACCTTAGGGGGAGCCCAGAGTGACCCCCCCCTTGGCCCTTGTGAGACATAATTTAGGATCGGCACTTACAGAGGTTTCCTCAACCCGTGAGATTTGAATTAGGGTCTTCACTCTAGGCCCTGGTGGCTTCTGGAAGAAGGGCTGATGATCATCCTCAGGGTAGTTTCCTTGATGTCCTTCTAGGTAAATTAGAAGGGCTCTTCTGAACTGGTGATCTTTAACCTGCCTGTGGAACAGCCTGCTCGAAGCCTCTGAGCAGCCTGCAGGGGCAGAAGCCAGACCCAGTGCACAGTTTTGATTGAACAACCAGGGTGGTCCTGGCAGGACCAATGTACAATGTATTAATTGTTTCTGCCTACATCCAAACAGCAAGTGGCTCTCAGCAAAAATTGGGTAGCATTTTTTGTACTTGTAATAGTGGGCAGAAAATGAAGGGACATCTACTGATCACTGGGGTGGTCGCAGAAGTCACCTTGGAGAGTTGGTGCCACTCCCAGTGTTGGAGTGGTCACAGTTATAGTTCTTGTTTCAGAACTAGTGGTCAGCAGTTTTTTTTTTCTGCCAGCTGCTTTCTGGTATTTTTCTGCAGTGTGTCTGTCAGAAAACTAGTGGGATGCTGTAAGTGCAATGTGTGCTGGTCCCTGTTGCCCTTCTCCACTTTAACCAGTATCTGACATGTGGGACTACATGGATGGTGTCCTCACTTCATTTGAATTTTCAGCAGCACTGCCACAAGTAACCAAAATTTCAAGGACTTGAAATTAAGTGTTACTAGCTAAGCCCAAAATTGAGAGAAGTTGCATGACTTAAGTGCCAGTCACAGAAATGGTGGGCTGCATTGTTAAGATGTGTGTTGTCTCCTTGGCATAAAGGTTTCCTCACATTGTTGGGCAGGGTGACATCTGTAGCTTGCCCTCAGGTATCTTACTGAAAATGAGGCAGAGTTGTCAGAACATCTGCAATATGCTCTTGGCCATGAGGCCAGATACACAGGGAGTGTAGATACACAGGCTGGGACTGTAGCTCTTGGCTAGCATACTTGAGGCCTGGGTTTCGATTCTCAGCACCATACACACACTGGTTTAAGACAGTTGGGGTGAATAACAGCTGACTCACAGTCTACTCATTGTGGAAAGAAAGTTAATGGAAAGCAAAAACAGGGTTGGGGATGTAACTCAGTGGCAGAGTGCTTGCCTAATACATGCAAGGCCCTGGGTTCAGTCCCCAGCACTAAAAAAAATTTAAAAAGTAGAAAGCAAAAATTGTGCTTCTCACAGTTGTAGGTTTTCAATCAGGTGTTCCCTGTACCTCTTACACAATATTGTGTGGAGAGGTTATTGAGACATCTTCACCTGTCAGACTGCCTTTGCCTAGGACCAGACAGGCTTGAAACTACAGGAAGGGATATCTGGCTTCTTTTTCAAGGTAAGGGTAATATGGACTGGCAGCTGCTGAGGTGACCCCCAATCAGGTGGCCAACCCAGGAAAACCTGTTTTGCAAGTTCATGGAATAGCATGTTACTGTGGTTTGCAGTTGGATTTTTTTTTTTTTCCAGATTCTTCAAATGTTGGGCTCATGTTTAGGTCTAAATCTGCTTTTAATTAATCACAAGTTCTGCTTACCAAGCTTTTCCAAACATTTCTCTGAGAGCTGTGGCATTCCACTTAGTCAGACCCTAGCTTGCCATGATATTCATGGCCTAACCCTGTTGACTTGTGTGGGCATTCTCCCTGTTGGAGTTTTGCTTTCATAAAATTAGGAGAGCAAAAGGAAATAAAGCTCACATCTGTCAGAGGTAGCTGGGAGAGCAACATGAAAATTCCTTTCAGTTGGAATCTTAGATAAGCACTTGTCCTTTTTTTTGTGTGTGTGCTGTATCCACTCATTGAAAAAGCTTTGAGTGCCAGGTGCATGGTTCACACCTGTAATCCCAGCTATTCAAGAGGTAGAGATTGGGATGACCAAGGTTTGAGGCCAGCCCAGCTTGGACAGAGAGTTAAACCCCTTTTCAGTCAGTAAGCTGGGCATCATGCAGGAGAATCTGAGGCCTGCCATAGGCAAAAATTCAAGACCCTACCTGAAAAATAACTAAAACAAAAAAGGACTGGGAGCTTGGCTCAAGTGGTAGAGCACCTATGTAGTAACATGAGGCCCTGAGTTCTAACCTCAGTACTGTCAAAAGAGGAAAAGATTACCCTGTAAAAGATTGGTGGGGCAGAAGAGTTGGAGGTATACATTGGGATTCCCAGTCACATACACCACACTTAGGTTTGTGTCCAATTGTGATTGTTGTGAACCCTTTGAAGTGCCATTGCAGTTCATAGATGATACCTGTGCAGCTGTATCACTGGTTCTGGAAGGTAGTTCAGCATTCTCAGGTGGGTCATATGGTCTGATTTTTGCTTCACAGTTCAGCACAGATACAGCCAAGGTCTTTATTCCCAAGAAGGTCTTAGGTGTTCATCCAGAGTTCTGTCATCCTGCACACTGTGGGAGTGGTGAGGCTATCTAATCAGGGCTCTGCTTCTACAGTGTCCCTAACTGATTCTGTTTCCTGGTTTTTACTCACTGCATTAACAGGGCTTGGCAAGCAGCAGACAGGGAAGATATAGGCCCCTAATAACAGGGAAAGTTTAAGTGACAAGAAGGGAGGAGACAAAACAAAGCATGAAAGGCAGTCAGACATTTTTGGAGATGGGGTCTTGTTATGTAGACAAGCCTGAGTGAGTAGAAGACTCTGGCTACCATCCCTACATATTTCAGGAAGTGAGAAATATATGATGTGATTTGAAAACCTAGTTAGGATATGCTAAAATAAGCATTCTTAAAGGAATTAGCAAACTAGGATTCATTTCCAAAGGGCTTCTTGTGGTATAATTTGTAAAATAGTTAATTCATTTTTGTCAGTGTCAGATGTCAAAATGTTTTTAAATATGATGTACCTAAGCAAAAAATTCTGTAATCCTGATTCTCCGGGTATTTCTGAAGATTTTTCACAAGAATTATTTATCCTATCAGTATGATTTGGGTGTATGTGGCCAAGAAGAGGATTTCTAGATTTTATCTAGACTTGTTCCTAAAGAGTGAGAATGAAGACAGAGATAAATGTGCTGGAGATAAAATAACTTTGAAGCCTCCTGTAGGTGAGAATGCAGTTCCTCACCTGCTAAATACATTAGTCTATATTTAAAATACCATATATTTTGGCACCTTTGTTGGTGAAATTTTCCTTGAATTATTTATACTTTTGGCATTTCTCTCCAGTCAAAATGATAGCAGATTTTTAAAATTACCAGGAAGATTAACTGAAATATACTTGTTTTATTGACACCCTGCCCCTCCTGCGGATTTGACATTGTGGGAATGCTGGCTTTTGCCTTTCAGCAATTCACAGTGTTTCTGTTCATGTGGGTCTCCACATCATTACAGGCTCAGTAATGTTCAGACTGAGCCATGGTGTATAGTTTAAAACCGTGCAGCATTCATTGTTGACTCCATAGGTTTTTTCACACATATCTGCAGGTGTTGTATGATCTTTTTGATTCCAAGGGCCCTGATAATGTTCATTTACTACTGCTTTCTTCTCCTCTTTTACGATTGAGTCACCTATTAGTGACTTAGTCGAAGAAGGTGGGGGAGGAGGCCCTCACATAGTGAGCATGAGGCACAAAGCTGCCTATGCTGGTGGAACATCTGTCCTAGGGAAGGCTGCAGACAAGGAGGAAGTAACTTTGCCTGACAGGTGGCATTTGAGCAGAAGTATGATAGAATGAGGGATCTGTGGGTCTGAGGGAAAAACCAGAGGCTTCTTGGTGGCCCACTACAATTGGAGGAAGGGCCCTGAAGTGGCCATGGGTGCTTCATGGGTTTGGAGATCTTCCAGGAGCAGTACAGCACGGTCAGGTGCCTAGTTACAGGTGGCCCTGGTCCCTGTAGTGGCTATGTAGTCCCCAGAAAGGGGATTTTGAAATTCATGGTAACATTTTTCCTCTCTCAGGTTGGGAGGCAACACTGATACTTGGCAGTAAGACGACTACACTGTGTGGCTTTCATGTAGGTGGAAAATCCCTCTTGTGATATCCTAAGCCTGATCTATTTTACATACAAAGATAAAACTTTTCTTTGACATAATTTTAACACGTTCTGAATTTTCCAGGAATGTACACCTGTCCTACAAGTCAGGAGTGATTGTGTTTTGTTCTCTTCCAAAAGTTCTCTGTTTCCAGGAAAGTCACTTCACAGACACAACATGCCTTTCTTTTTTCCTCTCTAGTACTGGAGTTTGAACTTAGAGCCTCACGCTTGCTAGGCACGTGCTCTACCACTTGAGCCACTCCAGCCCTTTTTTGTGTTGGGTATTTTCAGGGTAGGATCTTGTGAACTATTTGCCTGTGCTTACCTAGAACCACAGTCCTCCTGGTCTTCCTGATCTCTGCCTTCCAAGTAGCTAGGATTACAGGCATGCCCTTGAGATTGGTGTGCAGGTGCCCCAGCTGCCTGGTTAGGGCAGCTGTCCAGCCACTACCCTTCTGGGATGGCTAGGCCTAACACTGAGGCCCTGCATTAAAGTGTAAGTTTCAGGCAAAGTCACTTCCCTTTAGCTCCCTGTGACATCATTGTTAGGCAGCATCACAGGGTTCTCCACAAGTTGTGTGTTTCTGTCAGTTAGGTTGTCAATTGGCTTCCTTTCCAGAGGGATTTTTTTTTTCCTTGCAGTACTGGGTTTGAACTCAGCCTTGCGCTTGCTAGGCGGGCATTCTACCATTTGAGCCATTCCACCAGCCTTGGCTTTCTTTCCAGATGACAGAAGCAGTATTTTAAAATGTGTGTGCACACTGAGTTGCTGCCCACCGTGGCTAGTATAAGGATCTTAACATCTGTGGCAACACCTCTCACCAGATTGACTCGAAACACTGGGCTGTTGCAGTATGAGGGAGGGAAGGGAAGGTGGCAAATGCCCAGGGCTTGAGTGTGAGAACTGGAAGGAAGTTGTTTGGCATTACACATTTGGGAGGAAGGGAGTTTGAAGTAGATATGGAAACGTGTCATCTGTAGGTGCTCCACTCACCTAGAGAGTAGGGCAAGTGCTGGATGTGTATGGGACCCCCTGGAGACCAAGGGGAAGGTATCAGTAGATATATAGGTTTTAGAGGAAGGCTTTCCTGACAGTGGGGCTGCAGAGGAGTTTAAGACTGTGGCCACAGATGCGAGGCTCAATGAGGATAGTGGCTTCTGGGGGTGGGGGGGGGTAGGGTCCCTGTCCCTCTGAGTTGACCTGGGTGGGACAAGCCTGCCCCACAGCTGAGGAAACCTGTTGACAGCTCCTCCTCCACACATACTTTGTTTCTCCAGAAGAGCAAGTCTTCAAAAGTGGGCAGCCTTTTTTTTCTTTTCCCCAAAAACAAAAATTCCCTTAATACAAAAATCACATTTTAGAGACTGGCTTGATTACTCATGAAGCCTCAGAGGGTCTTGCCTGTATTGAGGGGTTTGAGGAAGAGCCACTGGGAGCTGGTAGCTGTTTTAGTTCCCTTTTTCTTCTCTGGGTATGGAAAGAGGCTGATCCCCCAGCCCCACACAATGGAAAGAGAGCCCACTGTGTTCTGAGGGGAGCACATAGTTAAAGTGATAAGCTGGAAAAGTTAATTTCCTGTGATTTCCCTCACAGCAGAAATAAGAGTCCTGGTCACCAGTTCTTCCCAGATCCTGCTTCCACTGAACTCAAGGATGGTGCTGTTCATTGTGGGCATGCAGTAGATTGCTTGACTGTGTTCTGCTCACCCTCTGTGAGGAGCACCCAGGTAGAGCTCCATCAGGAGGCAGCTGCCACGCTTGCAAGGTTAGCCTCATTTATTGCTGCAGCCAGAAGCCTCTTAGCAAGGTTTAGGAACATGCACCACTACAAGTGTTCTGTGAATCTCAAGGTAGGAGGTGGGGACATAATCTTAGTCATCCTCCCTTAGTTCCATTCTGTGATGAGTTGCAACTGCCTGGCCAGCAGTGTCCCCACGGCACTAGTGTACACTATCCATGTGCCTGAGAAGGATGAGGAAGGACCAGACTCATGGGGAGCACAGCCAGCCAAGGTCCTGGGGCCTTCACAAGGAGTCAGGGTTCTGATCTGAGGGCAGCAGTGCAGGGTCTTCCTTGGGAGGACCAGGCTGACCCCACTCTGAGGGTCCAGTGGCCCTGTGGAGTAGACTGAGGTATGAGGACTGCCAACCATGGACCACATGATTACAAAGTCTGTAGGAAAAGGCTGGGCTGGAATGGACCCTATCCCCCAACTATAGGTGGTTTTTCACTTGCATCTTTGTGGTGGTGTAAGTTACTGTGGTTTCCTCCATTTTCTGTTTGTTTTGGGGTTGATGCGTGTTTGGTTTTGAGTTTTGTTTTGTTGGTAGTGCCAGAGAGCAAACTGACAGCCTTAACACACATGCTAGGCAAGTGCTGTGACACTGAGCTGCACCACCAGCCCCAGATTTTTGTTTCTGTCTTTTGTTTTTCCACTGTCTGGTCTTTAAAACTTAACTGTATTTTGGGTTCAGTAGTTGCTATATGTACCTTCCTGCAAAAGTAGCTGTACAAGGTAGGGTCTAGGCTCTGCTGCTTCACAGGTACAGGGCCTAGGCATGCAGTGCTGCAGAGAAGATCAGGAAATGTGGGTTTTATTCTGGAAGTCCTCGTGCCCAGTGACAAATGATGGTCTTGTTACTGAGAGAGAGCAAGCCAAGAAACCAAGGGACAACCAGCATTTGCCACAATATGCAGCAAGATGCTCCTGATGCAAGCTCTAGAGCAAATCACCAAGTCCCAGAGTTGTGTGTCTCATGAATTCCTTGGCCTCCAGTTAGAGACCATGGGATGCCTGTATTTGCTCCCCGCTGCCCATGTGGAGTTCATAAGACCAGAAGTATGTTTGGTGAAGTGCTTTGAGGACAGTTAAGTTTTAAAAAAAAAAGTAACAATGTAATATGAATAAAATAGTAATAAAAATATAAGGGGAAACACAAAATAAAAAGATGCACTTAGTGGACAAGGAGTTCAAGAACTTAGCTCTTTGATATGAGTCAAACTCATTTCTAACTGTTGGTGTATAAACTGATTTAAAGACTTTTACCTTAAGTTTTAAGCTTGCAAAGAGTGGTCTGACTTGAATTTCACTCATTACCTCTCCTGTACATCAGACCTGGTAGGTAATGTTCTCCTTGACCTTAGACGACCAGCAGCTGTGGGGAGGCAGCATGCAGATCAGCAGATGTGTGACAACTGCACTTGGCATGAGACTCAGGCCTGGGCCTCTTACAGCTGCAAATCCTTGCATAGACAAAAACACACTAACACTTAGCCAAAAAGCAGCATCAACCCTCCTAGACATACCTGAATAGAAAAAACCGCACCTAAATTAATAGCAGATATGCAAATTGAAGCCTCTACCATTGTATCCAACCAAAAAGGGATAATCAAATTATATTTCCTATCTTTCCTACTATATATAAGTTTTTGGTGCCTCATGAGTTCCTGCAAATCCCTGCAAAAAATTTAGATTGCTTTTGTGGGTTGTTTGTTGGGTTATTTTCCTCCATTATTGGATGCACAGAGTGTTTTGGACAATCCTCTTTGAAACATGCGGTTGAGTCATGGTTTTGTCACATCCTGCAGGTATTTGAGGTGTGCCTGCCTGTTCATAATATTAGCACATTCAGTTTTTCTCTTTAACAAATTTTGTGAAATAATGACAAAATGTAATACTCAGTTACAGGAAAATGTCACACCTAGAAGCCTGGAATGTTTACCTGAAATGCATGTGATGACTTAAGGCTTTAGGAATAGACCTGCTGGGTCATCTCATGTTAATGCATAGAAACCGGTGTGTACAGAGGTCATCTTGTGGCTGTTTCACATGTGAAAGTAGAGGAACCCCTCTAAATTGCAGGCCTCTTTTGTTGGAGGTGAATCAGACTTTCATGTAACATTCTGCCCACACTTAGCCCTGGTACAATGCTAGCTATTTGCTTAAAACCTTAAAGAAAAACTTTTTTTTTTTTTTTTTTTTGGCCACTTGCAAGACCCCATCTGCAAAATAACAAGAGCAAGACTGGAGTTGTGGCTAAAGTAGTAAAGCACCTTCTTTGCAAACACAAAGCACTGAGTATTGAGGAATGAACTTGGGACCTCTTGATTGCTGGGCACTTAAGTATTCTACTACTTGAGCCACACCCAGTCTTTTGCTTTTAGTTTATTTTGCAGATAGGGTCTTTTTTTATTCTCCCAGGCTGGCCTGAGACCATGATCCTCCTACCTCTGCCTCCTGAGTAGCTAAGATTTCAGGAGTGCACCACCATTCCCTGTTTGTTTTTGATACAGAGTCTCACTGAGTTTTGGCTGACTGGCCTTGAACTTCAATCCTCCTGTCTCTACCTCCTCAGTAGCTGTGTGCCACTATTCCCAGAAAAAGTGTGTGTGTGTGTGTATGTGCATACACACACACACTTTTTTTTTTTTTCCAGTAGTACTGGAGTTTGAGCCCAGAGCCTCACGGTTATTAGGCAGGCACTCTACCACTTGAGCCATGCCCCGTCCGTCCCTGGCAGATTTTTTTTTTTTTTTTTTTTTTTGCAGTACTTGGTTTAAACTTAGGGCCTTACACTTGCTACATAGGCGCTCTCTCACTGCCAGCCCCCAGAAAAATCTTTAAATTTGTTAGTTTTTCTCAAATTAGATGTGAAAGCTGAGGTTATAAGCTATTTGCTATATGTAATTTACACTGCAATGAATAAAAGCCAAAAAAAAGAAAAAGGAAGAAAAAAGAACAAACTCTTAATGTCACCAGTTTGTCATTGGAGTCGGACACATTGTATGAGTCCCATTTAGGAGGACAGCACCCTGTTGAGTCAGCAGCCAAGAACAGAAAACCTGTCTTCCTAGTTAAGATTCTGTCAAACGAATGCTAACAGTTAGAGGGAAATGAGAAACCTTGTACCTGAATCTGTTCCTCTGCAGAGTCCGGTTTAGATAAGGCATCCTTGAGTCTTGTGGAGGGATGGTGGATGGTGCTGGCTGCTGGTCAAGCTCCTCTCCAGCAGTTAAATCAGTCAGGTTGCATTCACTCATCCATGTGGAACAGCTGTTAGTTCACAATACTGTATTTTCTCCTCACCCCTACTCAGGAGGCTTCTTGGGGACTGGCTTCCCCAGGAAGGTCCTGCAACTGACAGCCGTGTAGGGCATGCTACTGATAGAGCAGAGGCCACCCATGCCATTGTCCTCTGCTTCTTCCTGAAGGAGCTTTCTTGTCGTAAGGTGGCACCCAAGTGAGCAGGAAAGAGTAACAGCTTGAATTATGCTCCTGCCCTGGCTGCCTTGAGGGGCTTTGTGTCCTCCTTCTAGGCATCTCCTCTGGTGGCTGGGGCTACTGGCAGCTGACTTTCTGGGAAGTCTGTTTACACTGCCTTCTATTAGCAGGGTAATGGAGAGGAACCTGAAAAGCAGGTTTAGTTTGTGTGCAGTATTTTGATGGAGGAAAGGTGACAGCAATGGGCTGGGCATCACCAGTTAGGGCTTGTGCCTAGAAACCATGGGAGTGACTACTTTAGCCACTGGGCTTTTCTCACACTCTTGCATTTGGGCCTGTTATCAAAGCAGTAGATGGTGCCTTGGACCCCTGGGAACACAGGCATGTGCCAAGGCAGGACCTGCTGACCACTGTCTCTCTTTGTGGACAACCAGGTGGACCTAGATGCTTGTAAGATATGTCTTAATCCTGAGACTTGGGGTTCATCTCATCCTGGTTTCTCCACTAAATTTGTGTGAAAACCACCCATGGAGAGGGACTGTGACCACTGTGATCCTCACCTCCCCTTTGTCTGTGGGATTGCAAGGCAGGCTGGGCCTCAGCACATTCAGCTGTGGGTTATCCTTTACCAGACCAGTTGTAAAAAGGCTCCTACAGACATGTGTGTCATGGGCAGTGCTGTGGGAATCTGTGGGAGTGCAGATGCCCTTTCCCCTCAGTGCCACATGTTTGTGTCAGTTTTTCATGTAGCACTTCTGTGTAAGTAGCTATCCCGCCACCCCACTGCCTTAGTCGCCCCAGGCACAGCCTACCCACCACTAGTGGATGCCTCATGTTTCTTCATTAATATCCACTTGAAATATGTTGATTTGGAAAGGAAGGATGTCCTGCACAGGTTCTACCTCCACTTCCCAGTGTCCAGCAATGAGAGTAACAGTGTTAGTGCTGTGTGGACCTTGTTGATTGCCGAGCAGATCACTGTCTGCTTCTGTGAGAAATACTCTGTCTCTCTCCAGTTCATCCTTGGGTTTTTACATGAACCTACTAGCCTTTCAGATTCCCCATCATCACCAGATCTCATGACAGAAACAGGCAGGTGGAATGCTTCCTGTTCTGGGGCATCCATCCTGTTCCAGTCTGCACTGCACATGTAGTAGCTGTGCTCCCCAACCCCCAAGTCTCCTTGGGCTCCCTTCCTCTTGCCTGGGCCCTGGATCTTTATGGTTGCTGTGTATAAAAGGTAAAGTGGGAGGCCTTTTGATGCCGAAATTATCATTATTTCCTTACTTCTAGTTGGTAGGAATTAAAGGTTGAAAATCATATGCTATAGAAGCATTGTCTGGGCATCTTCCACCCACTGGCGCTGTTAGTATCCATAGAGTGCTTTGGCAGCAGTATTCAGCCTTTAGCTGTATGCTTCTGTCTAGAATGTGTAAGAATCTACTCCCTATAGTGTCTTTCATCTCACTATGTAGCTGAAGCTGGCCTCAAACTCACCATCCTCTTGCCTTAGCCTCCTTGGTGCTGGGATTACAGTTGTTTCCTTTTTTATCCATATTTTTCTTCTGCCTTTTTTTTTTTTTTAAACAGGTCTGGGGGTTTTAACTCAAGACCTCACATTCGCTAGGCAGGCTCTACCATTTGAGCCATTCTGCCAGCCCTATTTTGTGTTGGGTATTTTTGAGACAGTGTCTCTCGAACTGTTTGCCCAGGCTGTCCTCAAACCTCAATCCTCCTGATCTCTGCCTCCCAAGTAGCTAGGATTACAGGTGTGAGCCACCAGTACCCAGCCCTGCCAACATTCTTAATAGCTTGGCTGTCCCCAGGAAAGGGACTGTGATAACAAAGTCTGCTTAAACTTCAGACATGATACTGTGTAAAACCAAAAAAAACAGAGTCCAGAGGGCACTGGGGCCACCATGATGGGGCAGGCTCCAGGCCATGTCTGGGACAGTGGTGGCATCAGATCAACAGGGCAGCTGGTAGAATGGCTTAAGTGGTAGAGCACTTGCCTAACAAGTTTGAGGCCCAGAGTTCAAACCCCAATACCACCACCACAAAAAAAAAAAAAAAGGCATTTGGACCTGCCACACTGAGCAAAACAGGAATGCATAGCTCCCATGGGTACCAAGAAATGGAGAGGTGGTTTCCCTGTGGTGGGTGCTTGACAGCAGCCGGAAGAGTTGACCCAGTTAGAAAGTCACTATCTGACAGTCATCCAAGTCATGCAGGCAGAAACATTAGGGGTACTGAAACCAGAGGAGGAGAGATGGTGAGGAGCTGGATCTCCCACAAAAGGCCCTTTGGCACACAGTCACTGGAGGAGGGTATACAATGTGGAGCCTCAGGCCTGGAAGGTGTCATACAGAGGCTACTGCATGGTGCAGTTAGCGTGACTGACTCATGTACCTAGTTCACACACATAAGGGTGGTCTGAATGCACCCCCTAGATTCATGTATGGAAAAGTGAATCCCATTGGAACAGTGTTTGGGTCACAAGGCTCCATCCCTCATTAGTGGATCAGTGCCACCATAAACTATCTCCTCCTGCATGTGAAGACACAGTATTCCTCCCCTCTAGAAGACGCAGCACAAGGCCCCCATCTCAGAGCCATTCAACCTGATTGTACCTGGTCATAATCTTGGGCTTGCAGTTTCCATCTGTTGTTGAGATGATAAGTCACCTGATCTGTGGTGTTCTGTTATGGCAGCATGGAAATTTCACCTCCCTGTTTTGTTCACCTTCTTGTGAATTAGTTAGCTGTCTCTGTTAGCACATAGACACATCTTTTTTTGAAGGCTGCATGGCCTTCCATTGTTTGCTTTTACTATCAGGTGCTAACCATCTCTAAATTTCCAGCAGTCAACATTTGAGAAAGTGATAAAGTCCCTATTTGGATTAAATAAAACTAAAAAATAAAAGTGCTCACCAGATGGTGAGCAAGTGTAGCTGTGCTCAGGCACCCTGCAGCCTAACAGCAACAGGGTAGATGAACTTTGGAGACACTCTGCTCCCCTGGCCAGCCATGTAGCCCTGGGGACCCTAGGCAGTCAAGTGGGCAGGTCTGTCTCCTGGGAACTGAGATTGCATGTATCCCCACTGCAGGAAAAGGGATGGGAGGAGACTTGTGGTCTCTACTAGGAGGATGGGCTCTGACTAGCAACAGGGCTCATACTGGCTGCACAAGTCCTGAACACCTTGTTTTCCAGGTATCTGGCCAGTGTCGTTTCCACCCATCTACCAGCATGGGGAATATCTTTGCAAACCTCTTCAAGGGCCTTTTTGGCAAAAAAGAAATGCGCATCCTCATGGTGGGTCTTGATGCCGCAGGAAAGACAACAATTCTGTACAAACTGAAGCTGGGTGAAATCGTGACCACTATTCCCACCATAGGTGAGAAACCAAGCTGAGGCCACAACAGGGGTGGGGGCTGATCCTGGGGCTTCTGGGTGCAGAGGGCCCTCAGCTACATACAACCCTGCCCTCAGGTTTCAACGTGGAGACTGTTGAGTACAAGAACATCAGCTTCACTGTGTGGGACGTGGGTGGCCAAGACAAGATCCGACCGCTGTGGCGCCACTACTTCCAGAACACCCAAGGTGAGGTGCCAGCTTCTTGGTCAAGTCCCATGGCCTTGCTGGCTCCATGACATGAGGAAACATTACAGCATCATGGCCAGAAGAGCCAAACCAGGGCCAGGAGGACGAGCTGCAACCCTTAGGATTGGGTCTGTGGCCTGTAGGTTGGTTGGGTGGGGAGTGTTCAGCATGTGCAGTGATGTGGCTGCGTTGCAGGCTTGATCTTCGTGGTGGACAGCAATGACAGAGAGCGTGTGAATGAGGCCCGTGAGGAGCTCATGCGGATGCTGGCTGAGGATGAGCTCCGGGATGCTGTCCTCCTGGTGTTTGCCAACAAGCAGGTAGGTGTCACCAAGGTTCTCTCCAAGGGCACCCATGTTAGGGAGGGAAGAGGGCGGGTATCAGACCCCATGGCCCTTGCCCTGTCCTTGGGACAGGCTGCTGGTGGCCCTGCTGCTGATGCATTCTTCCCCTCAGGACCTTCCCAATGCCATGAACGCTGCTGAAATCACAGACAAGCTGGGGCTGCACTCTCTACGCCACAGGAACTGGTACATTCAGGCCACCTGTGCCACCAGTGGGGACGGGCTCTATGAAGGACTGGACTGGCTGTCCAATCAGCTCCGGAACCAGAAGTGAACCAGAACTCCCCCTCCCCCTCACTTCCTCCTCTCCGCCCTCCGCTTTCCTCTCATGTGGCAAACGTGCGACTCTGTGGTCCTGAGTGCCAGAAGCTGTCTCCATGGGTTGGTCACAGTGTGCATCGCATCATGCTGTACATGTGCAGACGCAGCCTGCAGCCAGGTTTTTATTTAATGTAAATAGTTTCTGTTTCCACTGAGGCAGTTTCTGGTACTCCTATGCAATATTACTCAGCTTTTTTTATTGTAAAGAGAATCAACTCACTGTCAGTACTGAGAAGGGATTTGGGTGTTTGGGCACCTGGTCTCCAGGAGCCACTGAGCTATAGATCAGTGTCAGGATCCATTTGGTGGCTGGTTTTTAACCCAAACTCAGTGCATTTTTTAAAATAGTTAAAAATACAAGATAAGCAGAACACTTGAACACACAGAAGGGAGACTATGCCTAGTGTAGGTTTTGCAGTAACCGCCTGAATGCTAGTCCATCAAATCAGCTGTTCCCTTATGGGAATGGGAGATACGGTGATGAACAAACCATTCGCTGCATGGACACAGTAGAGCCCCTGTGACTCGCCTGTCTTTGGGTCACCTGCATTCCATAGCGTCGTGCTTGTACTCGTGCTCACGTGGTCACCTAGGGGCGGGTAGGGGCCATCATGGGGCTGCAGGGCACAGCCTCATCCTTGGTGAGTGTGTGGCCAAGCGGCAGCCTGTGTTCCTAGCTCGCTCTTGCGCTTACTCTAAGCGCTGGCAGGAGGCCTGGGTCTCACCAGCAGAAGCGTGTGCAAGCTGGGAGGGTCAGTCCATTCCAGACCCAAAGCCCTGGAGCACCCCCATCTCCATGTGTGAAATAGCTTCCTCCCTCAGCCTGCAAGGGTCCGATTTGCCATCGAAAACGACGACCTCTACTTTTTTCTTTTGTATTTTGATAAACACTGAAGAAGTTGGAGCTGTTAAATTTATCTTGGGGAAACCTCAGAACTGGTTTATTTGGTGTCGTGGAACCTCTTACTGCTTTCAATACACGATTAGTAATCAACTGTTTTGTATACTTGTTTTCAGTTTTCATTTCAACAAGCACTGTAATTATAGCTATTAGAATAAAGTCTCAACTATTTCATGGGCTTGTCAGTGGTTTAGTGTCGCTGCCAAGAGGCTGCCAACTAAAAAGGGGAAAAACGGCCAGGGCTTTTCACCGTAGACAGCATATGGCCTTGAACCCTGGATACTTTCTCTAGGTCAAGCCTCAGTGTGCATGTGTGTATGAGGAAACCTGATAACATGGGGTGCTTTGTGTCAGCTGAGGTATGCCCCCCTCACAAACTAGCAATTGGTTGGGGCACATGTCCCTGGATCACAGTGGCAATAGCAGGTCCTAAGTCTGTCCTCTCTGCTGTAGGTGGAACCTGGTAAGATATGTTTGGCCCTTGCCCTGGCTAGGTGGACTGACTCTTCATCCCCTGAGACAGCATCTTAAGTAGGTAAGGGCAGTCTCCACTCAGGCATTCATATACAGGGTAAAGGTTGGTATATAAGCCACAACCCAGATCACAGAGGACACTTTGGGTCTGCCCTGGGCCATACCCAGCATTTGCAGTTTTAGATTCAGAAGCAAAAGAACAGTACACCTATGAAATCCAGCATGGGTTCTGCTGTTTGTATTCTCATACCTATGGGCACAAGGTTTTTACTTCTGGCCCACTGCCCATATAGGAGCTACCTGGACCCCAGCCAAGGCTGCCCTTCCAGGCTTAACCTCATTGACCACTTGCCTGGTTGTAAGACTGCCCCAGGACAGGGCTTTCATCACCCTATACCCTGAGGTGAGTACTGGATGAGCCCTGCCCTGTCCACACAATGTGAGGACAATAGACAAAAAACAATAGAAAGTCACAGGCAGTACCACACTACAAGCGTGGGGGGGACACACCATGGAACCTGGGCTGCTTTCTACACTAACCTGCCATTCAGATGATGCACTCTACTTTTAAAATACTTTATTCAAGTACAAAATGAGTTGATAAAAAAGTAACCATACTTGGTCACAGTTAAGCATGGAGTACCTAGACTGATGCAGCAGACAACCGAGTCTTGGCTCTGCAGTCCCCCTTCACAGAAACCTAGAGAGGTTACCACAAAGCAGCCCTCCTCCCCAGTGGCCAGTCAGCTTCCAAGGTCCAGTAGGCACAGCTCAGTCACTCAAGGGACAGCTACCTGCCTTACCAAGATGGGTTTCCCTGGGTGGGCCCACAGCTGACCCAAGTTGGGAAGTGGCAGCCATAGCCCAATTCTTACAGAGCCTAGTGGTGAGCAAGCAGGGTCCCAGCTCAGGGTAGCCAGGGATCTGGCATCTTATCAGTCCAGTAGTCTCAGTCATCAGAGCTATCTGTCCTGTCGTCTGTGGGATGGGGTCCTTCCACTGTCTCTGCTATGTCCCCATTTCCTCCTTTTATAGCAGGGGGAGGCGGAGGAGTCAGAATCATGCCGCTGGTGCCCAGGCCTTAGGAGACAAGAACAGCCAGACATTTAGAGCAAGAACCCTAGGCTAGGTAGTACTTCACTCTGCTCAATCATGCTCCAGGAGCCCCCAGCCCTCACTAAACACTGCCTGAGTGCCCAATCAGGCCTGACCAGGGCTCCCCAAGATAGAGCTGGGCCTGGGCCTACCGAGCAGGAGAAGGAGAGGAGGAAGTGGCTTCAGCCTCCTTCTTGTGTTCTTTGTCTTTCTTCTTCTTATGTTTCTTATGTTTCTTCTTTTTCTTCTTCTTCTCTTTCTTGCTTCTCTTGTGGCTTTCAATGCTGCAAGAGGGAATACAGAAAGGGCCTCAACTCCTAGGGGACAGGAATCAGCCAGCTGAGAGTGATTGAGGAGTACCCACTAGGGTAAGGGCACTCGTAACAACCAGCATCCATATGGGCTTATAACTCTTAAGCTCATTAGTAAATGAGCTTAATGTTGGCTCTTCATCCAGTGAACCAGTCAGTCCAGTGTGGAATATCCCCATCAAGGCAGAAAGCGCTGCAGGACAGTGCAGAGCTGGGCCTGTTACCACCTCTTAACTGCTCCACCTCCCAACCATCTGGGCAGCATCCCAGTGACAAACTCCCACCTGCATCCATCACCCCACTTGGTCCCCCACGGTGGCTAATGTGACCCCATGCCAATCCCAGGCTCCTTGGGCCACTGAGCAAGAAGGAAGGCACCTCCAGCCTGAAGGCCAAGGCCCACTCACCCCAGTAAAGCTCAGAGGGCTATACTGCCTCCCCATTTCCGGCCCACTGGCCCGGGCTCCGAGCCTCTCCTGTGTGCCTCCTCCAGCACTATCCCATACGGTACCAACAAAAGACTCCCAAGACAACAACTTACCCATGTTCCGCCTTGTCCTCAGCGTGTGGCTTCCTCTTGGCCGCAGCTGGAGAGGTGCCCTGGCTGCTGCTGTCCACGCGGTGGTGCTGCACGAGAAGGCGCGCAGGGCGCTCCAGGGAGTCCCGCCCCGGGTACCACAGCTCAACTCCCTCCCACCCCCGCCTTTCCCCGCCCCCCGAGGTCCCAGTGCAGAGGCGGGCAAGGGTTACCGTGAACACCGACAACCCCAGCTTCGCGGCCTCCTTGTCTTCCCGCGACAGAGCCACACGACCCGCGGAGCCACTGTAAGAACAAGGCAGTGAGGACAGTTTTGGACCACCGCCCAGTCCCGCCTCCCCCGGCCCGCTTCGCCGCACCTGGCGCTTCCCAGCCCCAGCAGCCGGTCCACGCTCTTCTCCTCGGGGTCGCTTCCCTCTCGCTTGCAAATCTCCACGAAATCCTGCAGAAGAGGACGGGAGGTGCTCTGCCGACAGAGATGGACCTCCGCCAACCCTATGGACCTCGTGCCCACGCCTCCGCCGCCAACTTACCTCCTTGCTCAGGCCGGTGGGCTGCTTCCTCACGTTCTTGTAGCCTCTGCAACATCCGGGGAGCGAGTGTCAGGGGCACCTCGTGTTCCCTCCTGGTCTCCCCTTCTCATCCCACCCCCTCAAGACCTAAGAGTCAAGCAGCCCCGCTCCTCCCGCAAGCGAAGCCCGGCTGTCTTCATCCCCGCCCCCTAGATCTCCTTAGTCCCGCCCCACAGCCCGTAGACACTCACAGCGCGGCCAGCAGAGCCTCCCTTTCGGCCTCGCGCACGGCCGCCAGCTCCTCCTCGCGGCTCGGCCCCACGCCCGGCGTGCGACCCTTCGCGTACCAAGTGAGGTCACGGCCCTTCTGCCAGCGGCCCACAGGCGCCATCAGCGAATTCCCCAGGTAGTTTTCCCTCTGCTTGTCAGTCTTCACGTCCTCCCAATTAAACTGGTCCTGCCCGCCGCGCACACCGCCGCGGCTTGAGCCGAACATGGCGCCAAAACCGCCGCAGGACTACCACCGCCTGCGAGAGCCGGACAACCAGCCCGACTCTGCAGCAGCTCCAGACGCGGGCCGTGACGTCACGCCTCGGCCGCCTCACGCTTGCGCACCTCACTACTGGGCACGCACGTTGTGCGTATCCGTGCGTCTGTGCAGTGCAGCAGCAGGCCACGCCCTCCCGCAGTCCTTTTCTCCTACACAGTATACCACCCGCCCTCTGGTCTGCTTACGGTTCTGACACAGACTGGAAATCCAGGCTCACCTAATCACTTCAACCCCAGCCTTACCCACTGATGCATCCTGCGCCATTTCCTCGCGCGCCTGCGCACTACACCTCTCCACCTCTCCAGCTGAGCCTCGTGCGCCTGCGCCGAGCAAGCTGTTGGGCTAGAGCGCTAGCTACTCTTGTACAGTGGCAGATACTGGAAATTCTCCCTTGTACAGTGCACCAAAGTCTACCGGCTGCGGGGTGGCTTAAGAGCTCTGGAGGCTGGTTGATCACCGGTCCGGAAACTTCCTGAGGTTGGCAGGGTTGTCTCCGGCCTGTGGCCTGTGCGGATAGCTTGGCGCGCAGACCAGCATGCGAACCTCGGGGCACATGTTTGGTGCCTCCCCGAAAACCAGGCAGCGCGATGGCTACAAAGTACCGGGTTCCCAGATCACTGCACACTAAGCACAACAGTGGAGTTTTCTTTAGTGAAACGAGGGACGGAGTTCCTTCTAACACCGAGGGGCGATAAAGTCTTGACAAAAATAGGTTCGTTGCTCTGCACTGAGGCACAACATGGCACAAAAGCAAGTACAATGAAGGCCACAAGGACCAGGTAACCTTGACTCAGAGCAACCTAACGTTTTCTCTGCAGGTGCAGTTTGGCAGTGCTGCAGAGGGGCGTGCGGCATAAATGACTGGCTTTACTGACAAAGACTACGAATAACACTTAATTGTATTTTGTTCTGATTGGGCAGTGCCAAGAAAAAAGTCTGGGATAACTCAGAAACTCTATGAAAGTGAGCCTAACACTCGTTTGGAACCAACTGAATCACTGGTTGTAACTGGCAGCCATTGAATGATTTGATATCAGGAGTAAAACTGTCACAAGCCATCTACCTGGGGTCCTTCTGCAGAAGCCTGTTAGAAATCTTGGGTAAGTAGGAGAAACTCCTCCAGTTATTCCTGAGCCGTGGGATTTTTTTTTTTTTTTTTAATAATCGTAAAGAACAGTGGATGACAATGGGCAACAGCAGGTGGACAGCTCCTGGCCTCAAGATTGAACTGAGACTCTCTGAGGGAAGAGAAGGGGGCAAATGTTACAGCTCTGGAGCTCTGTAGATGTCCGTTTCATTTTCACACTGCTTGGCCCTGTGGGCCATGATGTCAATATCGCACCTAGGACAGCTGCAGGCACTTCCACAGCCCAAACCAAGCAAGCTTTGCTCCTGCTTCTGTTGCTGCTGTAGCCAGCCCTAATCAACCACCACCCATGGAGGCTTCAGCTGACTGCCATCTACTTCTGTACTGCTATGGCCTCTGCTGTTGTGAGTGGGACAGCCTGCTTACATAGCCAGAAAGGGGTGTGACAGGAGTGTCTGTACCAATCATGCAGTCCCCTCATGCAAATGAAGGATTTGTATTTGCATTTGTGCCAGTCACAGGTCTTTTGCTGGGTCACCAAAGGAAGTACTGCTCCTCTGTCACAGATGGAAATGGCTATAGGATCTTCTAGAATTCATAGAGGCTTGTGATGGCAAAAAGTCCATCACAACCTGTTTTCTGGTGCAGTGTCAAGGTGAGGAGGGTTCAAGGTGATCAGTGCTAGTATGAAGGCAGCCTAGCTGCCTGCCGGCAGTTCTTCCCTCAAGGCAGCCAGAGTCCCAGGAAAGGGCCTAGTGTCTGTTAATTAAGGGGTTAACTCTCCCCAACCTCCAACATCTCAACATATTTATTTTATTTTATTTATTTATTTTGGCAGTACTGGGATTCAAACTCGGCGTTGCACTTTCTCGGCAGATGCTTTACTGCTTGAGCCACACCTCCCGCCTCGCCTTCAGCACATTTAAAGAAAAAAAAATTAAAGGATGTTTGCAATAAAGACTTATCATTAACATTAGTAGTGCTTTAATAGTGTGTGACAGTACTCTAACAATGTCCTGATGGCTGAGGGAAAGGTGGGTCCCTATCATCTTTTCTTTTTTTGGCAGTACTGGGGTTTGAACTCAGGGCATCACACTTGACAGGTGCTGGGATCTCAAGGGTCCCTGACCAGAATGGACCTAAGGAAGGACTGAAGACAGGAGACACATGAAAGGACTCACTCACTCAGGAAGGGAATGATGAGACACATGACCAGAAGGCTGGTGACCTAACTGGCAAATTTTTATTTTTGCATCAGGCTTTTTAAGCAGTATAAAGCAGGAAGTTATACAATGCAAGAAGAACTTCTATTCCTGGGAAACAATGTCCTTTACCTGAAAAACAGTGTTCTTGCTCCAATCTCCTAGGTTACACAAGCGAAACTCAGACCCTTCTAGTTTCAATGACGACACCCAAACCTCCCTGTTTTCATCTAGCTTCACTTGGTTTCACATACATAAAACTCGGGTCTGGTTGCAAAGGGCTTGTGCCCTGTTTCTGACCTTTCATAAACAAATACCTTCAGGTTAATATTTCTTTTCTCCAGACAAAGGGAGCCACTCCATGTTTCCTCAAAACCTCAGTGAGAGACATGGTACACTTGCAGTTTCTGACCTTGTCAGGATCCTGCTAAGATGCAACGACCTTGTCAGATTGCAGCTCATGGCTCCCAACAGACAGGCAACCATTCTACTGCTTGAGCCACACCTTCAGCCTTCCAACAATCTTCAAAATGAGTAAATGCACTTAATTGTAAGAATCAGCTTAGATTGGGTCTTTTCTGTCAAAGGATTTAATCAGTAACCACCACTGTTACAAATGCTAGTCTCACTAACTCGTTTCCCACTGTTGGAATTAATAACCCTCCAGTGCCGAAAATAGACACACAAGAGACAGAAAATCTTGACAAGGCAATTTCTCTTGATCAATATGGGGCAAGCATGTGCTCACTCCTGCTAAGCAAACATGCAAGGACAAAATGAGTGGCAGTGGCTCTTCCTTATATCCTCACCTGGGATTTGTCCAGGTCAAAGGTTCATAGTCTCTCTCAATTGGCTAAAAGGCTTGGGGGATGGGTTATGGCATATAGTTTGGCAGGCAGTGGAGTACAGGAATCTGGAAGAAGAAGCAAGGACCCTTTAAACATGCAAGTCACCGGTGACCTGAGGAATTTTTAAGTAATCTAAGAGTGTAACAAATACTTTGATAGAAAAGATCATTTTTCTTCCACCATACCGTCACTTCATAGACTCTGCTTAACCTGATAAAAGTTTCTTTTAAGAACAAAGGGTCATTATCCTCAGTCAGACAAAATTCCACTAGGTCCCTGGTTCCAGAGCTGCTAACCTAAAACAGTTATTGCTTCCCTGAACTTTTAAACTTCATTGTCTTCAAAGCACTCTCCCAAAGTTCCCTTTCCAATTAGCCAACCCCTTAGACTGTGAACCCAAAACCTCCCCAATTCAGGGGAGGGGCAGTATTACATTAGAGATAAAACCTGAGTGGACTTCCTGCCCAGTGTGCTTGCTATTTGTCTGTGGTGCACCCTTCCGCAGAAGTAAATTTTGCCTTGCCTGTTGACTTCTAAGTTGTATGGGCTCTCTCTCATGATACCCCAGTATCTTAAAGATATTTGTAGCAACATGGGGGCCCACTTTGGATTTTCATGTCACTCAGTGAGCCCTGGAGATCCCCTTCCTCAGGGGAGATGTGTCCCACCACTTTCTTTTTGCAGCAGCCTTAGGGCTAGGGGAATCTGGGGCGACCAGGTTAACTGTGCACAGACCAAGGTAAGAAAGACAAGTACTGCTTTGGAGGTCGGGACATCCTAGAGGCTGTGTGGGCATGACTGGGATCATGAGGTCGAGGAAGATCTTTGGATAGAATATAAGAAACCTCTGATACAGGGGGTTGAATATTCTCCCAAGTGTAAGGAACTGCCAAACAAAGACCACACCACATGTAGAAAGAGAATTTATCGGAAGAACAGAGTGCTGGGCTGACTCAGGTTCAGAGTGCAGCAGCTCAGCTGGAATGGGTAGTGGGCTTTATAGGAGGGGCCACACCAAGGGGAGGGAGGGTGTTCCTCTCAGAGAACAGCTGGGCCACTGGCCTCCATTTATCTGTGATCACCAGATAGAATGGGTTGACGTGCATAGCTAGTTGAGAAGTGGGAAGTTCCTGCGGGTTTGCAAGCAGGGAAACAATCAGGGGAGTTTTGCAAGTGGTCATAAATCAGGGAGGTCTGGTTTCAGTGTAAGCCTTGGGACTCTCTGCCTGCCCCAAGAATGCCAGGGACCTAACGTTCCAGCCTTTTGTTGGTAATATGGGCGCCGTTTGTTCTAGCTACTTCATGCTGAGTGAGGGCATCATTGGGGGGTGGGGGGAATCCAACCAGAATTTTGGAAATTTGTGAGGTCCCCATGAGTGGAGGTAGATGGTTTTTCCCAGGCTTCATTTGCAGACAAGGCCAGTTGTTGGTAGGCCAGAGAAGGTTGTAGTAGCACCTGGTGGGAAGTCTGTCTGTTGAGCTCCCCAAATAATCCTGGAGGCATCTATGGTTAAAAAGCATTTTCCTGGGTTAGGGGTTTGTATTTCCATAGCATCATTACATGTGCAGCCATTTTTATTTCTATAGTAGCCTCTATGAGGGTCCTAATAGATCGTATAACCAAGGGAAGTAAGCAGGGAAGTATTGTGCATGCTCCCAGGATTAGGCCCACTGCCCCTATCAATGTTTTAAATCCACCTATGACAGAAAACCATCCTCCAAACAAGCCATTGGGATCCCATCCTTTCCAAGTCTGGACAGGGACATGGGCAAGCTTTGTCATCCTATCTGCAATTTCCTCTATGGCTTTTCCTTCATCATCAATCTGCAGGCAGCAGTTGCTCAGGTTAAATTTTCCACAAACTTCTCCCTCAGAAGCTAGCAAATAGTCTAAAGCCAAGTGGTTTTGATAGATAGCATTGTGCATCTTAGTGTTTTGCTTTGCCAGCAAATTGAGGGCTCTTGTAGCTTTATTAGTTATAATTTCGACAACAGCCTGCAGCCTGATGATGTGGTTGAACATGTATATATGGGTATGGTAGCCCCAGGACCCATCCTCTGTCCAGGTGGCAGGACCATAATACTGGATGATTCACTCAGAAGGCCATGTGTCATCCTTCCAAGTGCCTATTTGTAAGGTTCCCTGTTTTTTTCTATTTAATCTTGTTCATATATGGGGACTCCCAGGTCTTCACCTTGTCTGAGGGGAAGCAAGAAGAACGGATGGTCTGATGGAGCCCATCACACAAGACCCAAACCAGCTTCTAGGCAGCACCATATAAGCTTGTCTCCCACAGAGCCAATACAGCCCCCTGGGAGCCTGCAATAAGATTGTTCCATGCTTTTTTGAGATTAGAAAAGTTGGCCAGTGGTTGGGGCTGGGGCTCTATATGGTTTGGAGTACCCCACCACTGAGTCTCTTGGGCTGTGTCATTGTAAAACTTTTGTCCTAGACAAGTTAGGTCCCCCACCGAGGTGGATATTTTTTTCCTTGGCAGAAGATACAATAATTTCCGATAATGGAAGTTTTAAGGAGCCAGACACCTGTCCTGTGTCATGGGAAGGCACTCTCATTGAAAGGCACTCTCATTGAAAGGCACTTGTGGGTCTAACTCCCTTGCCTCCCAAGGCCAGTGGTTTCCCATGTTGGTTTCCCTGCAAACATAACACGAAGTGACATCTAGTGTCTGGGCTATAGACTTGACCAGTGAGAGGAACAAGTTCTTAGTTTTAACAGAAATGGGGAATTTATCTGTCATTTCCTCATAAAAGGAGTGGAAGACCTAGTATGAGGAACTCTCATGGGTAACAGTTATTAACTTAAGGTGTAACAGACTCCCAGGGTCAAAGTCTCTGCCATCTATCCTTATGCCAATTATCTGTCCCTGTGTCCAATCAGATGGCTTAAGTACAGTAAAATTTACAGGGTTACAGGTGCCTTGATTATATTTAGAGGTAGTAGTGCCCTTTTGAATGAGGGCTGTGTAGTTAGCCCCATGCCATGTGGCCCATGAAACACAACTCCAATAAGGACAAAACTGATAATTCTCTTCACCACATGACCAACAGTTGTCTCCCCAGCACATATACTTTTCATTTAATGTATAGGCCCTTTCCCAACCCAGGCCCCCACAGCCACAGGATGTACCTCCACATAGCCTGTACACTTGGTCTATGGGTGCACATGCATCAAACAATAATGACACTGGTTTATCAGGATCAAACAGCTGGGTGAAAGTAACAAAGTCCCCAGAGAAGCGGCCACTCCTGAGTTCTAACCATTGCTCTTGAAGGTGATAAGTGGGGTTGAAGCAGGTATATTGATTATCACAGGAGCCCACTTGATAGGTGGTGTGATTGTGGGTGCATGACCCAATGACAGAGCCTGCACAGGAATAGTAAGTATGGAAAAGTAAAGTCTTAGTAACAATACTTCCTGCCCACACAGTACGCATACATGGGTCACAGGAGAAGGACTCTAGGGCTGCAAAGGGAAAGCAGATCGAGAGCCAGATGAGGACTAAGAAATTATGTAGGAGTGGAAGAGGGAGAAAGTTTGCAGGAGAGGCGTAGCCACGTGGAGCCTAGTGGTATGCAAGAGTACTCATCCTTTGCTGTAGCAGGAGAGTCTGAAGTTGGTGGACAATGTTTTAACCTTGAGAGGTACTGCCACTGAGGGATCTCATTGAGCTTGACAGTGGTGGGTTTGTGAGGATGACCAGATGAGGTCCAGTCTGCCAACGTCCCAACAGAGAGGGTCAAAGATCCTTTAGGAGAACAAGATCCCCTGGTTTAACAGGCCCTTGGAGGGATGGGGCAGGATCTAGTCTGCATGCTCTCTGAGAAGTTCCCTTAGAAGGTTAAGGTAAGGTAGATAATCAGCCAAAGGAGCAGAGTCTGTTGAAGGCAAGTTTCCTAAGAGAAATGGGCTGCCATACATTATTTCGAAGGGGCTCAAGAAGAAAGGGCTTCGGGGGGTGGCTCTGATGCAGGCCAAAGCTAAGGGCAAGAGCTGAGTCTAGGGCAAGTGGAACTCAATGGAGAGCTTTTTTAGATGTTTTTTTATTATTCCATTTATTCTCTCTACTTTTCCTGATGATTGAGGGTGGTAAGGGATATGTAGGTTCCAGGCCACTGCCAGGGTACAGGAGACAATTTGGGTTACTTTAGAGATGAAAGCTGGACCATTGTCAGATTGTAAAGTCCAAAGCAATCCAAAGCAGGGGATGTCATTGATTAAGTGGGTAGACACTACGTCTGCTGACTCGCCTGTAGTAGGAAAAGCCTCAATCCATCTAGATAAGGTGTCAACCAGGGTTAATAAATATTTAAGTTTTTTATGAGCTGGCATATGGGTAAAATCAACTTGCCAATCTTCCCCTGGTATGGAGCTCTGGAGCTGGTGAGCACAGAAGGAAGGGGGTGGTCTCAGGCCACCCTGGGGGGAAACTGGGCACAGGTGGGGCACTTTTGGGTAATCTTTTTCATGACAGATGGGTGAGAAGGATGAAAGAATAAGGGTTGAAGAAAGTGGAGAAGGGGCTTAGTGCCAATATGAAAGGTTTTGTGAATGGCCCTTAGAACCCCCTCTGCTTGTATGTTGGGGAGAACATGTTTTCCATTTAAAAGGAACCATCCCTGTGAACCTGGTGTGGCTCCTAGATTAATAAGTCTGTCTTGCTCTTCTGATGTATAGGTAGGGTCTAGTTTAGGGGTAGTTATGAAAAGTGCCATGGGGGGAGTCTGAGCGCTAGCCCTTTTTGCCTCTTTGTCAGCAAAGGCATTGCCTTGGGCAGTCTCTGTAGTTCCTTGCAATGGATTACTGCTACTTTTGTGAGAAGGGAAGAGGCCTTGAGCAGCTTAAGAATTAGAGACCTGTTGGTAATGGGTGTGCCCTTTGTGGTGAGAAAGCCCCTTTCCTCCCAGAGAACAGCATGATGGTGTATAATGTGGTAAGCATATTTAGAGTCAGTAAAAATGTTGGCTGTCTTACCCTCAGCTAAGGTGAGGGCTCTGGTTAAGGTGATCAGTTCTGCCTTTTGAGAGGTAGTACCCCATGGGAGAGGACTGGACTCAATGACTTTTGTAAGGGACACTACAGCATAGCCTGCACATCTCTTGCCCTCTGAATCTAGTGAGGAGCTGCCATCTATGAACCAGGAGACATCAGGATCAAGTAGGGGTTAGCAGCATAGATGAGGTTGACAGTATGTAAGAGTTTCTAGAGTTTCTAAGCAGGAGTGTTCTAGGGGCGTGCCATCAGGAAGCAAGGTGGCAGGATTAAGGGGAGGGCAGGATAAGGAAGAAATGTGTGACGAGAAAACCCAGCATATGGCATGAGAGTGGGCCAGTAACTTTTGGCTGATGGAGGAGACCATCCACCCCCACCACGGAGACCTGTGAAGGATAAAGCTTACCCGAAAAGTCAGGTAGCACCGAGTAGGTGGCACCCTTGTAAGGAAATCGGCCTACCTGCAACTTGGATGTTTACCCTGGGCTCCTCCGAAGTGATCTTGAAGGAGGCTGAGGTCCCAGGGTCGCATCAATCTTCTGCTGCCAGGCCCAAGAAGTCCGAGAAGACTTCACTCTGTTGAGAGTGGGAGTGGGAGACTGACCTACCTTGTAGAGACAAAGAGGGGCAGTCAATCCTCCAGTGTCTGGCCACATTGTGGACAGGGTCCTGGCAGTGGGCAAGGTGAAGGGCAGTTTTTTGCCCAATGTCCTGTCTGGTTACACTTGAAGCAGGCCCCTGGAGGCATGCGTTTTTGTCCAGTCCATCTCGAGGAGGTGGCCTCAGGGCAGTCGCCAAGAGCTGGGCCTTTAGCTGGTTTCGGGCCTCATCTTGGTAATTAAAATACTTTAAATGCCATTTTCACAAGATCTCCCTGGGGGGTCTGGGGGCCACCCTTTGCCTGTTTAAGTTTTCTTTGACTATCAGGGAAGGATTGGGAAATAAAATGAGAGTTGAGAATAATTATTCCATCCTTGGAAGATGGGTCTAGCTTAGTATAGCGGGTTAAGGTGCCCTAAGAAGTCAGCGGGGTTTTCATTTGGGCGTTGGATAATTTCTCTAAGTTTGTCAAAATTGACTGCCCTATGGGAAGCAGTCTGTAGCCCTGCTAGGAGGCAAGTGAGCATATAATTCCGGGTGGCTAGCATAGTGGGGTCCTGATAGTCCCAATGTGGGTCCTCATGTGGCACAGCCGTAGATCCCACTGGGAGAGTGAGAGCTGTGCAGTGGACATCATCGGCATGTGCCTGGGCTGCCAACCAAACCCTTTCCTTTTCTTTTATTTTTTTTCTTTTTTATAGTTATAAAAATACCACCAAGTTGAAAATCTTTATTTTGCTAAGAAATACAAATAGAATTAATACAATGGTACACATGTTCTATGGTTTCTAAACATCTCACCATCAATGGTTTCTGTGACAGACTGTTGTCCTTCATAGTTCAGATGCCTGATATTTTGTGAAAGCTCAACTTTTCTTCCTTTTTACCCACCAAATTAGTCTTTTCAGAAGTCTTTTGTGTGTGTGTGTGAGTACTGGGATTTGAACTCAGGGCCTTGTGCTTGCTATTCAAGCGCTCTACCACGTGAGCCACACCACCAGCACTTTTTAGAAGACTTGCCGGATGTTTTCTTTGTTTGCCTCTCCATGTTGCTGCTTAATTTGATAGATTTCATTTTCCAGTTGCACAATAGTCCGTTCAATCTCATAATTCTTAATTCTGTCTTATAATGCATGGGTCTATTAACAAATTAACTTTCTGTAAATTGTTTTTAAACAAAAATAATTTTAAGATTGCTTTCTTCCTGTTTTTTTTTTCATACAAATATAAGGCTCTAAGTTAAAAGGTTTTATGAATTATTTTCAACAATGAAAACTATAAGCTGTATTAAGGATATGGTTTTTATAAAAAAAGTTAAAAAATACTTTTGGATAAAAAAAGAATTATGTAAAAAGGTTTGTCCTCAAAAACTGTTGTCCCCTCCAAAAATG
Organism: Castor canadensis; assembly: GCF_047511655.1. NCBI lineage: Eukaryota > Metazoa > Chordata > Mammalia > Rodentia > Castoridae > Castor > Castor canadensis. The sequence continues at coordinate 48,141,351 of NC_133400.1, read as the reverse complement.
AAACTTTTAAGAGCTTATGTGAGTAATTAAGTTGACTAAAATTTAAGAGTTACATTAAAGGTGTTGTAAAGCCAAAATTGAAGGTTAAATTAAAACCTAATTCTGGAAACTCCTAACAACAAGGCTATTTTAAAAATATTGTTCTATTCTTGATAACATTTACAAAAACTGACTTTAATAAAAGACTTTTGTTTTATCAATATAACTATCAAAGATTTTTGGTGCTACAGGTTGGTCCAAGAATTTACCAAGTCAATCAAGTAGAAGAACAAGAATTTATTAAGACACAGAGAGACAATAGGCAGCTGAACACAGGAAGTGCTGCTTCATTGATATGAGAATAAAACAAATTTATTTATGTGAAGCAAATAAAAAAACAAAGCAAAAGTACATACACCCTCCAGATAGGGTGAAGGAAAAAAAACTCAACACTACACTGGAGGTCTTGAGACTCAAAATTTTACTGGAGTCAACAGAGTGGAGGTAATTAGTACAAAAAAAAAAAACTGGAGTATGTGTCATTAACTCTCAAACATTAAGAAACAAAAAAGAAAAAAAAAACTCATAAACATTGGGTTATGCATCATTGACTCTTTCCACATGTTGAGTGGAGGGAAATTTTGGTCAGGGATGGTCAGATTGGGCCTGTTAGTTTTGTGGGGGCTCCATTGACTGCAGGTCAGCAAAACCCTACTATATGTCATAAGCCAGCTATTAATGTCATTACTCTGAGATATCCCTTATCAACATCTAAGCCATCGTTTCCAGCTATCAGGTTTCCTAACTCCACACTTAATTCTCATGGTATTTACCTGTGTTCTCTGTTCATTTTTGTCAGGATTTTGACTACTGAGGTGACTGAGTCTTAACTAAATAAAAGTTTATTAAGAGTCCGTCTATGTGGCTAAACAACTGCTGTCTTGGGTGATTCTAATGCAGTTAGTTAGTGCCCTGTATGTGTCTATGACTAGGCTGTTTGGGGTCACTGACACTGCCCACCCACCCCACCCCTGACTGATGGAAATCTGGGGTTTTGGATTTTGTCAGCTGTATACACCTGTTATCATACCTACCCAAAAATCTAAGGTTTTACTGCAAGGGTAACAACTACATTAATATGTAGGTATAACCTCTATAAAAGTGTGATGCCAAGTATATGAAGCCTTCTAAAATACAAAGTTAGATAAACACTGTGCCAAACTGGTACGATTCAAATTAAAACTAATGCTAGACTTTTACAGGTTTTTTATACATGTGTTCTTAATTATAACGAGAAGGAATTAGTGGTACCAATATAGTGCTACCAGTCATAATTGTTATCCTAAAGTGTTGTAACTATAAAAATACGTAGACTGTTCTATTAGTTGCTAAATCATTTATCAGAATTTTAACCATGATTATTTTAAGTTTTTGTCATTACAGTCCTGATCCTTCTGGGGCATTTACAATTTGAGTCCATGGAAAATGACTCTAACAAGTACTTATCTGTCAGTCAAGTTAGGTTTTTAAACATCTACTTTTGTTGGATTTTATTTTGTCTTGTCCTTGTCTAAAAGGCACTCCTTCTAAGCCTCTTTGTTGCTTAAATTTGGCCAAAAAGGTCTAGTTGACACTGACTTCCACTTGACCTGCTTGTTACTTATTGCCCAATGTGGGACAAAAACAAAAATTCCAAAAGAAAGCTAATCTTGGCCGCAAAAAAATCAAAATAAAAAAACTCTTCAGAGGATACTGCTCAAAGACAAACAGTTTGGAGATAAGCAAATACAGTCAAAATTCAAAGGGAGTAACTTGTGCCAGACCTCTAAGAAAATAAAGCCAAGAGGGTTACAGAAATAGCTGTTATGCATGTTTGGCTCTCTAGCATTAAAGCCCTTCCAGGTATAAACGCATACTTTTGGCCAGGGCCTTCTACTTAAACAGAGACAAAGTGAATATTTCTATTGGCTCCAGACATGTCCTTGATACTTAAAGATGGGTGTTTAGTTTTGGATTTAAACAATGGGTTTTCCTTGGTCCTATATAGCCCCCTTATTTTACCATCATGAGACAAGTTAGTTGCCTACTGATAATGTATTGTTGCCATGGTAGTTCTACACAATACAAAAAACAAAATAAAACAAAACAAAGGCTCAAACATTTGAAAAATGTGCTACAGCCAACACCTCCTGCTACATGTATTTCAATACCACTGGACAAATTGACACTAGTACAAAAATAGTTCTCAATAAAGCTAAATAGTTTAAAAAATCAATAAATACACAAGTTGTTGGGTGAGTATGAGGGAAAATTAAATCTTGGCTACCATCTCTAACCTGGCTCCTCCCTCGATTTTCTGGCTGCAATAGTTATTTATTTTTGGTCCATGCATTCTCAATCTTCTTGTCAAGTTTGTTTCTTCAAGGTTAGAGACAATCAATCTCCAGATGGTGATGAAAACAGCCATACATGCCAAAGACGCCCTCCTGGTACCAAGGACACCTTGACAGACCGCCCCCCCGCCACCCCGCTCAGTATCTTGGAAGAAGTCCCACGATGCACCCTCTCAGCCTGAAGCAGTCAGACAGAGCCAATGCCCCTTTTCCTGATGGAAGTCAAGGTTACCTCTAGAAGGGTTGAATGTAAGGTGACAAATGTAAGGAAAAAGAAAATAACAAAAATGTCCCTAGAAACAAACAACAAAAATAACCCTGGAGATGTAAAGGGATGAATGACAAAAGTAACTTTATTTTAAAGAAATAAAAGGACATATTTAAAAGCAAAACATTTAAAAAGACATAAAAAAACCAGCTTTGCACACAGAGACACAGCGGAGACACAACAGTTTTTTTATTCTAGATAAGAAAAACAACATAAAACGTTCCTAAAGGCAGACATCTAAAAGCATAAAATATAGACCCTAAACTTTCCCAAGATAAACAAAAACAAAAGAGTGTGTGCAGGGGGGTTCACCAAAATAATGAATGGTAGTCATAAAATGTAGGTGACAAGACTCAAGGACAGGATGGACTAAAGAGGCCCTCTTAAAATGTTCAATCTGATAAGGATGGGTGAACAACTAGATAGTCAAGCTTGACCAAAAGTCTACTAATGCTAGCTGTTTTTTTTTTTAAAGAACTGTAAATAAAATAAAAGGGGGAAATTGTGAGAATCGGCTTAGGTTGGGTCTTTTCTGTCAAAGGATTTAATCAGTAACCACTGCTGTTACAAATGCTAGTCTCGCTAACTTGCTTCCCATACATTCGCTTCATAGACTTTGCTTAATCTGTTGAAAGTTTCTATTAAAAATAAAGGGTTGTTATCGTCAGTCAGACAAAATTCCACTAGATGCCCTGGTTCCAGAACTGATCATCAAAAACTGTTATTGCTTCCTTGAACTTTTAAACTTCATTGTCTTCAAAGCAGCCTCCCAATGTCCACTTTCCAATTAGCCAACCACTTAGACTGCGAACCCAAAACCTGCCTAATTCAAGGGAGGGGCAGCATTACATTAAAGATAAAACTTGAGTGGACTTCCTGCCCAGTGTGCTTGCTATTTGTCTGTGGTGCACCCTTCTGTGGAAGTAAATTTTGCCTTGCCTGTTGACTTCTGAGTTGTGTCCTCTCTCTCTGGTGATACCCCAATATCTTAAAGACATTTCTAACATAATGATTCATTCAATTTCTCTATATTATCCAATAAAGCATTTGGCTAAAAAAGCAGCGGCCCAAACACTTTCAAGGAACTCACAGATCAGGGATGGTTGTGTCACTGGAGAGGGGTCAAGATTTTCATTTGAGGAGAGGTTTTCATCTTACTTCCTTATTCCCAGTTTGAGGGCTCTTGAATTGTTGGTGAAAAGAACTTCAAGACAATTTACAAAGTAGAAGGTGGGCAAAGGTTTCATTAGGCAAGTATGACAATGCAATGAGAAACAGCAGGGAAAGAGGGAAACACACTCCAGGAGCTTGGAGTGCAGGGGAATACAGATGCAACTTGTGGCTCTTCCTTTGGGGATATCAGCTAAAGTAGTTTCCTCCAGATAAGTGGGGTTTTTGTGTTACACACCTCATAACTTTCAATCATTTTGCTGTTGCAAGGTTTTGACATTATCCAAGCATGGAAACATTGGGTCCAGGGTGATCTTACTAGCTAAAAGGTCTTGTGGCCTGGCTATCTATTTCTTGTAACTTTTCTGGGCATCCTGACCAAAGCATTGCTGCATCAGGCATTACTTATCTGAGCAAGGTCAAAGGAATTTTTTCTCACTATATAACTAATGGAGGAGGGGAGGTGTGCTGGGAAAAGGAATATGTACTTTCTTAAAAGATTATTTGGTACACTGGTTTTTGGTTTTTAGGGTTTTTTTTTGGCAGTACTGGGGTATTCTAGCCTGCCTCAGTTACACCCATCAGCTTCAGCTGCCTGCATGAGACTGAATGTGCTTGCCTCCCCACCTCCAAATTCATATGGTAAAGCCCTCCCCAAGGTGACAGTACTTGAAAATGAGGACTTTGGAATGTGATGAAGTTATGAGGTAGCACTTCATGAATGGAACTACTACCCATATGAAAGGGACCCCAGAGAATTCTCTTACCCTGTCTGCCACCTGAAAACACAATGAGATTGTAGATTGACTACCTACAACCAAGAACACAGTCCTCACCAGAACCCAACAATGCTGGCATTCTGATTTTGGGTGTCTTAAGGCCCTCCAGGGTGACCCCCCCCACCACACACGTTATGTGTCCTGATTGGACACATAACTTGCTGTTCTGTGACCTGAGAGCTATACATATCTTCTTCCTGGCAGGCTTGAGGCCAAGGTTGGGCCTTGAACATTTCCAGGCACTGAAAAAGGTGTTGAGGTTACTGCCCAAAACAGTGAAACTGACCCTGGCTCTGAACGAAATTCCTCCAACTCTCACATAAACTCCATACCCTAAGCCAATGGTTGGACACATGCCTAGGTAGAACATGACCCCCTTTGTTTGTCCACCACAAAGATAAGCTTCAGCCCTCTGTAAGAAAGTTCTAAAAATGCTCTGTACTTCTTAGTGATCCCAACCAGCCCCACTAAACTTGGGAAAATTTGGACCACTCCTTTGTGGATATTCTCCATCACCACTTTTGGAGCAACTCTAGCTACAGGTTCTGCAAGGCAAAATGGATGCCCAGCATCCAAAACCGTGAGAAATATATTTCTCTTGTTTACAAATTATCCAGTCTGTGGTACTTTCTGATAATCCAGTTCGACCTCACCTTTTGTTCATCCGCTGACAATGAATACCTACTGAATGCCTATTAGGCAACATGACTTTGGGATAAGCCATGGGCTTGTGAGAACACAAGTGGTCCTATGGGAACAGAGACATCCTAGGGACAGGTGTGTGGCATGAATGTTCCAGAAGGAGCTGCGCAAGGGAGAAAGCAGCAGACAAGGGGCAGCTATATAGGCCACAGTGACAATGCAAGAGCCACCTGGCTGCCTCCAAGGTCTAAGGGCACAGGGTAGCAACTCTGGGGGCCCCATGGTTGGTCAGGCCAGAAGATGCTTGGAACAAAGGTGAAGATGGGGCAGCAATGTCTGACTACAGAATGCATGTTGGGTGTGGCCAAGGACAGAGTGGGTATGGGGCTAGGTAGATGTAGGGAAAGAGTCCAAGATACCTCTGAAGCTTCTGGCCTAAGCAGGCTTCAGGAGTGACCACTCTTCACAATGACTAGGACCTGAGGTAACTCAGGACAGGCATGAGGAACAGGACAAGACTGAGATAACCCAAGGTGATCACAAGCTTTCCTTTGGTATGTCTTCCATTGTTGTGTGCACTCTGTGTCTAGAGCGAGACAGCTGAATTTTATACTAACACCAGGAACACAAAGCACCAGATAACTGTTCACAGGCCTTGAATGTGTACAGTGCCCATACTCTGAAGACAACTAGGGATTCCACACACCCAGCTTAGCCACATCCTGGGTCCCCTACACTGGGGATGTGTCTCCCCCTGGGGTGGTCTTGTTATGAAAGGACTTGTGAAGAGAGGGGTTGGGAAGACAGCTGCAGGCTGTAACCTAGAAGGTCCATGCCTCCTAGAATGGTAGGCTCCTACTCCCTGCTGGGTCGGGTCTGAAAAGCAGCAAACTAAATGCTCCTGAGGTTGGGAAGGTAAAGCGAGGGGTTGCTGGTGCTTCCTGTCCAGCTGACCATATGCTCCACAGCCTTGCAGCAGTGTCTAAAGCCAATCCTTAACCCTCTGGTCTGTTCTAAGTCCCAGAGCCCCATCAGATGTTGGCTCTGAGCTGATACTTTCCAGAGATGATGAGCTGTAGGGCTGGGTGTACACATAAGACACTGACACCAGGTTGTGGCTTCAACATGTAGTTTACAAGCAGATGCTCTACATCCACAATGTTCCTAGGGTAGCTTCAAGCCAGTTACTTCTTGGTCTTGGTCCAAAATTGTCTGTAACGCTCATTGTCAAAATCATCAACCAGCTCTGGTTCCTTCTCCTTCTTCTGTCGAAGCTGAGCCTCACGTTTCCGGAACCTGGCCCTGCGCTCCTCTGGAGATAGGGCATCCAAGTCTAGTGGCATCTGTGTGGGGAGAAGCAGAAGTGTGTCCACACAGCCCCCAAATCAGGAAAGCTACCAAGATACGGCCCTGGGTCTTACCCTTACTTGGTGTCTTCTCTTCTATCTGGGCTTAATTTTTATATATTTTGTTGGTCTTTCTCTCTCTTTCAAAGCTTTCATTTTATTAAGAGAAAATGTTTTTGTTCCTTTTCACCACTCATTTATCCTATCTGATTTTGATGCTTAGAGCAAGTTCTGAGTCTAAACTCTCCTCTTTTCCAATAACCTATTTATCTTGCAGTATGATTTAGTAACTGGACAGCTACATGTCCAGTCCATTCTGAGTCCAGTGGTCACAAGCCACACTACCATGACTAGACCTCAGGTTAAGCAAAGCACCTGGTGAAGGAAGCTTACCGCCAGCATGCGCCGTGGCTCTCTGTAACGGACGTGGATGGTGGATCCGTCCTGCTTGACCAACAGCACTGGGTAGAGGCGTGCATAAGCCTGGCGGCGCAGACGAGTGAGTGAAGCCCTGTTACTATCAGCCCACCATGAAGATGTATGCAGCCGGCGAGGCACAGAGGAAGCTGCCTTCACAGTGCTCTGCCACAGCAAGCTACAAACATGCAGGCAATGATCAATGGATGGTGATGGACCAGAGAGTACCAATGTGGCCAGGCCAGCCAGTCATTGTTGGAGCATAGTGAAGAACTGCCTGCAGGCCAAAGACACTAGCAGAGATGGTGATCCACAGCTAGGGATCTCTGAGGAGCCGCAGGTCACAGTCAAAGAGTTCTAGCCTCACAGCAAGGAAGAAGCCACATGGATAATGGAGGGCACAAGTCTCCCAGCATTGAGGACCAAAGCCAGCAAACTTAAAACAGCCCCTTTCTGCTGAAGAGAGGGTGTTCCCTGGGATGGACCCAACATAAATCCTGAGGAACCTGGAAGTCCATGCTTACCCAAGGAGGTTGCCCACAGCCATCATTCTTCCTTAAGAGTCCTGGTGGCACATGGAAGCAGTCAATCACTTGTCCTGTTGTACAACCTGCTAGGCAAAGAAACAAGAGATTTTTTTTTAAAAAGAAGGCCTCTAATTGGGCCTCCTAAAATCCTGACAAGGAACTAAGTCATAGACTTCAGTGCATCTCTGACATGCATAGCAAATCCTCAATCAGTATTCATGGGCAATTGATTCTAGGAGTCTCCTAAGATACCAAAATCTGCAGATCCTCAATTCCCTCATACATAATGGCATAATACTTGCCTATTACCTGTGTATATACTCCCATATACTTCAAATCATTTATAATACTTCATATAAATGCTATATAAACAATGGTTACATTATTTAGGGAATAATGACAAGAAAAAAACATGTTCAAAGCAGAATCAATTTTTAAAAAAAGTTTGTAATATTTCCAATCTATGGCTGGTTGACTCCTCAAATACAGAGACTACATGTAATCACCACATCACCTGCCAGTCTATCCAACTAACCTCCTGGCTTTTTCAGATTAGAGTGGTCAATGCAGGTTTTTCCAAAAGCTGTCAAAAGATTCCAAGTCACTCAGTTTGTGACAGGGCACATGGCTGCCCATTCCACTGGGCTATGGAGTCAGTAAAGCCCTCTGTAGGGTAAACCATTGAATTTAGTTCATGCCCTGCTTTCCACAATCCTTGCTAATTTTCATAAAACTTCAATGAGGTGAGGATTTTCACACCTACTTAAAGAGGGCTTTTCCTATGGTCCCAATTTCCAGAGTAGTCTGTGCAGATCTCTGAGATAGAAGTTAAGAGTTTCTGACACTCAGGCTGGAGTGCAGTTAGTTGTTCAAGCCTGTAATCCTAGCTACTCAGGAGAGAGTAATCCAAAGGATTGCTGTTGGAGGCCAGCCTGGGAGAAAAAAGTTCATGAGACTCCCTCCCCCCCATCTCAACCAATAAAAGCTGGAGTAGTGGCACATGCCTGTCATTAGAGCTAGATGGGAATTGTGAATAGCAGGATCTCGGTTCAGGTCTGCAGGGCATAAAGCAAGACCCTACCTCAAAGATAACCAAGACAAAAGGGCCTGGGGACATGGCACAAGCATGCAAAAGGACCTGAGTTCAAACCTCAGTATCGCCCCCAAAAAAGGGTTTTTATACTGACTGCTCGCTTTTGTGGGAGGGCGCACTCGTTTCCTTTGGCGGATGCTGTCTAACCAAGGAAGGGAACAGAATCCTGCTACCTGTAAAATAGAAATTTCGCTTGTTAATGTCCGATGCCCAGGATCTCTAGCTCAGTTGATTCCACAGAGACAGAGGCCCAGGACTGAGCAGGGGAAGTGGGGGTTCTGCTAAATAAGTACTTTGGGCCTCCTTCCTTCTCGTCCCCACGGTGACGGGGGTGCAGGCAGCCCTCTCCCCTTCCACTCCAGAGTGACGGTGGCCCAGACCGTGCAGCCCTTCTCTCCCCCAGTCTGCCCACTCCTGCTCCCTCACACACAAGGCGCCAACCTGCTGCCGCCACTATCGCAGCGGAGGGGCCCGAGGACCAACACTACACAGGTTGAAAACCGCGCGCAGAACATCCGAAACCAGTCAGTGACAAGCAGGCTCCCGGTCTGTTGCCCGCGGTGTCCTTGCAGGTTCAGTGTCGCGCGGGGCTGACGTACAGCAGGCGGTGCCGGCGCAGCGGTGTCGTACAACTCGGGGGCGGAGCGAACCCAGGGGCGTCGCGGAGGTGTAACCCGGCGGGCGGGGCGAATTAGGCGTAGCGGTGTTTTATGAGCCCGTAAGGAGGTGAGCGAAGGCCTGAAGGCTGTGTGCTCATATATGTCCTTGAAGGGTGTACGGGAGCAGGGGTCTAGGTGACACAGACATAAACGCGGGGGCGTGGGGGTGTGCGGGAGAGTGTGGGCGCTGTGGTAACGCCTCTGAGGGACCGGGCGAAGCCAGAGTGGGCTGTACCGGTGCGCCGCGCAGGTGTGACCCGACGGGGGGTGGCGGGGGTTGCGCAGGCCAGCAAGGCGCTGCGACTTAAAAGGACGGAGACGGGCTGGTGTAGTGGCTCAAGTGGTAGCCTAACAAGGAGAAGGCCGTGAGTTCAAACCTCAATTCCACCAAAACAAAACAAAACAAAGCAAAACAAAATATATATATATACGCGTTACTGTGACCTAATGAACGTAGGAGGGGCACCGCAGCGAACATACTAGGTGAAGGCGCGGGGACGCTTGTGCTTGCAAAATCCAGGTGTCTAGGCTAAACATTTCCATGGTTCCGTTTTCCAGGTTTGGAAAACTAGATCCAACCCCTAGATCTGCCACCTGCTAACTATGGATTCTCCACACCCTGCCTACATCGTCTTTGCCTATGGGCTGATGGATCCAAGCGTGGACCTCAGTTGTTTGAGGGCATCCAAGCGCCAGTGGGGATGATGTGAGAGCTAAGAAGCGTACACGTGAGGATTACCATGCGTTGGAGTGCATGCAAGTAGTTTCTACCAGAGGCAAACTCGGCTTGTTTTCAGGGAACCAATAAATCCCCATCTTAATAAGAGGCCCTCCTTCCCTGAACAGTCTGATATTTAGGGGTCCTGGTATTTCTCACACCTCCTTCTCGGGTTCTGGCCTAGGCAAGCCACGGACTGGGGTGAGCCCTACTGGTGTGCTGCCACAATAGCTGCAAGACTCTCTTAAAGTCTCTGGAGAACTAGGCAGGATTGTCTACTTTCTCCGTATAACTTTCAAGGAATTTTGCCATGTTGGGCTCCTAGGTGGCGCCATTTTGCTGTATTATATTCCATTGTGTGTATGCCATATTTTCTTAACCCATTCATTTGCTGATGGGCACATAGACTGATTCCATATCTTAGCTATTGTGAGTAGTGCCACGATAAACATGGGCATGCAGGCAATACTTTTGTGTGCTGACTTTATTTCCTTTGGATATATACCCAGTAGTGGGATAGCCAGATCATATGGTCGTTCTATTTTCAATTTTTTTATTAACTTCCATACTGTTTTCCATAATGACTGTACAAAATTTACATTCCCTACTGCAATGTGTAAGAGTTCTCCTTTCTCTACATCCAAGCCATAAAGTTTCTAAGAAAAAAATCACAGCTCATAAAAACTAAGATATTGCCAGGCACAGGTGGCTCATGCCTGTAATCCTAGCTACTCAAGAAGCAGAGATCATGAGGATCCCGGTTCCAAGCCAACCCAGGCAAATGGTTTGTGAGGCCCTATCTTGAAAAAAACTTTCACAAAAAAAGGGCTGATGGATTGGCTCAAGGTGTAGGCCCTGAGTTCAAGCCCCAGTACCGTTAAAAAAAAAATATATATATATATATATATATCTCCAGGTGTGGTGGTGTGTTCCTATAATTCCAGTACTTGGGAGACAGAGATAGGAGGACTGAGTTTGAGGCTAGCCTGAGCTACATAGGGGTACCCTGTGACACTAAAACAAACAAAAAAGGTACGATATTTAAGCTACCTAATTTCAGAAAATGTACTACACTTAGACCCAGACTAGATACAAGACATCTTACAATTCCCTAAACACCAACTCCATGGATTTGTTGGGCTTTCTGGTTACTGCCACAGCTATACCCTCAACTCTTCCCTCTGGCCCAACCCTTCTGATAAATACCACCAATCTGACCACATTGTTGGAAAGGCCCATGCAAGTGTGACTTTTGACAAGCTAAAAAAAGAAAGCAGTTATTAGGTCCTCAAGCCTTAGCACACCCTGATTGTCAACTCCCCTTTTTTTTGTACATGAACAGGAAAGAAATGCAACCAACGGCTGGACCCAAACGCTGCTGGGTACCTGCTAGTTTAAGGTCTATCCCTCCCTCTGCCCTATGGGTCTCATCACCAGATGGAATGAAAATTGATGGAACTGGAGATCATAATGTTAAGTGAGACAAATCAAACTCAAAAAGCCAAGTATCACATGTTCATGGAATCTAGACCTAAAATGATGATGATTGTTGTGGTAGTGATGGTGATGAAGATAATGGGACATGAATGTGAAAGGGGGATGGTCTGGGGTGTGATCCATGAGAGGGGGAGAGGAAAGGATACTGAGGGGGATGAGGATTTAAATATGCTACATGTATGTTTGAAGAAAGCATAAAGAAACCCACCAAACACTGGGAAAGGGGGGGAGTAAGAGGGGAGAATAGGAATATATAATGGAGGGTGAACTTGTTCAAAGTACACTGTACACATGTATGAAACTACCCTCTCACATTATTAATGTATATAATTCCAAATATAATTTTTTGGTGGGGCTGGGGTTTTGAACTCAGGGCTTTGTGCCTGCAAAGCAGGCACTTTACCACTTGAGCCACATCTCCAGTCCATTTTGCTTTGGTTATTTTGGAAATGGGGTCTCATGAACTATTTGCCCTGGCTGGCCTCAAACCATGATCTTCCCATCTTGGCCTCCCAAGTAGCTAGGATCACTGGTGCTGGGCTATAACATTTTTCTGTGTCTGTGGTGCTGGGGCTTGAACTCAGGGCCTACCCATTGAGTCACTCCTCCAGCCCTTTTTTGTGATTTTTTTTTGAGATAGGGTCTTGCGAACTATTTGCCTGGGCTGACTTGGAACCACAGTCCTCCTGATCTCTGCCTCCTGAGTAGCTAGGATTACAGGTGTGAGTCAGGGTGCCCGACTTATAAAATTAATAAAGAAGCTGTTTTGCTTAAGAAAAATAAAGCAGGATAAAAGCCTGGCATCTCTATCTTTATTTTGTGTCAGTCTCCTTTATTTTGGGTCAGATTCCTGCTCTGTTCTGCACATAGGCACATTAATCATTTAAGGAGTATCTGACAAGATTTGTAGAGACAATCAACTGTCAGCTTTTACAACATTTTGTTCCAGATACCCTGTGGTTGTGTCTCCTAGTCATTGCCCCAAACCTGCAGTGACAGGGCTGGTGGAGTGTCTCAAGTGGTAGAGTGCCTGCCTAGCAAGCATGAAGCCCTGAGTTCAAACCCCATTACTGCCCAAAAAAATTATCCATGTTGATAGCTAGCCACTGGTGGCTCATGCCTGTAATCTTAGCTACTCAGGAGGTAGAGATCAGGAAAATCACAGTTCAAAGCCAGTCCTGGGCAAATAGTTGGTGAGACCCTATCTCAAAAATACCCAACACATTAGTTCTTTGAAAAAATAAACAAGACTGACAGACCCCTGGCAAACCTGACTAAAATGAGGAGAGAAAAAATCCAAATCAGTAAAATCAGAAATGCAACAGGGGAAATAACAACAAACACCACAGAAATCCAGGAAATCACCAGACTACCTTGAGAACCTATATTCTAATAAATTTGAAAATCTTGAAGAAATGGACAGATTTCTAGATATTTAATGATCATCCAAAATTGAACCAAGAGGACATTAATCACCTGAATAGATCTATAACATAAAATGAAATTGAAGCAGCAATAGTCTCCCACAAAGAAAAGTCCAGGAACTGATGGATTCTCTGCTGAATTCTATCAGACCTTTAAAGAACTAATACCAAACCTCCTTAAACTGTTCCATGAAATAGAAAGGGAAGGAACACTGCCTAACTCATTTTATGAAGCCAGTATTACACTCATCCCAAAACCAGACAAAGACACCTCCGAAAAGAAGAAATATAGACCAATCTCCTTAATGAACATCGATGCAAAAAATACTTAATAAAATAATGGCAAACTGAATTCAACAACACATCAGAAAGCATTCACCATGACCAAGTCAGCTTCATCCCAGGAATGCATGGGTGGTTCAACATATGCAAATCAACAAACGTAATACGGCACATTAATAGAAGCAAAGACAAAAACCACTTGATCATCTCAGTAGATGCAGAAAAAGCCTTTGACAAGATCCAACACCACTTCATGATAAAAGCTTTAAGAAAAATAGGAATAGAAGGAAAGTACCTCAACATTATAAAAGCTATATATGACAAACCTACGCCAACATCATACTTAACGGTGAAAAACTGAAACCATTTTCCCTAAAAACAGGAATGAGACAAGGATGCCCACTATCCCCACTCCTATTCAACATAGTACTGGAATTCCTAGCCAGAGCAATTAGATAAGAAAAAGAAATATAAGGAATACAAATAGGTAAAGAAACTGTTAAAATATCCCTATTTGCAGATTATATGATCCTATACCTTAAAGACCCAAAAAAACCTCTACCCAAAAACTCCTAGACACCATCAACAGCTACAGCAAGGTGGTAGGATATAAAATCAACTTACAAAAATCATTAGCTTTTCTATACACTAATAACTGAGAAAGAACATATGAAAACAATTCCATTTACAATAGCCTCAAAATAATTTAAATACCTAGGAGTGAACTTAACAAAAGATGTGAATGACCTCTACAAGGAGAACTACAAACCCCTGAAGAAAGAGATTGAGGAAGACTACAGAAGGTGGAGAGATATCCCATGCTCATGGATTGGTAGAATCAACATAGTAAAAATGGCTATACTACCAAAAGCAATCTACATGCTTAATGCAATTCCCATCAAAATCCCAATGACATTCATCAAAGAGATTGAAAAATCTACCCTAAAGTTCATTTGGAAACACAAGAGACTGCGAATAGCCAAGGCAATACTCAGCAAAAAGAACAATGCTGGAGGTATCACAATACCCGACTTCAAACTATATTACAAAGCAACAGCAATAAAAACAGTGTGGTACTGGCACAAAAACAGACATGAAGACAGTGGAACAGAATAGAGGACCCGGATATGAATCTACACAACTATGCCCACCTTATTTTTGACAAAGGCACTAAAAACATACGATGGAGAAAAGATAGCCTCTTCAACAAATTTTGGGAAAAGTGGTTAGCTGTCTGCAAAAAACTGAAACTAGATCCATGTTTATCATCCTGTACTAGTATCAACTCAAAATGGATCAAGGACCTTAATATTAGACCCCAAACTCTAAAGTTGGTACAGGAAAGAGTAGGAAACACTTTGGAAGTAATAGGTATAGGTAAGGACTTTCTCAATAGAACCCCAGCAGCTCAGCAACTAAGAGAAAGTATAGACAAATGAGACTTCATAAAACTAAAAAGCTTCTGCACAACAAAAGAAATGGTCTCTAAACTGAAGAGACCACCCACAGAGTGGGAGAAAATATTTGCCAGCTATACATCAAAGGACTGATAACAAGAATATATAGGGAACTCAAAAAACTAAACTCTCCCAAAATTAATGAACCAATAAAGAAATAGGCAACTGAACTAAACAGAACTTTCTCAAAAGAAGAAATTCAAATGGCCAAAAAACACATGAAAAAATGCTCACCATCTCTAGTTATAAAGGAAATGCAAATCAAAACCACACTAAGATTTCACCTTACCCTTGTTAGAATAGCCATCATTAGAAACACCAACAACAACAGGTGTTGGCAAGGATCTGGAGAAAAAGGAACCCTTGTACACTGCTGGTGGAAATGCAAATTAGTATAAACCACCCTCGAAAAAAATTTGGAGGCTACTTAAAAATCTAAACATTGATCTGCCATATGATCCAGCAATCCCACTCCTGGGGATATACCCAAAGGAGTGTGACACAGGTTACTCCAGAGGCACTTGCGCACCCATGTTTATTGCAGCACTATTCATAATAGCCAAGTTATGGAAACAGCCAAGATGCCCCACTACTGACTAATGGATTAAGAAAATGTGGTATTTATACACAATGGAATTTTATGCAGCCATGAAGAAGAACGAAATATTATCATTCACTGGTAAGTGGATGGAATTGAAGAACATCATTCTGAGTGAGGTTAGCCTGGCTCAAAAGACCAAAAATCGTATGTTCTCCCTCATATGCAGACATTAGATCAAGTGCAAACACAACAAGGGGATTGGACTTTGGTCACATAAGGCGAGAGCATACATGGGAGGTATGGGGATAGGTAAGAAACCCAAAAAACGTGATAGTATTTGATATCCTCAATGCAGAGGAATTAATGCAGAAACTTTAAAGCAACAAAGGTCAATAGGAGAAGGGGATCAGGAACTAGAGAAAAGGTCAGTTCAAGAAGGATCAACTTAGAATGTAACACACTTGTACATGGAAGCAATGCTAGGAATCTCCCTGAATAGCTATCCTTATCTCAACTAGCAAAAAGCTTTGTCTTTCTTATTATTGATTATATTCTCTCTTCAACAAAATTAGAGATAAGGGAAGAACAGTTTCTGCCTGGAAGCAAAGGGGTAGGGGGGAGAGGGAGGGGGTGGGGGAGAGGGAGGGGGTGGGGGCAGAGGGAGGGGGTGGGGGTGGGGAGAGAAATGGCCCAAACATTGTATGCACATATGAACAAACGAAAAAAAAAATACCCAACACAAGACAGGGCTAGTGGAGTGGTTCAAGTGGGACAGCGCCTGTGTAGCAAGTATAAGGTCCTGAGTTCAAACCCTAGTACCACCAAAACAAAACAAACCAGAAAACCTGCAGTGACCTTGAATTTCAGAAACAGTGAAGCTTCACAGACAGATCACCCCCCCCATGATAAGATGCCCCTCTAGATGGGAGAAATACCCCATGACAGAAACCAAAGCTGCCTCCTCAAGCAGGAGCAGTCATCTCATGAGAACTGGATTGTTAAGTGATAAGGACATCTCTAAAGTTATGTCGCAGAACCAGAACTGCGATAATGATCAGCTGGACCACAGTTTGACCAAGAATGCTAATTTTGCATGCTTTTTGGCCCCCCTCCAATTTTTCCTATTTAAACTTAGAGCTCTGGTCAGACCCTCAAAATAAAGATGGCCTGAGATGCTTGATTTCCATCTTCCTAATATGATCATATTGAAAATTAAATCCCTTTCCTGCCTTTTGCCCATTATTTTGCATTTGATTTCTGGAGTAAGAGACCAGACCTAATTTGTTGGGACCCCCACCCCACCCCTCATCAGGCCTGTGTTCTAGAACTGATAATACCACCACCTCAGCATGCCTACACTAGAGACCAAGCTCCAGCACATGAACTTCTAGGGGACAATCCACATCCAAGACATAGCATTCCATCCCTGCCCACCAAGGCTCATATCCCTCTCAAAATGCAAAATACTATCATCTCCAACAGTTCCAACATCTTGTTCTGTCGCTAGAGAAAGGAAAGAAATGAGGAGAATCCCTGTGAAGAAAGGGGGAAATTCACGTCTCAGCGTCCCAATTTCTGTGTAAATCACAAGAACTTGAAATCTATGATGAAAAGCATTTGCAGGGTTTTGCAGAAAAGGAAACAAAGTGAGAATAGAGCAAGAATTTATTTAGCAAAACAGGGTAAAGCAGGGAGAAAGAGAAAGACAAGCATCCCCTGACATGCAGGAGATGGAATAAAAAAAAAAAAACAAAAACAAAAAACGCAGTCCTTGGTCCCAGGTGGATTTGTACCTTCTGAGTTGGGGAATTCCAGCTTGAATCCTTACCTAGACATGTGGTCAGGACATATAGCAACCATAAATCATTTCATTAAATTCTTGGTTTTGCTATTACTCTAACATGGAAAAATGGGTCTCAGATGAGTTTTACTATTATTCAAAACATATAGACTGAGTGTAACATTTTAGGGTATTTCTGGCCAAGGAATTACCTTCTATTTTCAGACTAAATTACTCACCTAGGAAAGATTGAAACTAAGCATCTGACAGAAGGGAAGGTGATGGGAGGAATGCTTAGTGCTCTTAAGTGAATTTTTAGCTTCTTGGTTATCTTAATTTCCTCAATCTTTTTTTCGTTTGTTTGTTTTTGGTGGTGGTATTGGGGTTAAACTCATGGCTTCATTCTTGTTATGCTGAGGCCCTACCACTTGAGCTACACTCCAGTCCTTTTTGTTTTAGTTATTTTTGAGATAGGGTCTCATATTTTTGCCAGTGCCAGCCTGCACCTCAGTCTATATATTGATGCTTCCCATGTAGCTGGGATGATAGGTATTAAACACCATGCCCAGCTATTTGGTTAAGATGGGGTCTTGCTAACATTTTGCCCATGATAGCTTTGAACTGTGATCCTTCTGATCACCACCTCCTGAATATCTGTCCTACAGGTGTGAGCCACCATGCCTGGCCTTAATCTGGTTTTAAAAATATATTTTTATTTATAGCAATTTTATTCACAATAACTCCAAATTAAAAACAATTTAAAGGTTCATCAACTTAAGAATAGATAAATTGTGGTAATTCTCATGAAATGAAACA
Source organism: Castor canadensis (assembly GCF_047511655.1). NCBI lineage: Eukaryota > Metazoa > Chordata > Mammalia > Rodentia > Castoridae > Castor > Castor canadensis. Next base: position 48,123,563 of record NC_133400.1, on the reverse strand, counting down.
CAGCTCAACAATAAGAAGAAACAAACTCCCTCTAAAATCAGGAACCAGACAAGGATGCCCACTATCTCCACTCCTATTCAACATAGTACTGGAATTCCTAGCCAGAGCAATTAGGCAAGAAGAAGGAATAAAAGGAATACAAATAGGTAAAGAAACTGTCAAAATATCCCTATTTGCAGACGACATGATCCTATACCTTAAAGACCCAAAAAACTCTACTCAGAAGCTTCTAGACATCATCAATAGCTATAGCAAGGTAGCAGGATATAAAATCAACATAGAAAAATCATTAGCATTTCTATACACTAACAATGAGCAAACGGAAAAAGAATGTATGAAAACAATTCCATTTACAATAGCCTCAAAAAAAATCAAATACCTAGGTGTAAACCTAACAAAAGATGTGAAAGACCTCTACAAGGAAAACTATACACTTCTGAAGAAAGAGATTGAGGAAGACTATAGAAAGTGGAGAGATCTCCCATGCTCATGGATTGGTAGAATCAACATAGTAAAAATGTCGATACTCCCAAAAGTAATCTACATGTTTAATGCAATTCCCATCAAAATTCCAATGACATTCATTAAAGAGATTGAAAAATCTACTGTTAAATTTATATGGAAACACAAGAGGCCACGAATAGCCAAGGCAATACTCAGTCAAAAGAACAATGCAGGAGGTATCACAATACCTGACTTCAAACTATATTACAAAGCAATAACAATAAAAACAGCATAGTACTGGCACAAAAACAGACATGAAGACCAGTGGAACAGAATAGAGGACCCAGATATGAAGCCACACATCTATAAGCAACTTATCTTTGACAAAGGAGCTAAAAATATATGATGGAGAAATAGCAGCCTCTTCAACAAAAACTGCTGGGAAAACTGGTTAGCAGTCTGCAAAAAACTGAAACTAGATCCATGTATATGACCCTATACCAAGATTAACTCAAAATGGATCAAGGATCTTAATATCAGACCACAAACTCTAAAGTTGATACAGGAAAGAGTAGGAAATACTCTGGAATTAGTAGGTATAGATAAGAACTTTCTCAACGAAACCCCAGCAGCACAGCAACTAAGAGATAGCATAGATAAATGGGACCTCATAAAACTAAAAAGCTTCTGTTCATCAAAAGAAATGGTCTCTAAACTGAAGAGAACACCTACAGAGTGGGAGAAAATATTTGCCAACTATACATCAGACAAAGGACTTGATAACCAGAATATGTAGGGAACTTAAAAAACTAAATTCTCCCAAAACTAATGAACCAATAAAGAAATGGGCACGTGTACTAAACAGAACTTTCTCAAAAGAAGAAATTCAAATGGCCAGAAAACACATGAAAAAATGCTCACCATCTCTAGCCATAAAGGAAATGCAAATTAAAACCACACTAAGATTCCACCTCACCCCTGTTAGAATAGCCATCATCAGCAACACCACCAACAACAGGTGTTGGCGAGGATGCGGGGAAAAAGGAACCCTCTTACACTGTTGGTGGGAATGTAAACTAGTACAACCACTCTGGAAAAAAATTTGGAGGCTACTTAAAAAGCTAGACATTGATCTACCATTTGATCCAGCATTACCACTCTTGGGGATATACCCAAAAGACTGTGACACAGGTTACTCCAGAGGCACCTGCACACCCATGTTTATTGCGGCACTATTCACAATAGCCAAGTTATGGAAACAGCCAAGATGCCCCAGCACTGACGAATGGATTAAGAAAATGTAGTATCTATACACAATGGAATTCTATGCAGCCATGAAGAAGAACGAAATGTTATCATTTGCTGGTAAATGGATGGAATTGGAGAACATCATTCTGAGTGAGGTTAGCCTGGCCCAAAAGACCAAAAATCGTATGTTCTCCCTCATATGTGGACATTAGATCAAGGGCAAACACAACAAGGGGATTGGACTATGAGCACATGATAAAAGCGAGAGCACACAAGGGAGGGGTGAGGATAGGTAAGACACCTAAAAAATTAGCTAGCATTTGTTGCCATTAATGCAGAGAAACTAAAGCAGATACCTTAAAAGCAACTGAGGCCAATAGGAAAAGGGGAACAGGTACTAGAGAAAAGGCTAGATCAAAAAGAATTAACCTAGAAGGTAACACCCATGCACAGGAAATCAATGTGAGTCAATGCCCTGTATAGCTATCCTTATCTCAACCAGCAAAAACCCTTGTTCCTTCCTATTATTGCTTATACTCTCTCTACAACAAAATTAGAAATAAGGGCAAAATAGTTTCTGCTGTGTATTGATGGGGGGGTAGAGGGAGGGGGTGCAGTGGGTGGTAAGGGAGGGGGTGGGGGCAGGGGGGAGAAATGACCCAAGCCTTGTATGCACATATGAATAATAAAAGAAAAATGAAAAAAAAAAGTCCCTAGGAAAGAAAAAAAAAAAAGAAGAAACAAACTATTGACACATGCAACAACATGGGTACCATCTATACAGTTTCATTTATGTAACATTCTGGAAACAAAGCTATAGAACAGAAATACAACCAGGATTGTCAGGGTCTGGAGGTAAATGCTCAAAAGCATTGGAGGGAATCTCTCAAGGTGATGGAAATGTTTTGCATCTTGACTATGGTGGTAGCTATGTGATTCTATATATTTATATCAAGATACATCCAACTACACCTAAAAGCAATGAAGGCTGGTGAAGTGGCTCCTACTAGCAAGTATGAGGTCCTTAGTTCAGAACTGAATACCACCAAAAAAACAAAAGTGATGAATTTTACTGTTTTAATTATATCTCAATTTTAATGGTTTTGAACTCAGGGCTTCACACTTGCTAGGAACGGCTTAAGCCACTCCACAAGCCCTTTTTTGTGTTGGGTATTTTCAAGATAGGGTTTCAGGAACTATTTGGCTGGGCTGGCTTCAAACCACAATCCTCCTCCTCCTGATCTCTGCCTTCTGAGTAGCTAGGATTACAGGTGTGAGCCACTGGTGTCCAACTATATCACAATTTTTTAAAATCAGTATCAGTATTATGTGCTTCCTTTGTTATTAGTATACAGTAGTAAAATGGGAATCTTACTGTGATAATTTCATAAATGTGTACAGTGTACTTTGAACAAGTTCACGTCCTCTATTATAGTCCTTTGCCTCCTGTCCTTTTTTCAAACAGCATCCTTTTTACTCCCCAATACCCTCCCTTTCCTCCCCCCCACTCCTCCCATATGGTTGCCCATTTATATTCATATTCCATTATCACCATCTCCATCACCATGATCATCATCATCATTTTAGGTCTACATTCCACATGAGTGAAAACATGCAATATTTCTCTTTCTGAGCTTGGCTTATCTCTCTCAACATGATGATCTCCAGTTCCATCTTTTTTCCTGCAAACAACACAGTTTCATTTTTTATGTGAATAATTTTTTATGTGAATAATTATCCACCGTGTATATATATCACATTTTTCTTATCTGTTCATTGATTGTTGGGCACCTACGCTGATTCCATAACTTGGCTATTGTGAATAGTGCTGTGATAAACATGGGTGTGCAAGTATCTCTCTTCTATGTTGATCTATACTCCTTCAGATATATGCCCTAGAATAGTATAATAGGGTAATAAGGTAGGTCTATTTTTAGTGGGTTTTTTTGTTTGTTTATTTTGCAGTACTGGCATTTGAACTTAGGGCCTCATGCTTCATTGGCAGGGCATGCTACAACTTGAGCCACTCCATCAGCCCTATTTTTAGTTTTTTGAAAAGCATCCATATTAATTTCCATAGTGGTTACACTAGTTTACATTCCCAAAACAATATATATATATATATATATTTTAATTTTATTATTCATATGTGCATACAAGGCTTGGGTCATTTCTCCCCCCTGCCCTCACCCCCTCCCTTACCACCCACTCCGCCCCCTCCCTCTCCCCCCACCCGCTCAATACCCAGCAGAAACTATTTTGCCCTTATTTCTAATTTTGTTGTAGAGAGAGTATAAGCAATAATAGGAAGGAACAAGGGTTTTTGCTGGTTGAGATAAGGATAGCTATACAGGGCATTGACTCACATTGATTTCCTATGCGCGTGTATTACATTCTAGGTTAATTCTTTTTGATCTAGCCTTTTCTCTAGTTCCTGGTCTCCTTTTCCTATTGGCCTCAGTTGCTTTAAAGTATCTGCTTTAGTTTCTCTGCGTTAAGGGCAACAAATGCTAGCTAATTTTTTAGGTGTCTTACCTATCCTCACCCCTCCCTTGTGTGCTCTTGCTTTTATCATGTGCTCAAAGTCCAATCCCCTTGTTGTGTTTGCCCTTGATCTAATGTCCACATATGAGGGAGAACATACGATTTTTGGTCTTTTGGGCCAAGGTAATCTCACTCAGAATGATGTTCTCCAATTCCATCCATTTACCAGCAAATGATAACATTTCGTTCTTCTTCATGGCTGCATAGAATTCCATTGTGTATAGATACCACATTTTCTTAATCCATTCGTCAGTGCTGGGGCATCTTGGCTGTTTCCATAACTTGGCTATTGTGAATAGTGCCGCAATAAACATGGGTGTGCAGGTGCCTCTGGAGTAACCTGTGTCACAGTCTTTTGGGTATATCCCCAAGAGTGGTAATGCTGGATCAAATGGTAGATCAATGTCTAGCTTTTTAAGTAGCCTCCAAATTTTTTTCCAGAGTGGTTGTACTAGTTTACATTCCCACCAACAGTGTAAGAGGGTTCCTTTTTCCCCACATCCTCGCCAACACCTGTTGTTGGTGGTGTTGCTGATGATGGCTATTCTAACAGGGGTGAGGTGGAATCTTAGTGTGGTTTTAATTTGCATTTCCTTTATGGCTAGAGATGGTGAGCATTTTTTCATGTGTTTTCTGGCCATTTGAATTTCTTCTTTTGAGAAAGTTCTGTTTAGTACACGTGCCCATTTCTTTATTGGTTCATTAGTTTTGGGAGAATTTAGTTTTTTAAGTTCCCTACATATTCTGGTTATCAAGTCCTTTGTCTGATGTATAGTTGGCAAATATTTTCTCCCACTCTGTAGGTGTTCTCTTCAGTTTAGAGACCATTTCTTTTGATGAACAGAAGCTTTTTAGTTTTATGAGGTCCCATTTATCTATGCTATCTCTTAGTTGCTGTGCTGCTGGGGTTTCGTTGAGAAAGTTCTTATCTATACCTACTAATTCCAGAGTATTTCCTACTCTTTCCTGTATCAACTTTAGAGTTTGTGGTCTGATATTAAGATCCTTGATCCATTTTGAGTTAATCTTGGTATAGGGTCATATACATGGATCTAGTTTCAGTTTTTTGCAGACTGCTAACCAGTTTTTCCCAGCAGTTTTTGTTGAAGAGGCTGCTATTTCTCCATCGTATATTTTTAGCTCCTTTGTCAAAGACAAGTTGGTTATAGCCCAAAAGAATATATGAGGGTTCCTTTCCCCCTTCCCATACTGACCAGCATTTGCTTTTTTTGTTTTCTTTTTTGGTGATACTGGGGTTTGAACACAGGACTTCATGCTTGCATAGCAGGTGCTGTATAGCTTGAGCCACAGCTCCAGTCAATTTTGCTGTGGTTACTTTGGAGATGGGGTCTTGTCACCTATTTGCCCAGACTGGCCTCAAACTACAATCCTCCAGATCTCAGCCTCCCAAATAGCTAGTATTACAGGTATCAGCCAGCAGCACCCAGTTCTCAGTGCAGTTTTGATTTGACTTTGTCAAATCAAAGGGCCTTACGATTGCTAGGCAGGTGGTCTACCACTCAAGCCACTCCACCAGGCCTTTTTTTGGGGTGGGTTTTTTCAAGATAGTCTCAAGAACTATTTGTCTGGGGGCTGACTTTGAACTGCGATCCTCCTGATCTCTGCCTACTGAGTAGTTAGGATTACAGGTACCAATGGGCCACCAGCACCCCATTTCAATTGTGATTCTTGCTGTACTTGTAAACAGACCATGTTTATGAAACTAAACTTAATTTTTCAAACAAATGTACTTTTGGGATAGTGACACTCTGTGGGGGCGACTGTACCAAGGAAAAATGTTTTAAAAGAAAAACTACAGTACAGATATTATTATTAGATTGCAACTCTGTACAGGAGATGGGATATTTGAGTTTTTATTACCTACCTATATACTAGATTGGATCCTGAATTCTACTTTCCTTTAAGATCTCCTGAAGAACTCTCCAACTAAGAACAAGAACTGCTTTTTCCTGAAGCCCTATAAGCTGTAGCTGGATACCTCCTTGTGAAATTCCATGGATAAATCTCATGGATAAAACTGTTTGGGTCACACAGAGTTCACCAAACTGCCAATGCCATAACCAGAGACATTCAAACTACACACCGGCTGATAAATTGATAACCTTACAGTAAACAGCTCTTCCCAAGATGTGGCAGCAACACTGCACTCTTAGCCCTCTTTAATTTTCCTTGCTCCTGCCTGCCTTGCTCAAATGTTAGGATAATGCTGTAGTAAGAATTTCATAATCTTGCCGGCGCCTGCGGCTCACACCATAATCCTAGCAGAGGCAGAGATCAGGAGGATCTCGGTTTCAAGCCAGCCCAGGGAAATAGTTCGCAAGACCCTATCTCGAAAAAATCCTTCACACACACAAAAAAAGGGCTGGTGGAGTGGCTCAAGGTGTAGGTCCTGAGTTCAAATTCCAGTACCACACACAAAAAAAATCATAATCTTACTTGATGAAACGTTGCCAAACAACGGTCTGGTTGGTTATTTTCAAACAGGGTCTCTTATAGCCCAGACTGGACTTCATCTCTCCCTCCTCCTGCCTCAGCCTCCCAAGTACTGGGATCACAGGCATGCAGTCACCACGCCCGGCTCAGACCGCTGTCTTTTAGTAACCCTAGCAGAAAGTTACCTGATATTAACTCATCTGTTATTTTTTCCTATGTCTCTGTCCCCACCTTACAAAATCCACTGTTTTGCTCTTGCCAAGGGGAGCTCTTTCCATCCTGTAGAATGGAGGTTCCCCGATTTATAAACCGCAAGTTAAAAGCCCATTCCATCTATAAATGTGTTGCAGTGTTGTCCTTTGACAGTGGCGTTTGGGAGAGGTGGACCAGTTTAGAAAAGTGACATAAGGGGCAGGGTGGGGTGACCCTCAGGTGGGACAAGTCTGGCGTGGCCGGCGCATTTTTATGACCGTTTCTCAGTGGAGAAACGGGCTGACGCAGAAATATGCCGTAAGAGAGGGCAAACCGGGTAGGCTTTGAGGTGTTTTTTCTGCCCGGTGTAAGGCAAGAAGCCGTAGTGGGCCGGGTCTGCAAAGAGCTTTGACGTGTTTCCCAGCGGGTCTAGATGGAGATGCAGGCGAAGTTGCTCCGCATTTAGGGGATTCTCTGGAGCGCACACAAGGACTAGCCCGCTGTAGGCGGGGCCAACGGACCGCTGACGTAAGTTGGCGGGCGAAGGTGGGTCAGCGCGTCGTTGCGTTCGCCCAAGTAGGCGAAAGCGGGCAGGCGCAGCAGGATGCCGTACTCCCGTAGGTTTACGCGGGCCGGCGCGCCGTTGTGACGTAGGCCCTACGGGTGGGGAGGGACCGAGGCTGCTGCGCCGGATGCTACGGCGCCCGCTGGCCGGGCTGGCGGCGGCCGCCCTGGGTCGCGCACCACCGGAAGGTGAGTGAGACGCGGGCTGCTGGCGACGGGTTGCTCCAAGCTTCCGGGCTAGGCGGTGGCGCGCTTTTTGCGCTTGTGCGCCTTTCCTCGTTGAAAGGGACTGGCACGCGGAGCTCCAACCTCCTACAGACACGCGTATCCCGAGCCTCTGCGGTGCTCTTCCTCGGCGGACCGCACGGGGGCACCCGGAGCGGTCTTGTTGTCTCGCGGGAGCACGCGGTATTTTCTCAAGCTCTGTGCTTTGCATGGTTTGTCCCTCTCTACCTATCCTGAGACCCCAGAGCAAGGAACAGGCTTATCCAGCTGCTCTGTGGGCTTCTGGCATTCCCCACGGCCATTGCAGATACGGGTCTTGGGATGGGCAGGCAGTTGGGGCAGGTTCTCCCGACGTACGGGTGTCGATTGAGGTTCTGTAAGATCAGTGGGCTTGGATAAGGGTTCCTGACGCCGCCCCTCCGCTTGCTTTTCCCAAGCATCATTTTAGCAGACGTGGAAGCCGGTAGATGAAGGGAGCGCAAGTGACTGCTGCCGGTGGTGGCTTGAAGAGAAGTAGGTGAAAGTAGCCACATGGTGTAACAGTTCTAGGTCAGAGGCCCAACTCCCGGGGTTTCAAACTGTCAGGTTTAACCGCTCGCGCCACTGTGCTTCACCAAATGATGGTAAAAAGCAGCTGATGCTAGTCCGAGATGAAAAGTGAGAGATCTATCCCAAAATAAAGTGATTTTGGCAGCTGCATGAAACTTTTCTGTCCTAGTCGAAGTTCAGCTAGCTAGCTGTGAGTGGCTAATGCCCAAAGGACGCATTTTAGTTCTGGCTCTGGCTCACCAGAGTTGTAACGAGTTGTAGACCATAAGCCCAACTCTGGGGTTTTCAACATGTCAGGTCCAGCCACTCGTCCCAATATCTAAATAAAGGGCAGAGAAGAGAGATTATCACACACAGGAAGAGGCAAAGTAAGCACTTCAACTCGTGCTTACTTTGGTGAGTCACTCCACCAGCCCTTTTTGGGAAGGGTTTTTTGAGATAGGGTCTTGTGAACTATTTGCTCAGACTGGCTTCAAACCACCATCGTCTTGATCTCTGCCTCCTGAGTAGCTAGGATTACACGCATGAGCCATCAGCGCTCAGCAAACTTTAGTTTTTAAATAGAGAAAGAGAAAGAATTGAGACAGGGAGAGAGAGGTATGCATAACTAAACAGTCCTAGTTAAAGTGTAGCTTGGTTATCTCAGTTCTGGATCTCTGGTGATCCATAGTTGTTATCACTGTCATCACTGATGGGATCAGTCTGTTCCCCATTATGTAATCCTGTTCCATGGTACAGCCTCATCATCATAGATAATTTTCCTCATTTGGCAGTGGTCTGTCCTTTGGTGTGCCACTGTTTCTTGGGGGTAGTTTCAGCCTTTGTCATAAAAATATTATCAATCATTGCTGTCCTTCCTAGAACCTAAGGTGAGAGAGAGACTTAGTAAAGGAGACAGATGTAAAATGGAGGCAGGGTGCCAAGTTTTTTTTTTTTTTTTTTTGTGGGACTAGGGCTTGAACTCAGGACTTCATGCTTACAAAGCAGGTGCTCTACCATTTGAGCCACACCTCCAGTCTATTTTGCTTTGGTTATGGGAGTCTTACAAACTATTTGCCCTGCTGGCCTTGAGCCATGATCCTTCAAATCTTAGCCTCCAAAGTAGCTAGGATTACAGGTGTGAGCCACTGGCTCCTGGCAGATGACAAGCTTTTATCTTGCTTTCGTTAATTTGTGGGTTCAGGTGAGGAGTCAGTGTCTTTTAGCAAAAGCAGTTTCTAAGTATCTGTTGTAATGGTACTGGTTGTGAGAAGAGAGGGTGGAAGCAAGGTGGTTGGCCAGTCTTGGGTAGGGTCCAAAGGGAGAGGAGGAAGGCAGTTTGCTTTTATGGGTGCCCCTCTAGTTCACCCTTGCTAGAGTCCCCTGAGAGGGCTACTGGGCAGCCTGCCTGCCAGAGAGTAGGCTTTTCTGGAGTTTTCTGAGACTCAGATTTCCCAGACCATGACTTTCTCTTAGGTACCCAGGAAAACTTTCTTCAGCCCCCAGAAAAGGTGGTTAAGATGGGATCCACCACTAGGATAGTTTCCTGTTTCAGCCACTGACAAGCAGAGTTTCCTGTACCTGAACTCCTATCTGCCCACTTCACACCTGTCTGTACAGAGAAGACCTTTCACACTCCTGTAGGTGCCACACCAGCCAGTGGTGGAGTTTGCCTGGTTTTCCTTGAAGCTCTGGGACTGCCTTGGCCCAGCAGTGGATCTTTGTCTAGAAAAAGAAAGATCAGCAGTTTCCTGAGTTGTAAACTTGAAGGTAGCACATTTCTCTTCAGTCACACCCCAGCTTTCACCTCTCTATTTTGGCACATACAGAAGAGCCAGGAAACATGTTGCCGTGATTTGAGGAAGTGGTGGACTGGGTGGGGGTAGGCGAATCAGAGGTGAGTGACCCCAGGCAATGAGGAAGGAAAGGAGGGAGAGAGTGAGAGTGACTCTGGAGGAAGGAAGGGGCCTTGGCAGTCAGTTCTGGGCGCATCCCCAACACTTCATGTGCTGGGCCTTGATTTTTCCTCTGTTTGAAAGAGTGGCTGGCCAACCCCTGTGTGTCCTTCCACTCTACTGTCCTTGGACTCAGAACTTTTGTTTCTCTTATGCTTACTCTGACTATGAGTTGGCATCCAGGACTTTGTTTGAGACCCAGCCAGTTCCTCTCCTTAATGGAAAGAGACCCAAACTGAGCTGGGTAGCATCAGTGAGGTTCAGTAGCCTGCACACGATTGACTGCTATCCCTCTGCCCTGGCTTTCTCTGGAGGCAGTGGTAGTCTGTCCTACTCTGGTAGAGGAATATGGCTGCTCTTGGTGCCATCCTCTTTAGAAGAGGCTTCTGAAGGCTGGGAGGGTCTCTGGCTAGAGTATGTCACACCTGCATGCCTAAAGCTGCTTGTATCTTAGGAGAGGGCTAGAGGGAGTTGACATTTTTCCATTCTCATCCTTCTGTTGGTGTCTCCTGGATAGGTCGGGGTGGTGACAGGTTTCCAGTCCTACGGTCAGGCCCTAAGGAGAAGAGGGAAAGGGAGCTCAGTCCAGGGAAGGCTCCAGCAGACATTGTTCTTTCCTGGTGCTCCTGGGGAAATCGTTTGCATCTTGGCCTCTTCTTACTGTTGTGGGGTTTGAGGCTCCTTGCCAGGGATTTGAGGTTTGGGACTGGAAGAGCCCCAGAGATTAGGTTCCAGAGGGACTTCTGTGGTCTCCCCAGAGGAAGTCCCTGTGCACTTTCCACTCAGTTCTTCTGGGTAAGTGCCAGGGTAAAATCAGAATCTGAGTTCTGATGTCAGGTCTGGCCCTGTAGGAGGGAAATAGTGTAGTAACTTCCCTGTCACCTGGCCACTGACTGGAGCCCCTCACTCAGTTTGCCTGTGGGGGCTTCCCCAGGCCCCACTGACCCCACAGAACCCTCATTGGCTTGTGTGCCCACTGCACATTGAATCTGGAGTGGTCTTTGTGGATTTCGAGCAAGTGGAGTATTGCTGAGAGCATTTAGTGATCCATGGATGGCATGTGCTCAGGTGATGCTTAGCAGGAACCCTTCAGAACCATGCTGGGGCAGCAGGGCCAAGCTAGTGTTCTCCCATAGTTCCCTGCCTGTGTGTCTCTGTGGCTCAGCCCTTCAGGATAGGAGGGATGCACCAACCCAGAGAGACCTGTAAAACTGGGCGTGAGAGGTGAGGGCACCTCAGCAAGGACTTAGGTAGGGAGGGGGTACTGAGCTGGCTGTGATTTAGGGCTCTGGGACATGCCTGCACTGTGTGCATGCTGACATCCATCCTCTCTCTGACCTTTTCAAAGTCTGCACGGTGTGAGGTTGAGGGCAGTGTGGATGCCCGAAACCTCAGGAGTTGGGAATGTGGGCAGGCACTAGCTTTTCATTCCTGGGAGTCGGGTACAGGTTTGGAGTTGGGGCTGCCCAGGCTCCCCATCCCCAGGGAGTTGGACAAGGCTTGGACTACCCCATTGCCTGTTCCCTCTGCCCCCCATGTCTACGGGCCAGCTAGTCATTTGTTCTGACTTTGCTTGTCTAGTTTGTGACGGGGGTGGGGGGTGGGGCCTCTCAGCACCTCCCCTACTTCGAGTTCTGATCTCAGTAGTTCTATCTGAAGCACTTCAACCCCCCACCCCTAGCTTTGTCTCTGTTCCACTGTAATAGTTCTGAGTCTCAGTTTCTGTATTCTCAGCAACTTAAGTAGGCCTGCAACACGACTACTTGCTAGAGCACTGTACATTTAGCCTGGAAAGCCCCAAGGTAAGCACTCCCTTGAACCTAGTGGACTTTCAGAAATAGGCCTGGGTCACAGGTTTGGGAAAAACTGAATGTACTAAGATAGCCAGATGTAGAGCCCACATGGGCAGTTGCAGGCCATCAGCCTGTGGCCACTGCAGCAGGTGACTGTGAGGGGCCAGCACAGCTGTTTGGGTAGCTCTTGGCTTGAGTATATGGTGCTGTGGGCAGAGGGGAGGGCAGTCCCATAGGAGCTGGGAGGTGGGGTTAGAGGAGACTGCAGACCAAGTGATCGGGGAAGAGGATCAGTTCTGTGCTGTGGGAAGCTCAGAGCCCAGAAAGAGGCAGCATGCAGTGGAAATAGGATTAGGTTGAGACATCTCAGAGAGGCAGAAGGGAGCAGTTTATTTCTGACAGTTCCCATAATGCTGGGAGAATCTCCCTGGATCCCTTCTTCTTGTGTTTTTTTTTTTTTTTTTTTTTTTTAATATTTTTATTATTGTCATACTGGGGGTACATTGGGACATTTACAGATTTTTTTTACAGTTCACTACAGTAGAATTCACCCTTTCCATCATTATTCTTTATTCCCCCCCATTCCTGTGTCTTTTTGCTAGGTGGTCCTATGTGTTTCTTCCCAAGAACACATGCACATCTATGTTTTATGTGTATGCATGTGTGGTTTGTGTGCGTTTGCATGCACCTATGTGCACATACCTTGTGCATGCCTGTGTGAAGGACATATGGAGCCAGTGCTCGTGTGGATGATGGAACTGCACTGCTTTTGTGAGATTACCTGGTGGCCTATATTAGGGATTAATAATGCAAGGCCTCCTTTAGTGGATGCCCTTCCTATAGCCCCTGACAACTCCCATACAACTCCACAGGAAGCTTTCTTGGATCTTAACCCTCAGGGTCCAAGGAGCTTGGGTTACCAGACAACCCCTCCAGCTCCCACATATCTTCAGGGGTCCCCCAGACTCTGCCTTGGCTCTTTGTCCCACTCCCCTACCCTCACCCAGATGTTGCCCTTGGCCTTGTGCCCATCAGCTCACATGGTGGACAGGTTCATGTCTCAAGGCCAGGACAAGGACCTGCTTTTTCTTTCCTACATAGTGGGTAGGCGGAGCTGGTTGCCTCAGGGATTTAGCACTCAGAAGGGTGGGGTGCAGGCTTGGCAGGGATTAGGCCTCCCCCCCCACCACAACTGTCAGTGCAGAGCAGCCATTGACTCACCCCAGGCTTACTGTGGAGGCTGCAACTACTCAAGTAGGTGCGTGCCACCCCGGGGGTGAAGGGGGAAATGCCTAGGTGAATCCCCACCAGGGAAAGGAGGACCTTCTCAGAGGCCAGGCCAGAGGGAGGTAGTGCAGGGGTGATCAGGATCTGGTGTAAGGGCCATTGGGGAAGTAAGGCAAGGGCTGGGAGCAGGTGGGAACTCTATGAGAGTTCCCGGCCCATTCTTGGGAGGTGCTAGACAGCAGGGCCACAGGGAAGGGAAGCTTGGGTCCCAGATTTGGCTGAGCTCTGGGGTAAGGCTTGGCTGATTCCTCCATACGTACCCAAACAACTGCTCCTTTTGGCTGTCCAGTGCCCCTGCCTGTGGCGAGGGCTGCCCTGACCTCCTAGCAGCCTGTCTTTCCCAGACAGTAGAGTCAAAGATGGGCTCCCAAGTCTAGTTGGAAGTTCCCAGAATGGGCTTGGGCTGAGCACTCCTTGGTGAGGTCACATTTGTGGGGACAGAGACATTTCCCATCTCAGACTTTCCAACCCAGTGGGCAGTGCCACTATAGGAACCAAAGTTCAGGCTCCCATGTGAGGTCCTAGAGGGCAGTCTAGTAGAGTGTTGTCCCTTGTCACTTGGGGGAGGCAAGCAAGTCAGGCAGGCTGTGGACATTCCTGGTGGGTTCTGTTGGAAGGTTGTCGGCCTTTCTGTCTTTGTTTGTGGTCTTTGCTGGATTTAAGCTCTTTTTCGTATGGTTGAGCATTACATGGTAATGCAGCCCTAGGGAGGTCCTCACCCCACTGCCTCCTTCGTAGCAGAGTGCTGAGTGCACTGTTGAGGGCAGAGCTGCTCATGTTTTACCTGCCCTCCTTCTCCCACAGGCATGTCGGGCCCCAGGCCTGTGGTGTTGAGTGGGCCATCGGGGGCTGGGAAGAGCACCCTGCTGAAGAGGCTATTCCAAGAGCATGGCAGCATCTTCGGCTTCAGTGTGTCCCGTGAGTGCTATGAAGGGCAGCGAGGCTGGAGTACTACCTTGGGACCACTCCTGGAGCCCCCAAATGTACATGCTCAGCCTGGGGGATATTCTACTCACCCTGCCAACCCTCTCCCTTCCCAGGGCCTGAGTATACAGTAAGCACCCTGGGCCCTGGTGACCCACTGAGGTCAGGCTGGTCCCTGGCTATGGGCTCCTCCTGCCTCAGTGGCACAGATCTGCATGACCAGCCCTCTATACTACTGGAGGGCGGAATGAATCTACCAGGGAAGATCCTGGCTGGGGCTGCAGGGCTCTGTCATCTCCTCTGTGGGTGATGGGTCTTTTTCCTAGATACAACAAGGGATCCTCGGCCTGGTGAGGAGAACGGCAAAGGTGAGCTGGACTGGGTGTTCCTTGGGCCCTAGGAACAAGCTGGCATGGGGATGGTGGGAAGGCCCTTCACTCTGTGCTTGTCAGCTGTGATGCATACAGCTCAGTTTCCCCACCTGAAGAATGTCCCTGCCTTTAGAGTGGTGGGCTTAACTAGGCCCTGTGCATTATAGTGAGGGCTGGGGGTGGTGATGCCGGCCTGTGTCCTGGGCTTGTGTAGCTGAGTGCATGGAGTGCACTCTTCAGCACATCCTAGATGCTTTCTCTATTCAAGTGATAGAGCTGTTTCTGCCTGCTTGGTGCATGGCATGAAAGTCCCCACCTCCCTCTGGAACCTGGCAGATTCTTGTACCCCAGTGAGGACAATGACAGCAATAGTGTTGTCTGGGGTGTGGGGTGGAGAGAATATGTCAGCAAGCCCAGGAGGGAGCCTGGGCCAGGTAGGATGGCTGGGTCAGGTAGGGCTGGGCTCTGGGCACCTTCTGGACAACCCTCCTCCTCTCCAGATTACTACTTTGTGACCAGGGAGGTGATGCAGCGTGACATCGCGGCTGGGGATTTCATCGAGCATGCTGAGTTCTCAGGGAACTTATACGGGACAAGGTGGGCCATCCTCCAGACATGCCCAGGATCCCTGGAGCCCTGGATCCAAGTCCCCCCAGAGTCATAATGGCAGGAGGAACTCTCCAGCTTGTCCCCTCTGACCTTGTAATTGCTCCTCCCCTTCCACTTGGGCCTGAACCTTGCTGGTTCCTCCCGGAGCCTCTGAGCTTGGCTGAAGGCTCCAAGGAGCAGGCAGGCCTAGTCATGCCCCAGGCTTGAATTCTCTAAAGTGATCCCTTTGGGGACAAGGGGCCACACATGACAGGAGGGGCGGGAAGTGACAGGCACCTCAAACCTGTTCAAGAGCCCCTGGCCATATACCTGCAGGACAGGGAGTATGCTGGCAGGGGAGGGTGTGCTTGTGGTGCTCTGGGAAATACGATTGTTGGGGTCAGCTGAGCTGCTCCTGCCACCTAGGGTGGGCCTTTGTGGAGGAAGGGTACCTGGAGGGAGTGTCCAGGTCTCCCCAAAACGCTTGGAGGCTTGAGGAGCTAGCAGCTCATCCAAGTGCTCCTGAGGACCTCCAGCCAGGCAGGAACCCACACAAGGATGTGGAGGCCAAGATTTTTCCTCAAGCCCTACTGAGCATCCCCTGGCTGTCCTCCCCCTTCTCCCACAGCAAGGCTGCCGTGCGGGCTGTACAGGCCATGAACCGCATCTGTGTGCTGGACGTGGACCTGCAGGGTGTGCGTAACATTAAGAAGACTGACCTGCACCCCATCTACATCTCTGTGCAGCCCCCCTCACTGGATGTGCTGGTGGGTGCCCTGGGAGGTGGGGTAGGTTGGGTGGGCCCAAAGACTGCTGACCCCAGGAAGGCCTGCTTTGTAGGAGCAGAGACTTCGACAGCGCAACACTGAGACAGAGGAGAGTCTGGGGAAGCGGCTGGCTGCAGCAAGGGCTGATATGGAAAGCAGTGAGTGTGTTCAGGCACTCATGCATCTTCTCTGGAGAGCAACCAGTCCACCCATCAGGAAACGGGGAAGGTCGGGGTCAGAGATGGGGGAATGCTCCACTTCTCTGTCACCCGGGTCTTCTGAGAGTCCATACTTTCTCCAAGGGTGCCCTGAGGCTCCAGACCCTTCTTAGCCACCTAGGGCATCATGGGCATCCTTTTGCAATTGTGCTCTTCCTTCTAGGTTAGCTTGATTGGTTCAGATGCTGTTGGTCAGACCTCTTGCTGTCTGTTCCTCCTGAGGACATAAGTCAACCCATCATAGACAGTACCAATCTTAATGGGAAGTCTGGTGGGGCAGTGGAATCCATGTTCTGGGTTTCAGAAGCTTGACAGGAACAAATTCCATCTGGGGTTCTACAGAGGAAGGGAGAGGTCCTGAGGACTGTTCCTCACAGGCACTGCTCATAGCCTGGACACCTTAATGCGGTGGTATTAAGTGCAGCTGCAGCCAGGCTGTTGGTTGGCCCAGTGATGTAGGCATGGGCAGGGCCAGACTCTGCCCTTAACCCTGTCCCATCCCTAGGCAAGGAGCCTGGTCTATTTGACCTGGTGATCATCAACGACAACCTGGACAAGGCCTATGCAACTTTGAAGCAGGCACTCTCTGAGGTGGGCCCCTCCCAGCCTACCCTGTCCCTGCCTGGACCCTGTCCTTGTTCAGACTTTGGGAAAACCAGGGGAGGTGGGGTGCATGGCCGTCAGCTGAGGTTCTGCCAGGTATAGGGCTGATTGGGCAAGAGAGGGAGGGTATGAGGCCCAGCCCTTGTAGATCCCAGCTTTCCCTGACCTCCTTTTTTCCTTCCTTTCTGGCAGGAAATCAAGAAAGCTCAGGGGACTGGTCGTGCCTGAGCACCTGGTTCACTCCTCAGATGTTCTTCTGTGCCCCAGGTCTGCCTGGGCTCTACAAGAAGCCTGCTTAGGGTGCTGAGGATGCTCACAGGACCTGGAATAGGTTTCCATTGAGGAGTAGACAGAGCTGCCCATCGGCTGGCCACATGGTGGTTCTGCACCCTCATTTGGCACCTAGGGTAGAGGATGCTGCCCACTTCCTCACTCATCATGGTTGGAGGACCCCAGGTGCCACTCATTTAACCTCCCTGGGGCTGTCCCTTGCCCCATCCCTGTTCCTCCTGCTGGAGCAGGACTGACATCTGAATAAAGTAACTATTGGGTTAGAGTGCCAGAGCCCTCAGGTTGGGGGGCTCAGTCCTAAGCAGGGCTGGGGCTTCAGCTCTCTGCACTGGCCCCTACCTGGTGAAGGGCTGCCAAAGGGCACTGTGTATGTTTCTGCTGAAACTGTCCTTCCACCCAGGGTCTGCCAGTCATCAGCATGCTGCCCAGGGCTGCTCCAGTCTGCTGGGAAGACCAGCATGGGCTGCCCTGAGCCCAGCCCTGAGAACCCTCAAAAGCTGGGGGCCTCTCAGAGGGCCAGATGACATTGATCAGGAAGGAGGGCATATGGCCACAGCAGGGTGCAGTGTGTGGGGAACTGAGCTTGCAGGGGCTCGTCCTGGGGCCTGTGGGAGCCACGTGCTTTTATGTTTATGCACAGACTGCCAAGTCTCAAGGCTCCAGGCAGTTCTGGCAAGTCCTGTCTGGGGCTGGTGTAGGAGCAGATGCTGTGGGCATCTGTAGAGGTCCCAGAGCCCTGAGTCTGGAGACCAGGAGGGTTCAGGGTTTCTGAGAAGGATACCTTTTTTTGGAGGAGGCAGTACTAGGGGTTGAACTCAGATTTGCTAGGTAGGTACTCTACTGCTTGAGCCACTCCACCAGCCCAAGAGATGTCTCTTAAGTGAAGGGCAGTTGTGCCTCTCCTACCCCAGATGAGAGGTGTCCTGTGTGTCTGGCTCCCTGCCCTTCTTCCTCCGTACACTTTGCCCAGGAGAACAGCCATAGCACTGTCTGGTGTGTACCCAGGTGAGGCTGCTCCCGAGGCAGGACATGGGCGTGAAGAAGGCAAAGAGCCTAGGTAAAAGTAGTCGGGGAGATCAGGGAGTCCTGGGCTGCTTCCAAAAGCCCAGATGTGAGTCAAGCAGGGAAGGCCAAAACTGGCTAGGACCTTGAGGTAGAAGCAGGGGAGGAGACGGTCAAGACCTGCCTGGGGGTCCAGGCATCCCAGTGAGGCCTGTCCAGCTCCTTGCTGCCCCATCCCCAGAGACAATCAGGGATTCAGACCCTGGGAAGGGGGGAACAATGGAGCCCTTGAAGGCCCCTCCTCCACCCCTCATTGTGCTTGGTGGCGAGAGGTGGCCCTGGCTCAACAGTGTGCGCTCGGGGAGGATCAGTGTCCAGTGGCAGGTGGAAGGGCTCAGCCAGAGGCTTGCGTTTCCCAGCCTGGAGAAGGTAGGGCACTTTCTAGAACCCCCAGACTCATCCAGGGGCAAGCTATGTGTGGCTAGTGTGATTGACAGTCATTTAAGGTTAAGCAACTTTGCCACCTTGTGCATCCCCACTAGCCTTTCGTGCCCTGTAGTTGGGAGGGGGGTCACAAGAGGGGACCCTAGTGGGGAGACTGATTGCTCACTGTGGAACTCCCAATCTGGCCTTGGCCCTATGCATCAAGGTGCTCTCTGTGTGTGTCCTGCTCAGGCCTAAGTGACCTCATGGGCAGAGGCTGACCTCTGTGTCTTCTGGGCAACTAGACCTGGTGTGTGTTGGGGGGCTCTATGTGTGTGTGTCCTGCTCAGGCTTAAGTGACCTCTGTGTCTTCTGGGCAGCTACACCTGGGAGAGGGGTGGCATATAGCTCAGGGCCTGGCTGGTGAGCTAGGGGTGCATTTGATATATTCCCTAGCAGTTGAGGCCCCTCGGTAGGAGGAGCCAGTTTACCCCAGCTAGTTGCCATGTGTCCAGAGGCTGCGACAGGAGCATTCCTGGGCGCTGGGCCCAGACTACTCTCAACTTGACTCTAAGCAAACCTCTCCCTTGCTGCCCGTCTACCTGCTACTAATGTGGTGGCTCAGGCCCTGGAGCTGGTCCCATGGCCGCCATGCTGCAGGAGGTCATCATAACGAGTGCTTCTTGCCTTCCTGCACCATCCAGGGACTTTGCAGGTAGCAAGGATGGGTGGCCAGAGGCAGAGGACCCATCCAGAAGGATCTGCTGCCTGCCAGCAACTTTGTTGCATCCAGAGCTGTTGCACAGGGGAGGCCCAAGCTGGGTGATACGCTCTGTGTGAAGGTGGACAGGATATCCTGACTTAGCTGTGGGAGGGGCAGGTGGGCCTAGTAGGACTGGGATTTAGGAACAG
Source organism: Castor canadensis (assembly GCF_047511655.1). Classification (NCBI taxonomy): domain Eukaryota; kingdom Metazoa; phylum Chordata; class Mammalia; order Rodentia; family Castoridae; genus Castor; species Castor canadensis. Next base: position 48,104,230 of record NC_133400.1, on the reverse strand, counting down.
ATAGGGTGAGTGTGTACCCCTTGTGGGGAACTGGGGACAGAACCTCCCTGGGCAGCTCCAGTGGATGGTACCCCTCAACCATACCTAGGCCAGTGGCTCCATTTCTGCCAGTGCAACTTGGCTATAGGCTACCTTAGTGGGCCCAGAGGCCTGCCTGTAGTTGTTGACACTGCAGCTCCCAGCCTGTCATTCCCTCCCCAGCCTGCTTAGGTTTATCCCCTTCATCCTCTGTTTCCAAGGGAACAGCCCTTACTTCCTGTGATCTGGTTCAGGTGGGAAGGGCAGCAGGTGGGACCCTACAGCCCATCTCAGGAGGGAGGAGGCATGGTCTCCACAGGGTACCCAGGAGCAAGGGCCACCAGGTTGAGTGCCAGGTCTCCGTAGTGTCAGGGCCACAAAAGGCAACTCTTAAGGGACATCTGGACATCTTAGGTCCATACGTTCCACCTGAGTACCTGGGCTATGTCCTCCAAAGCTAGTGTCCACTGACATTTGTAAGCATAAGCCACCATCATGCCACCTGCATTGAGGTTCCTGAGGCTGCAGTCAGTTTAGGGGAGTTGAGTGAGGAGAGTGATGACAGGAAAGGACAGGCCCTCCTAGGCCTGGAGAGATTTCGTGAGGTAGGCAGTGACTGGCTGAGTCCATGTGTGAACATGCAGTTGTGTGTGTCTGAGTAAACCTCTTAAGTGCATCCACAAGGGTGAGATGACTGTGTTATTGTGTGCCCAGGTGTGATATTCCAGCAGTGGATGAGGCCAGCTGTGAGATGGGCATGACTGGATCAAAAAACCTCAGGACCCGTCAGGACTAACCTTTGCCCTGAGAGTCTGGATTTCCCTGGGATCCCACTAGAGGAGTATGTGGACAGCACCTTCTGCTACCAGCAGAAGGGGAGGAGGAAAAAGGGGGAAGAGGAGGGGGGTGGAGGCTAGATCCTGACCAAGCTCACCTGAGTGTGTTCTCAGTATAATTAGCCCTGGGCATTGCTGGAGGGAGTGGACATAGGAAACGGTCACACCTAAGATTTGGGCACTGACAAAGCACACCTCCTGCTGGGCCAAAGCACAGGTGTGTGTGGTTGAGGCTGAAGGTCCCTGGGCCTGGGGAACAGCCTGTCCAGGTGGAACAAAGTACATCTGGGTGTGCAGGGTTGAGTCATGCAGTGGTAAGTGCTGCAGTTTATGAGTGAGGACTTCCAGCCACACAGGTGGCCCAGAGAGAGGAGACCCTACCCTGCCAGGACCCAGGGGAACTGACAGGGACCTGGAGATCAGAGTCAGGCTTGGGCTGCCAGTGGGATATTGTGTAAATAAGGGACAACCCAGTGCCTGGTCCCATCATCTTCAGGGAAGGGAAGAGGCTGCCTGAGATTACCAAGATGAACTGCTGTTTGGTGAGCTTAGCCTTCTGTGCCTTTCCAGCAGCTACCTTGAGCAGGAGGAAGCCAGCCTGCCCTTTCATTCCTGGGAGGGGTGGATATGGGAAGGAAATACCTGGGCAGGAAGGGGAGGGTGTACCCTGGTTCTGGGGCAAGTAGGGTTTGGGAAGAGAGTGGAGCCCCATAGCCACTCCTGAGAGGCTTGGGGCTGACTGGTCATTCCCATTGTTTAGGAGGGGTGGGAACTTGATGCCTAGTTTCTGGATGGGCACCTTTGCCTGATCACTGGAAAAGACCCTTACAGAAGCAACTCTGCCCCCAATCTGACAACCCCACTTCACCTAAACCAGGTAGCCTCCCTCCCTGCTCCTGAGCTCCCATATCACTGAGAGTCCCTGACATGGTGGCCCAAAGAGTGCCCAGGGCAGGGCAGGCTGGCTGATTGTGGGGAGACTTCTGATTTGAGACTGCTGAGTCTCTATGATGTGAGATCCCCCGCTCTGAGCTCCCTACCCTGCAATCATGTCTTTCCTTTAAACTCCAAAGCCCACAGCAACCTATGCTTCCCACTCCTCCCTATCTGACCCTGGGCAACTACTACTGCGCCATGGAGGCCTTGGACAGTGGGGTCTCTCTGTCTCTCTCTCTCCTCTCTCACATTCACTGAAAGCCCCCCATGGAGCTTCATCCTGGACTCCACTGTACATGCAGCTTTGGAGCAAGAGTTCCCTTGAATGAAGGCCCCTGCACTTAGACTGGCTGCAAATGCTGGGAGCAACTGCCTGCCTCTGTGGTGGAGGTCCTTTTTCTATTTTAGACATATTTAGATCTACAGAAAAGCTTACAAGATAGTGCAGAGAGTTCCCATAGATCCTTTCGCCAAGGTCTTCCTCACTCATGTCTGCATTAGTGTGGCGCAGTCATCACTGCAATGAACTGATGATGCCTGCCTGCATCCTTGTTAGCTAAAAACCATACTCTAATCAGATGTCCCTGGGTCTCCCCTATGTCCTCATTCCACCCTTCCCAGAGCCCCTTCTGACTTTCAGACCTTGGTTGACAGTCCTGCAGATTCTCCTTGACTTGGCTGCTTGGATAAACGCCACCAAGCATTTTGTATGATGCCCCTCTGTTGGAAATTAGCTCATTTTCTTGAACTTTGTCCAGGATCATGGGTTTCAGGAGGAAGATCTTGGGGGTGAACAGCCTGCCCTACAGGTAGAGTTGACATGACTTACTGCCATGATGCTGACCTAAGTTGCTTGGCGGGGGGGTCCTGGTCAGGTGTGTTCACTGAAAAAGTGGGATTTCTCCTTTCATACTGTCTTCTGAAATGAGACCATGACCCGTGCAGCCAAAGGGGGTGGGAGGGAGGTCTGCTCAACCCTGGCATTCACCCCAGTTAGAAGTCACAATAGGCAGCAGAGGAGGCCCTATGGGTGGGCATTCTAAAATTCCTCAACATGTGTTAGTGTGAAGCCAGGCTTACAGAGAAGGACAAGTGAAATTTCCAGGACCCGACAGGCCCAGGCTGTGCAAGTGGACAGGTTTTGCTGATGGACCCAAGGCAGTATGGGGAGAAAGCCATTCAGGTGAAGTATCCAGGGATAAGGAGGCCGGCCACTCTGAAGAGGAGATTGGTGTTTTGTCTGACCCTTGGAGTCTGAGGTGACTGAATGCCAATGTCAGGCAGGAAAGAGGTACAAGTGTGGATTTGGGAGTCCTGCTATACATCATCTGACACCAGGGCCCTAGCTCTTCCAGGCCAACTCCAGAACTGAGGCACCCAGAACCAAACATGCAGAATGAATGGCTGTGACCATGTGTACAAGTGCCAGAGATCCCCCTAGGTCAAAGCACCACTGCTCAGACCCCAGCTAGTCTCAATGGTTAACTGCATGCCTCCTCAACTGCTTATCTGTCACAGCGGGAGTATTTACACTAGGCAATTGGTAACCACTGCAAACCAAGGCTTCCCTAGACAGCCAATTGTTAAATACTGTGCACACACTGCCAGGCAGGTCTGCCCAGGCACCCCAGGGATTCTTGCTCCATTTCTCCCTTGGGCCTGCTTCTTGTCTTAGGCTTCTATTGGGACTGCATTGTGGGCCTCCAGCTCCTGTGATGGGGCAGGTCCTTGGAGAAAGCTGGAGCTAAAGCTGAGGTAAGGGAATTGGAGCTACTATTGGGAAGGCTCCCAGCATGTCCAAGCCTGTCCGAAGCAGAGGAATGGAGGGGGTGGCCCCTACATCTGAAGATGTGGATGCACTAATTTGTGAATATGTGTGGACCTTGTGCATGTATGCATGTACACAGGAATATGTACATATTTCTGTACATGCATGTGTGTGATGACATGTGCCTTAGTGCATACCTGTTTGTGCATGAGTGTACAAGTGTTAGTGTCTGCATATGTATCTAGGTGTGTATCTGTACATGTGTATGAATGCACACGTCTGTGTGCATGTGTACATGTATATTTTGAGTATGTGTATGCATACCAGTGTGCATGTGCATCTGTGAGTGCACATGTGTGTAGGTATTCATATGTTTCTGCACATGTGTACACAAGGGTGCTGTGACTGCACTTACGCGTTTTCATGTGTGTGTACATGGATGTGTGTGTTTGCTCATGAAGGTGTGTGTTTATGACTGGACACGTGAATATGCCTCAAGCAGGGGCTGCACAGATGTGAGGAAGTAGGGCCACTTCCTCAGGAACCCCTGCTTCCCCCTCTGCCTGCCCCCTCTTCCTGCCTTGTGGGGAGAAACCCGGGCTGCATAAAGAGGCCTGGAGTCCCACGGCTCCTGATGCTGCTCCCACACCTGCTGCAGCTGCCTTCTAGGCCTAGCCAGGACCAGAAGTGTCATTGTCGGGGGTCTCCTGCCCAGAGCTACCTAAAAGCAGGTACTGGCCCTGGGGTGAACATGACGAGGGAGGTTGGGCATTGCCCCTGCAGAACCTCTCTCAGGCACATGCCTGCCCATGGCCCAGCTGGTTTGGGATGTGGTCACCTCTGAGTGCCACAGGTGTCCAAGTGTGGTCGTGCATCACTGCAGCCTCACTGGACACAGTCCTGTTTGGATACAGGACTAGTCCAGCGGGGGACTAGCAGCTGGGGCTGATAAGAGTCCCAAATAGTGTCTGGGCACTGGTAGGGGCAGCTGGCAAGCTAGGTAGCAGCAGGATCTGCAAGGGGTTTGAGGAGGATGGGGGTCTTCTTACAGAGGCAGAGGGGGCCCCCAGATCTGCTGCACAGGATGTGGAGAGATAAAGGACAGAACTGCTGCGAGGGTGGGTGGAGGGCTGGAAGCTAGGGGATTGGTGGAGCTGGGGCCCAAAAGGGCTGCAGGGGTGGAGGCTGATGGAACTATGGGGGGCTGATGGGGCCACAGGAGGAGCTGGTGGGGGCGCTCAAGGGCTGAGGAGCTGTGAGTGGATGGCTGGGGGCTAAGCCCAGGGAGAGCCCTTCAGATGCTGGGGCATAACCCCCTGCCTCAGGGGCTAGGGTGGGGCGGCCCTGGTGCAGTGGGAGCTGAGATTGTACATCCTAACAGCTTCTGAGTGGGACTGACCTGGGTTTCGCCTCTGCCCACGAAATACTCCCACACAACAGATTGTGGCTTTGCATCTCTGAGGGCCTAAGGTGGGATCCCTGAGTCGAAGCAGGAGTGCAGCTTCCCCAGGTCTGGGCTTTCCTAGGGAGATTGGGGGAGGAAGAGCAGGAGGGGCTGGGGCATGTGCTCAGTGTGAGATGAGGCTTTGCCCCAGAAGCCTGTGTCTGACTCCACGGGTAGGGTCAGGACCCATCAAGGGACTGCCTTTTCTCTGCAAAGTGATGAGCTCACGGTCACTAAGGTTAAGTAGAGAGAAGCCAGCTGTGGTAAGGCCTCCGGCCGCCTCCACTCTATGCCTTGCAGTTCCCAGTCAGGACCTTTGGTTAACCACTGCATACACCCACAGGTCCTACCCGCCTGCGCCCATGACCAACATGAGCTGGAGCTTCCTGACGCGGCTGCTGGAGGAGATCCACAACCACTCCACCTTTGTGGGCAAGGTGTGGCTCACTGTGCTGGTGGTCTTTCGAATTGTGTTAACGGCTGTGGGTGGCGAGTCCATCTACTCGGATGAGCAGTCCAAGTTCACATGCAACACACGGCAGCCAGGCTGCGACAACGTCTGCTATGATGCCTTTGCGCCCTTGTCACACGTTCGCTTCTGGGTCTTCCAGATAGTGGTCATTTCCACGCCCTCAGTCATGTACCTGGGCTACGCGGTCCACCGCCTGGCGCGCGCCTCAGAGCAGGAGCGCAGACGCGCTCTCCGCCGCCGTCCGGGTCCCACCCGCGGAGCCCGGCCGCATGTGCCTCCGCCTGGCTGGGCAGAGCACGCAGACCTGGGCGAGGCAGAGCCCATGCTGGGACTGGCAGAGGAGGAGGAAGAGGAAGAGCAGGGGGCGCCAGAGGGGCCGGGCGAGGAGGGTGAGGAGGAGCGTGTTGAGGAGGCTGCCGCCAAGGCAGCCACGGGGGACAGCAAAGTGTCTGGGGCACCGGGCCCGGCGGGGCAGCACGACGGTCGGCGGCGCATCCAGAGAGAGGGCCTGATGCGCGTGTACGTGGCCCAGCTGGTGGTCAGGGCAGCCTTCGAGGTGGCCTTTCTGGTGGGCCAGTACCTGCTGTATGGCTTTGAGGTGCGGCCCTTCTTCGCCTGCAGCCGCCAACCCTGCCCGCACGTGGTGGACTGTTTCGTGTCTCGGCCCACCGAGAAGACGGTCTTCCTGCTGGTCATGTACGTGGTCAGCTGCCTGTGCCTGTTGCTCAACCTCTGCGAGATGGCGCACCTGGGCCTGGGTAGTGCACAGGACGCCGTTCGTGGCCGCCGGGGTCCCTCAGCGCCAGCTCCAGGCTCCGCGCCGCGTCCCCCGCCCTGCGCCTTTCCGGCCGCTGTGGCTGGCCTGGCCTGCCCGCCCGATTACAGCCTGGTGGTGCGCGCGGCAGAGCGCGCCCGTGCGCACGACCAGAATTTGGCCAACCTGACCCTGCAGGCGCTGCGGGACGGGGCTGCAGTGGCTGCCGGTGATCGTGACCGGGACAGCCCGCCCTGTCCCGGGCTCTCAGCGGCCTCCCGGGGGCCACCTAGGGCTGGTGCCCCGGCTTCTGGAACCGGTAGTGCCACGTCAGGGGGCACCGTCGGGGAGCAGGGTCGGCTGGGCACCAAGCCTAGAGCTGGCTCGGAGAAGGGCAGTAGTGGCAGTAGGGACGGCAAGGCCACTGTGTGGATTTGAGGGTATGGGAGGGGAAGGCCAGATGTGTGTGCCTCAGTTTGTGGTCTCAGGAAGGGCTAAGGTACTTGGGAGGCATTGACTTGGGTACCTCTCACTCCAGGGTGAGAGGGGGAGGTCTAGGGGATCTGGGAACCACAAAGGTCCTGAATTCTGGTCTGCAACTCTGAAGAGTTGATAAAGCTGAGACAAGACACTGACTCACCCCCTCCAGGACCATCCTGAGCAAAGATGCCCACTGCTGGGGCTGCTAGCCCTTCCCTTCTACTTCCTTGCAGCCACCCTGTGGGACTCCCTAAGGTGCCTGGCATGAAAGTTTTTGGGGATTGTGCTTGTCCCCACTCCCTGAAGCAGCAAGTGTGCTCCTTTGCAGTGTTCTCAGTTCCTGTGAACACAGGTTCTGGTTCCTGCAAAGGTGGCGCAATCCCAGTGCTTCCTTGCTTGGAAGGTTAAGCCAAAGCAGGCCTGAGACAAGCAGAGGCCCAGCTCTGGTCTGCACCCATCTCCTGGCTCCCTGCTTAAGACAGTTGGGGTAAAACTGTGGACAGGGCTTGGACTGCACAGGATCTCCCCCCTCTCTTAGCTGTGATGGCCTACCATAACCCCTTCTTTGGGGACATACTGGAAATTATGCAGAGCTATTGCTGTGCCTTACTACTTGGACTGACAAAGTTTTGGATTGCTTGGACTGGCATGGCTTTGGCCAGGCTAGGGGAAGGGGGCTTTGGAGAGCTTGTCCATAGCTTCTCTGCCATCATCCCTAATTCAGAGCCAACCTCCAAAATGAAGTAAAATAAAACTAACTTTTGTTTACAACAGAGTGTATGCATGTGGATATATGTCTGAGCACACAACTTTGTTAATGTACATACCGGTAACTATGCATACATAGTTATGTATGCATAACTGATGTGATGTATGCTACTGATGTGTGCATTGTGGGCACGTTTTTAAGCATGCACATTTATGTACAAGTATCCAATGCTTGTTCACTGGGGGAGATACAGCTCAGATTCATATTGGCTGGAAAAGACCATCTCTCCCCAGCGACAGCCCAAGAGACCAAACCCTGGAAGTCACTACACACATGATGGTGCCACTCAGTGCCAGGCAGCATACCAGGGTTGAGTGGTGAGGACTGGGCAGAGCACAAAGATGTCAGAAACAAAGAACAGTCGAGCACAAGGTCAGCCTGAGCTCAGGGAAGAGGGTAGTCCATCTCAGGCCCTGGAGGTATTGGGATGGGATGCTGGCCAGAACTTGCAAGAATGGCTCTGGTAAGAGACAAAAAGGGTACTGTTGGGAGAGACCGGCTGCTTCCCGTAAGGGAGCCACCCCAGTGCAGACCACAGGTTACCAAGCTGCCTCTCAATCTCCCTGAGGCCCAAGGAAGCCCCAGTGGCCTCTCCTGAGCTGCAAACCTCTATGGTGACCCTGTCCCAAGCCTAGGCTAAGATAAAGTCTAATTTCAGCCTGACTCAGTCAGATGCCATCTGCCTGCTGAGTTCCTCTTCTTTCTGAGGCCTACCTGACTGACCCAGCTGCAAGCGAACACAAATGAAACTCTATTTTGCAGGTGGATCTGTCTCTTTGGGCTGTCATAATATCACATGCTGGGTGCCTCAGGCAACAAAGCTTTATTCTCTCAGTCCTGGAGGCAGCAAATCTAGGTTCATGGTGTGGGCAGGGCTGGTTCCTCCTGACTTGCAGACTGCAGTCTTCTTCCTATCTTCACATGGCTGACATTCTTCTTGATGTCTTCTTATAAGGACATCAGTCATGTTGGATTAGGACTACCCCATTGACCTCATTTTATCTAAATCACCTCTTTAAAGGCCCTGTCTCCGAATGCAATCACATTCTGAGTTCATAGGTGTTAAAGAATTCAGCATACAAGTTTTGGGGAACAGACAGAATTCTTCCCATTTGAAAGTTCTATGTCCATGGGAGGAGGGCCAAAGGGACTCCTGCTAAACGGGCCTCCCTTCATGGAGAGCTGGGGAGATTGAGTGAGCATTTGATGGTGGTGACATTGGTCCTGTTGTTTCATCCTCACAGTGGGGGTGTACCTGGCTGTCCTGACCTGTGCTGGGCAAGTACCAGCTCCTTTGCAATGTGGACATTACCAGAATCCTGAGCCTCTAAACCAGGATGTCACCTCCCATGGCACATGATGCATATCTAAGATGCTCAACTCTCAATTCCCACAGGCTACACCTACCTGGCTACCAAACCTAACACTTCATAGTCACTTAACTACTAAAAAAAAAAAAAAAAGAAAAAAACCCAAACCTGTGTATCTCAGTTTCCCCATCTGCCTGGGATGGCCACAAGGGGATCAGGCAGAGCCAGACACTGCTGACAAATGCTCAGCCATCACTACAACTCTCTTCTCTCCTCATCTTCCAAGCCCTGGAGCAGACCAATGGTCCAGGGCTGGTGGGACCCACCCTTGTCCAGACAGGGCATGGCCACTGAGCTATGCTGGAACAGGATCAGTTAGAAATGACCTCTTGTCTCTTCCCTCTCTGTTTCCACAGCCTTGGCCAACTGGCCACTGCAAATGGGAGTTTGGGAGGGCTAGGGTGGAGAGGGGCATGTTCATAGACATCCCAGAATGGGGGCAGCTCCCTTCTCCTTCCTTTGGGAAGGGAGGAAACCATAAGGAGAGAAAAACAGGAAATCATCACCACCCTGGGAAGTGAGGTCTGGGACCCTCAAATGGTCAATTTTCCAGCTCTCCCACCCCAACTGATAACTGCAGGGTGCAGGCCTCTGGGCATTGCTGGTAATGGGCTCCAAATGCAGCTGGGCTCCTGAGGCCACAATGGGCCCCTGGGTTCCCTGGGCCCTCAGGAGCTAGGCCCTCCTCACTTAGGACGGGAAGAGCACAGCCCAGACTTCCAGGTTTTGTGGGGTAACTGCTGGGCATCTGGATTGGCCAGCCTAATACAGAGGGTCCAGGAAGGCTTCATGGGCAGAGGCCTAGAGACACACATCTCAGGAGAGGAACATTCCATTTTATTTGAGTCCACTGTGTTTAAATAACCCACAGGGTGGTGGCTGCCAGCCAGCACAGGATTAGTGGGAGCATTCCAGAGCACAGTGAATGGCCCAAGCCCAGGGCCCATGGACACAGGGTGGACTGCTCACTTACCCTTCCTGCCAGTTTATGTGGGTGAGAAGCCAATTCCTCTGCTTGCCCGGGGATGAGCTAACATGAAGCCAGAGGAATGGGCTTATGTGAGGCCTGAGGAATGTGACCCTTACACCATGAGTGTTGCCCCCAGCCAGTGTTGGCCTGGCCTGGCTTCCGCTCCACCATTGCCTGGGCTGGTAGGGAGGTGCTGGATAACCCTCAAACCCAGGGAAGAGGAAGTTGTGGCCTGCCAGGGGCACACATTCCATTTACAGCTGGTGTCAATCAGGAAGTCTGTGGCCTGAGGGGTCTGAGGGTTGGGGGTCACTGGGGAGGAGGCTCCTGGCTGGATCTCCATCAGCCCCAACACTGCCCAGACCCATTAGGTAGGGATCCAGGATCTCACAGGATTTGAGGCAGACAGAAAGGGCCCTGAAGGCAAAGTCCAGGGCCTGGGGCCTGACCACAGTCAGAAAGACACATGCTCAAGTCCTTTTTGTAGAGATCAGCCTGAGACAGTAATTCATTGATTTGTCCACTATTAACTGAACCCCTAATGCTACCAGGCACTGCCCGAGGCTCTAGGGATGTGACAGTGAGCTATGACAACGATTCTCTACTTGGCTAAAGTGTGTAGTCAGGTGCCTGAATCTTCTGGGTCCGGCTTTGTGCTTCCTTGAAAATCCAGTTTTAGGGAGAACCTTGCTAAATCAGTTGAGTAAGAACCCTACTGTCAATGTCCAATCACTGTCAGTATGTGACTGGGCTCTTCATCCACCCATACCCCAGGTGATGTCTGGGCCCTGGCCTGCTTTTAGCAGGAATTCTGTTGGCAGAGGGATCAGCCAGATTCCCCTCACCCCTGCTATCTCCTCTTGGTCATTTTCTAGCCACTGACCTCACACCGCTCCTTAGGTATAGATCCCCATGGCCTAGGCTATGTTTGGAGTGGAACCTGATCTCTCTCCCACTGTGAGGCTCCATTGCTGTGGTGCCTGCACCTATCACCATAGCTCCTTAAAGGCTTCCTTAGCATTATCTTTAAAAAGTACCATGAGTATTATTTTCTTTAACAGCCATACAAAAGTTCCATCTTCCTTGAGCTCAGAGTCACAAACAAAAGACATTTCAAAGGAGTAGTCTTTGGTATGTTAGTGGTCAATGGTCATGGAGAAAATAATGAGGCAAGTGGGCCTTGAGAGGCCTTCAAGGTGAGGCTGGCTTGAACCAGGGAAGTCCAATGCAAAGATTACCAATGGAAGTCTGCTGGAGCTACCCTGCAGCTTGGTCACCTGGGGTAAGGAAGAGAGGCCCCTTACAGTGGGGAGGCCACCCATCAATGGAAAGTTACCTGGAGGATGAAAGTCATGAGAGGGAGGGGAGAGAGACCCCCCAAACAAAGAGGCCAGGAAGAGAGGCATCAAGGATACCCTTCACCTGGTGATGTAGGAAGATCTGGGGGCCACATGACCACAGTGTGACACAGAGACAGAGAATGAGCAGGGCCAAGTGCAGTCAAAGGGTCCCGGAGAGACCTCTGGCCACTAGGTAGTAGAAACATGGGAGGGTGCTCGCTTCGGCAGCACATATACTAAAATTGGAACCATACAAAGTAGATTAGCAGGGCCCCTGTGCAAGGATGACACGCAAATTCGTTAAGTGTTAAAAAAACAAAACAAAACATGGGAAGTCTTCTGCGACAGTTCTGTTTGTTTGGCTGAATACCAAACACCACAGGTATAGGACAGACAGCCCACTGGCTTTAAGAGTTTTCCTGAAAAGGGTAGGAAAAACTTGGACCATGTGGTGTGGAAGCAGGAGTTCTGAAGCTATGTTTAGTGTTATCGACTGACTCATGCACATTCCCTCCCCCAAGATTCACAGACTGAAGCCCTATCTATAGTTTATCTACTACAACAAAGTAGTAGCCTGGTTGGCTTATAAACAACAGAAATTTGTTTCTCACAGTTCTGGAGGCTGTTAGTCTGACATCAGTACATGGCCAATTCTCTGGTGAGGGTTGCTTCTTGATTCACAGCTGGCCCTTCTACTGTGTCCTCACCTGCGGGACACTAATCCCATCATGAGGCTCCACCCTCATGACCTAATCACCTCCCAAAGCCCACCTCTTAACACTATCACCTAGGGGTGAAGATTTCAGCATATAGTTCTCAGCAACCCCTGATCCACAACGATGAAGCCCTTAAGGAGGTAACTGAGAGAAAATGAGGTCATTGGGTGGACCTTAATCTCATGGAACTGGTGTCCTCATAAAAAAAGGAGATTAGCACAAAACACAGAGGGATGGTCATGTGAAAACACAGGGAGAAGATGCCCTGTACAAATCAGAGACCTCATCAGAAACTAGCCCTACCTGATACCTTGATGTGGTGACTTCTGGCTTCCAGAACTGTGAGCTAAGAAAGTTCTACTGTTTTAAGTTCATCCCCCCTCCTTCCCAGTATTGTTATAGCAGCCCAAAGAGACAAAACTCTCAGGAAAACACCATGGCAGTTTCTCAAAAAATTAATGAGGTGGAGTGGCTTCAAATGGTAGAGCACTGGCCTAGCAAGCATGAGGCCCTGAGTTCAAACCCTAGTACCACCAAAAAAAATGAATAAATAAATAAATAAAATATGGGATCATCATATGAGCCAGAAATCTCATCTCTGGGTATATACCCCAAAGAGTTGAAAGCAAGGTCTCAAAGAAATATTTGTACACCCATGTTCATAGAAGCATTACTCACAGCAGCCAAAAGGCAGAACTAACCCACATGTCTATTGATAGATGAATGAGTAAATGAAATGTGGCCCATTCATTTAATGAAATATAATTCATCTTCAAAAAGGAGGACTAAAGGTGTGATTCAAACAGTTCACAGCCTGCTTTGCAAGTGTGAAGCCCTGAGTTGAAACAAAAGCCCGCCAAAACATAACAAAAAAAAACCCCACCTAAACACAAAAAGGAAATTGCGATGTATGCTACAACATGGATGAACCTGGAAGACATGCTGCATGAGTCAGACACATAAGAACAAATACTGTATAACTGCATTTACATGAGGTTCCTGGAGTCATCAAATCTACAGAGACAGGAAAGTTGGATGGTGGGTGGCAGTGGTTGGGGAAAGAAACTAGGAAGTTAGTATTTTTTTTTTTTTTCATTTTTCTTTTATTATTCATATGTGCATACAGGCTTGGTTCATTTCTCCCCCCTGCCCCCACCCCCTCCCTTACCACCCACTCCGCCCCCTCCCGCTCCCCCCCTCAATACCCAGCAGAAACTATTTTGCCCTTATCTCTAATTTTGTTGTAGAGAGAGTATAAGCAATAATAGGAAGGAACAAGGGGTTTTGCTGGTTGAGATAAGGATAGCTATACAGGGCATTGACTCACATTGATTTCCTGTGTGTGGGTGTTACCTTCTAGGTTAATTCTTTTTGATCTAACCTTTTCTCTAGTTCCTGGTCCCCTTTTCCTATTGGCCTCAGTTGCTTTAAGGTATCTGCTTTAGTTTCTCTGCGTTAAGGGCAACAAATGCTAGCTAGTTTTTTAGGTGTCTTACCTATCCTCACCCCTCCCTTGTGTGCTCTCGCTTTTATCATGTGCTCATAGTCCAATCCCCTTGTTGTGTTTGCCCTTGATCTAATGTCCACATATGAGGGAGAACATACGATTTTTGGTCTTTTGAGCCAGGCTAACCTCACTCAGAATGATGTTCTCCAATTCCATCCATTTACCAGCGAATGATAACATTTCGTTCTTCTTCATGGCTGCATAAAATTCCATTGTGTATAGATACCACATTTTCTTAATCCATTCGTCAGTGCTGGGACATCTTGGCTGTTTCCATAACTTGGCTATTGTGAATAGTGCCGCAATAAACATGGATGTGCAGGTGCCTCTGGAGTAACAGTCTTTTGGGTATATCCCCAAGAGTGGTATTGCTGGATCAAATGGTAGATCGATGTCCATCTTTTTGAGTAGCCTCCAAATTTTTTTCCAGAGTGGTTGTACTAGTCTACATTCCCACCAACAGTGTAAAAGGGTTCCTTTTTCCCCGCATCCTCGCCAACACCTGTTGTTGGTGGTGTTGCTGATGATGGCTATTCTAACAGGGGTGAGGTGGAATCTTAGTGTGGTTTTAATTTGCATTTCCTTTATTGCTAGAGATGGTGAGCATTTTTTCATGTGTTTTCTGGCCATTTGAATTTCTTCTTTTGAGAAAGTTCTGTTTAGTTCACATGCCCATTTCTTTATTGGTTCATTAGTTTTGGGAGAATTTAGTTTTTTAAGTTCCCTGTATATTCTGGTTATCAGTCCTTTGTCTGATGTATAATTGGCAAATATTTTCTCCCACTCTGTGGGTGTTCTCTTCAGTTTAGAGACCATTTCTTTTGATGAACAGAAGCTTTTTAGTTTTATGAGGTCCCATTTATCTATGCTATCTCTTAGTTGCTGTGCTGCTGGGGTTTCATTGAGAAAGTTTTTACCTATACCTACTAACTCCAGAGTATTTCCTACTCTTACTTGTATCAACTTAAGAGTTTGGGGTCTGATATTAAGATCCTTGATCCATTTTGAGTTAATCTTGGTATAGGGTGATATACATGGATCTAGTTTCAGTTTTTTGCAGACTGCTAACCAGTTTTCCCAACAGTTTTTGTTGAAGAGGCTGCTATTTCTCCATCGTATATTTTTAGCTCCTTTGTCAAAGATAAGTTGCTCATAGTTGTGTGGCTTCATATCTGGATCCTCTATTCTGTTCCACTGGTGGAAGTTAGTATTTAATGGGGAGAGCTTCCATTTGGGAAGATGAAAGTTCTGGAGATGGATGGTGGTGATGGTTGCACAGCAGTGTAAAGCAATGCCACGAAACTGAATGCACAGAAATAATTAAAAGGGTAAATTTCACCTTGTATGTATTTAACCACAATGAAACAAACAGAAACTATGCTTTGTGAGGGGCAGGAGCGCTGGGTGGACTCTGTTCTTGGAATCTACAGGGGAGGGGCTGGACGTGAGCACAGACCGAGGATCTACCCCACCCCCCACCGCTCCACAGCCCCTTGTGTTACGCTCCCGCTATTCACGCATGCTCTGTCTGCTCCTTCCCACCGGCGGCCGTCGCCAGGGGTCGCTGTAGCGCCCGCCCACCCGTCACCTCACTCGTGCGCAAGATGGCGGCTGCGGCACTGCTCCGTGGCGCGCTTCCGGGACGCGGCCGTCCAGCCTGGCGCTGGCGGCTGCACGCGGCCCCGAGGTTCTGCCTGGCTCACGGTTCCAGCCCTCTCAGCAGTGACCCCACTAACAGCGCAGCCTGGGCCTGTTTCCTGCTAGACGAACGCGCCCTGCTGCGCGTGCGCGGCCCGGACGCGGCGCCCTTCCTACTGGGGCTGCTGACCAATGAGCTGCCCCTTCTAGATCCCGCGGACAGCGCGGCTTCGTCCCCTGCGCGCGCGGCGTACGCTCACTTCCTGAACGTGCAAGGCCGCACTCTCTATGATGTCATCCTGTACGGGTGAGCACGGGCAGGGAGTTGGGGGCGGGGTGAGGAGGCCTAGGTGCGGTCAGGCCAGACGCTCCACGGAAGCGTCTGAGTGGGATAGATTACACCCAGAGGAGGACGCCCAGGGAGGCCGGGTTAGACACACCAAGCAAAGACATCCGGAGGAGAGCTAGGCTTCCGGGAGAGGGGGCGACCTGTACAAGGCTTCCAAGAACCGGCCAGTGTCTTGCACCATGCCTAGAGCATGGGCTCTCAACCAGTCAGAGGCTGTACCCAGCCTCTGGAGGTAGACACCTTCAAGGCGGGGGTTCCCCTCAGCCCTGCGGGTCACTCTTCCTCACTGCATGGAAAAAGGGGTCTTTGGCCTTCTCTGCGCACAGTTCCCTGTTTCGAGCTTGTGCCAGTGCTCCAAGCATCAGATTTGCACCTCGCTTCCCTGTTTCCTCTCTGCAGGCTTCCCAGTGCCCAATATATCCTCGTTTGGTCTCTTCATCTGTATTAACATTACAGTGGCTGTAAACAATATTCACTGGCAGAGCCGGTTAGGGACCTGTGTGTTTACAGCATTGGATTTTCACTTGCCTAACTTCCCAGCACTGGAGTCAGGGGCTAGTGCTGAGATGCTCCCTCCCTGACCGGTTTTCGCTTGCTCGCTGCCCCTGGGCTGTTCACGCTGACTCTCACTGAGGCTCAGTCTGGCTCCCCGACCTGTCTGCCTGACCAGTCTGCCTGGTGTGGTCCTGTGTTGGGTTTGGAGAAGCACCTAGGTGCATGTTTGGACTCATCTCTGCCAGGGGCAGAGATTCTAGGTGGAATATGGTCACTGAGAATGTGGCAGCCATGGTGTCATACCTAAATGCTACCTGCATGTCTGTGGCGAAGCCTAGTGCATTTTTAGAGTTTCTCTTTGTCACCTGTGTATTGAAATGCCTGCCATGGCGATGTGCCTTCTTGGGATCTTTTTTTCATATTATGTTGCTTAGCAGGCTCTTGGATCTAGAAGAGGGATCAGCAAATGACAGGCCCCACCCAGTGCTGTTCTAAATAGAACCTTCCCATGCCCATTTGTCTCCCCTCCACCTGGGGCTGCATCTGCTAGGCGGCGCTGTGGTAATTTAGGTCCTAAACGAGGCACTGTCTGCCCTTTTCAGAAAAATCATGTGGACCCCAGCTCTAGAGGCTTTAATAATCTCTAACTGCGTTTCTGTCATCATCTCTGTCTGCCTCATACAATAATTTCTTACTTTCCCTCTGGAGGCTTTCATTTCTTTATCTCAGAAGCTATGTTTTGGGCTAGGTGCACAGCTCAAGTGGTAGAGTACCTGCCTAGCAAGCATGAGGCCCTGAGTTTAAACCCCAGTACTGCCAAAGCAAACAAAAACTGTTCTTTGATCATCTTGAGTTTTCTACATCAGTAATCTGTAGTACAGGTGGTCCCCAACTTGTGATAGTTTGATTTAGGATTTTTACTTTTTCGTGGTTCAAAAGTGATAGGCATTCAGTAGGAACCATACTTGGAATTTTGAATTTGGATCTTTTCCTGGGCTCTTGATGTTTGTTTGGACCTCTGACAGTCCTGGGCAGCAACATCAAGCCACAGCTTCCAGTCAGATCACAAGGGGAACAGCATGCTGTGTGGTGTGCTGTGTGTGTGTGTGTGTTGTTTTTTTAAATTAGGATATATTCATTATAACGGGTGTGGGGTGCTGTGTTTTGTGTGTGCTAGGATGTTCAGCAGGTCAGAGGTATGTGGTACATTTTCACTTAAGGTGTTTTCAGCAGGTGATGTAATTCCATCGTAAGTTGAGGAGCTACTCTGGCATCTATTCTGATTACTGCTGTTAAGGTACTCACTTATGTAATGTTGTCTTGGGCCCTGGGTTTCCTTTCTCATACTTGCTATCCCCTTTTATCTTTTTCCCTCAAAGTCCTCATTTTGTTGAATTCCTTGTTTTGTTTCTTAGGACTTTTTTCTCCCTCCTGGCCTGGGATGTGCCACAGTTTTTATTATTGGGTGGCTCTTTCCCAAGTTTGTGCCCTCCTGCGCACACACACACACACACACACACACCCTGAGAGCAGGGAATATTTGGGCAGTGGATATAGGAGGGACTGACTAGATTAGAATGGAAATTCAGATTGTCATGTTTTGTGAAAATCTCCCTCTTCAATTCCATTCCAGTTTATGTTCCTGTTTTTCCTCAGCAGTTAGATGAAGGGCCACATAAGTCTCTTGGATTTGAGGTGCTGGAAGGCCCTATTTACATCTTATCTGTCTCCAGCTCTGCTTGTGGCTTGGGGTTAGGACCGAGCGTGCTTGTCCTTCCCACCCTGCCTGTCTGGTGATTCTTGGGGTTGAGCCTGTGAGCTTGTACTCTTTTCTTTGTTTGTTGGCTATTGGCTGTTTGTCTGTTTCTCTCTCTTCATGTCTGCTGACTAGGGGAGAGCACATGTTGTGAGTCAGGGTAGTTCTCCATGGTATTATGCTTGCTGCTGTTCTCTCCTGGACACTTTCTCTTCATTCTTGTTTTCTTTCTGTCTGCCTCTGTCTCTGTGTCTGTATATGTCTCTCTCTGGAATTTTTTTTTTTTTTTGGTGGGACTGGGGTTTGAACTCAGGGCTTTTTGCTTGCAAAGCAGGCACTCTACCACATGAGCCACACGTCCAGCCCATTTTGTTCTGGTTATTTTGAGATGGAGTCTCTTGAACTATTTGCCCTAGTTGGCCTTGAACTGTGATCTTCAGTATCTCAGCCTCCAAGTAGCTAGGATTACAGGTGTGACTGGTACCTGGATTTTTTTTTTTTTCCTGGCAGTACTGGGGTTAATTCAGGGCCTCATGCTTGCTAGACAGGTACTCTACCACTTGAGCCACTCCACTAGCCCTATTTTGTGTGGGGTGTTTTCAAGATAGGGTCTCATCAACTGTTTGCCTAGGCTGGGCTCCTCCTCATCTCTACCTTCTGAGTAACTAGGATGATAAGTGTGAGCCATAGGTACCCGGCCTTTTTCTTTTTTGAGGCAGGGTCTTACTTTGTAGGCTAGCCTTGAACTTATCATCCTCCTGCCTCAGCCTCACAAGTGCTGAGAGTTTAGATGTACACCACAATGCCTGGCCCCCTGAATATTTTGTTTTTTTTGGTACAGAAGTTTGAACTCAGGACATTGTGCTTGCTAGGCAGACATTCTATGACTCAAGCCACACCTCCAGCCCTTGGAATTTTGCATTTCAATGTTTATGCTTTCAACTTATCATTCATGGATTATTTCCTCACAGTACTCTGTTCTGTTTCCTGGATGCAGCATCTTCTCTCAGATGAAACCATAGACTTGATTTTTTTTTTTAAATTATTTTGGCTATTGATTTTTAGAAGAACTTTTAAGAGCTATTTTAGGTTCACAGCAAAATTGACCAGAGAATGCGAGTTCCTGTATACTCTTTGTTTCCCTCCCCAGCATCCCTGGCCATCAGCACCTGCACCAAAGGGATCATCTGTCAGAATCAGTGTCTGTACATACCCAGGGTCAGAGTTTGCATCAGGGTTCATTCTTGGAGTTGGATGCTTTGTGGATGTAGATAAATGCTCATGACATGAATCTGGCATTGCAGTATCTTTCAGAGTAGCTTCCCTGCCCTCAGAGTCCTCTGTGCTCACCCACTCATCCTCCCTCCTCTGTGACCACTGATCTTTATACTGTTTTTCCTTTTTCAGAATGACCTGTGTTAAGATTGTACAAGATGTGGCCTTTTCAGATGGGCTTCTTTCACTTAGTAGCATGTGTGTAAGTTTCCTCCACATCTTCTCATGGCTCCAGAGCTCATTTCTTTTTGTTTATGAACGCTCTTCCACTGTGTGATGTGCCTTCACCCACTGAAGGGTACCTGGGCTGCTTCCAAATTTTGGTGGTTATGAATAAAGCTGCTATAAACATCCATGTGCAGTCTTGTAGTCTTTTTTTTTTTTTTTGGTGGGACTGGGGATTGAACTCAGGGCTTCATGCTTGCAAAGCAGGCGCTCTACTGCTTGAGCCATACCTCCAGTCCATGTGTTGTCTTTTGTGTGGACATAAATTTTTCCTTTGGGTAAAGACTAACGAGGGCAGTTTCTGGATTGTATAGGAAGAGTGAGTAGGTTTAGGCTGGGCATGGTGGTGCACACCTGTAATTCTAGCACTCTGGAAGCTAAAGCAGGAGGATCTTGAGTTTGAGAACGGCCTGGGCTACATAGCAAAAACAAACCGAAAAGCATACTGTAGACCCTTGGTATCTGCAAGTGTGTGGTTCCAAGGAGACCGCCATTGAGGAAAACCTATGGATATTCTAGATGCATAGAGTTTAGTGTTGTACTATTGGTGCTTGATTCATTTTTCCCATAACACACCTCTAACTGCTGCTAAAGACATGCTGCCTCTAAACAAATCCAAAATTCTCTCTTAAGTTTATTAACTTTTACCTTGCTTTTTAGGTACCATTTGGTGTTTTCAGAAAGTTTCTTATTTTTACAAAATGAAGGGCAGGGGAACACTCAGCAGGTCCCATGATTGAAACACAACTGATGATAACTTTGGGACTGACTGAGAGGTTCTCAGTATCTACTGGCTATAAAATTCATGCACAGAAATTTAAGATTTTTTTTTTGGTGGTACTATGGTTTGAACTCTGGGCCTCATGCTTGGTAGGTAGGCGCTCTGCCACTTGAGGCACTCTGCCAGCCCTTCTTTTTGTGTTGGGTATTTTCAAGATAGGGTCTTATAAACTATTTGCCTGGGGCTGGCTTCAAACTGTGATCCTCCTGATCTTTGCCTCCTGAGTAGCAAGGATTACAGGCCTGAGTCACTGGTGCCCAGCAAGAATTTAAGATTTTTCTTTGAAATTTCTTTTGATTTTTTTTTTACTGCATTTGGTCAAAACCATGCGTAATTTGTGAATAAGGTGGGCTTACTGTACATTATAATTCCAGTTTGTAAAAAACAAAAGAAAATAATTAAAATCAGTATGTTTAGTTTTTCTTTCTTTTCTTTTTTTTTTTTTTTTTTTAGTAGCCTTAGTTTTTAATCAATTGCCAACTTATCTTCCACAGTGGCTGCACCATCTTGTATTCTAGCAGTGAATGAGAATCATTGCTCCCCGACCTCACCAGCATTTGGCCCATGTTCTGGATTTCGACTGATATTCCGAATGTTGGGTGTAGTGGTACCCATTTCTCTGATGGCATGATGTGGGATGTCTTCAAGCTTACCCAACTGACATCTTTGTATTTTCTTTGGAGGCATCTGTTCAACTCTGGTCCATTTTTTTATCTGTGAGTTTTTTTGTTTATTTTTTGTTTTTAGTTTTTTGAGATGGTCTTGCTCTGTACCACAGGTTGGTTTTGGACCTGCCTTTCTCTTGACTATTGCAGTTAATAGGCATGTACCACCATGGGTTGTTTTTTTTTTTTTTTTTTTGGTAGACTGGGGTTTGAATTCAGGGCCTTGTACTTGCTAGGGCAAGCACTGAATCACATTCCAGCCCTTTTTTGCCTTAGTTATTTTTTAGGTAGAGTCTCAAGTTTTTGCCTGTGGCTGGCCTCCTGCATAGCTGGGATTACAGAAACACACCACTATGCCCAGCTTGTTTGTTGAGATGGGGGTCTTCCTAACTTTTTCCTGACCTAGCCTCAAAACATCATCTTCCCCATCTTTGCCTCCCAAGCTGCTGGGGTTACAGGTGTGCACTACTATGGATTGTTTTCCTTCTTTTGTTTCAGAATTGAACCCAGGGCCTTGTGTATGCTAGGCAGGCACTCTACCACTGAGCTCATGTCCAGTCCTGGGTTGATTTCTTGTTGGTGAGTTTTCACTGATGCTCTATTTTGGATAACAGTACCATATTGTGTGTGTCTTTTGCTCCATTTTTCTCCTGGACTGAGGCCTGTTTTTCTCCCAGACGAGGCTCCGGTGTTCTGAGGTTCCTTCTGCCTTCTGTGTTCTAATAGTGTGCATGCTTCCTTTGGTGCCTTTCTCTTAGTTGATTTTTTTTTTTTTGGTAGTGGGGCTTGAACTCAGGACCTATATACCTTCAGCCACTCCACCAGTCCATTTCTGTGATTTTTTTTTTTTTTTTTTGAGATAGGGCTCATAGATCTTCCTGATCTCTGCCTCCTGAGTAGCTAGGATTACAGGTGTGAACCACTGGCTCCCGACTCTTAGTTGATTTTCATCTGTCTTCATATTTGAGGCAAAGAAAAGCTATGAGGTCCTATGGTGGGCAAGATAGTACACTGGTGGCTGGCTGCAAGCTGGCTTCTGTGGGGCACCTGCAGAGTCACAGTCTCTCAGGGCAGTGTGGCCTCTCAGGAAGAGCCAATGGGGAGTCAGACAGTACCTCCTCACCCTTGGTGGGGACCCATGATGTGTGGGGACTTGGGCCTGTCTCAGCTTTCCACCCGCTCTGGAGCATTGGGGTTGTGTGCTGATGTAGTGTTTGGGTGGCTGAGTAACAGGAAAGATGTGTTGGGAAAGAAAGCTGCGGCAAATCCCCAGTGCAGCCTAGCCACCTTCCCAGGAGCTGTTTTTCCTCATGAATGATTGCCAATCCTTGGTCTGACTGAATCCACCTCTTGGTTCTTGAGCAGCCCTGGCACCTACTGGTGCATCCGGCCAATTCCTTGGCAGGATGTCTGGGACCTGGTCCCTATCTACCTGCTTGACCTGCACTCCCAACTCCCTGAAGCTCTGAGTACTGCCCCTGCCTAAGGGTCTCGTGTGGTGAGGGTCTCTACCACAAAACCCATGTGGGTGGAGGCTGGGCCTGCATCAGCCATTGTAGGGCCTCTGGGTTCAGCTATTAGCATGATGCCTTTATGTGGCTGTCACCTTCTGCCTGAGCCTGTGGGTCACTGGGGTCTGCACTGTTGCAGTGCCTTGTGCCATGGGTGTGGCTGTGTATAATCAGTCTCCTTGGTGCACTTGGGAAGTGCAGCGCTGTGTCACCACAAGTCACTGTTGTCTGTACATTCATTCTCATTGTGGTGTACCTATATGCTCTATGGGAAACAAACATGTAACTGCTATTCTAAAAGCAGTTTAGTAGCAAGGTTGTGAATGTTCAATTCTAGGGAAGAACTTTATGACTGATAGACATATTTGTATCTTGATGTGTTCTGCTTTTAGGAGCAACATTCATTGCTCTTATTACAACTATATGCTCTATGGGAAAGAAGCATGTAACTGCCATTCCATAACCAGCTTAGTTAGAAAGTTACACAATGTTCCATCTAGAAAATAAGTCTGTTTCATAGGATTTTCTTTCTCCTATCACTGTTTTCAAATTAAAGTCATATTTATTTTTTTTCATGATGCACTATTATACTCTGTGGGAAAGAAGCATGTGACTGCTGTTCTAAGAGCAGCCTAGTTACAAGGTTTAGAATGTAGCACGATGTTCCACTCTAGGGAAGAACCTTGTGACTGATCTTGTTTGAACTTTGAAGTGAGTGCGTTTGTCTGCCCGAGAGGACGTTCACTCTGGAGATGTAGCTCTATGTGGCCAAGGGCAGGACTCTTTTGTTTCCTGTATACCTATCTGTGCTTACTGACAAGATCAAGGCTCTCTTTGGTCTGGCAGTGTGCTTGTCTTCCCCCAACATTGTAGGCTATTGGCAGTGCAACCCTACACAGTCAGGGTTATGGCTCTCTGCATGTTGGTTGTTGCAGGTTGCTTGTCTGCCTTTGTGAGAGGAACACTGTAGAGGTGCAGTCCCATGTGGCTGTGAGCACAGCTGTTATTGCCTTGTCTGCTGTGAGTAAGCCATGGGCAGAATTCAAGGGGCACACTTGTCTGCTTGTGATGCTACATGCTCTGGAGGTGCAGCTGGGTGTGGCCCAGGGCACTTTTCTGTACACCTTGGTCCTTCCCATGCACTTGGTGAGCTGGCTGTGGGCAGAGACTCCTGCCTATTCCCCAACCCCTTGTCTCTCTTCCGGTAGACTCCCTGAGTGCCCAGAGGAGGCCCCAGGCTTCCTCCTGGAATGTGACAGCTCCACGCTGGATGCCCTGCAAAAGCACCTTGCACTGTACAAGATCCGTCGGAAGGTCATGGTGGAGCCACATCCAGAGCTCCACGTGTGGGCTGTGCTGCCCAGCACCCCCCAGGCCCCTGAGGCTGTGCCGCTGCAGGAGAGGGTGGGAGCCACTGCCATCCTCACCCGTGACCCCCGAACTTCACACATGGGGTGGCGGCTTCTTACCCAGGACCATGGCCCTGCCCTGGTGCCTGGAGGCCAACTTGGGGACCTCCAGGATTATCATACGCATCGATACCAGCAAGGTATGGATGGAAAGGGCATGCTTGGCTGAGTGAAGGGAAGGTGTGGAGAGGAGGGGCTGGATGAACCCCAGGTAGGGCAGGGCAGGTAGAAGGGCTGGGTGGTTTTGAACACACTTGGGACTGAATGCACTCATCTTTCTCTCTTGTCTGATCTCCACAGGCATCCCTGAGGGGGTCCATGACCTGCCCCCAGGATTGGCCCTTCCGTTGGAGTCCAACTTGGCTTTTATGAATGGTGTGAGCTTCACCAAGGGTTGCTACATTGGCCAGGAGCTGACGGCCCGCACTCACCACATGGGTGTCATTCGCAAGCGCCTCTTCCCTGTACGACTCAAGGGTTGCCTCCCTACCAGTGGCATTGGTCTTGGCACCTTGGTGCTGACCACAACAGGACAGGTGGCTGGCAAGTTTAGGGCTGGCCAGGGGGATGTGGGACTGGCCCTGCTGCGGTCAGACACAATCAAGGGTCCTCTCCACATCAGGATCTCTGAGAACCATCAGGTGGCTGTAACAGCCTCAGTACCAGACTGGTGGCCCATAGCCACCAAGTAGCCCTGGATGCCCTGGACTTCTGCTGGCCTTAGAGTTATTGGGGTGCCTTGATTTATCTGCTGTGCCTTGCTTGGTATGAGCCCCCTTCCCATGGTGGCCCCATGAACACACCCACATGGGAAAGTCTCTGTGTCTTAGGCTGCAGGTGTGCTTGCCACCACTGATACTTCTTTTGGAAGACTGTGGGCTGTTCTGTGACTGGGGACAGCAGGAACTCTTTTGAGGTCCTTTTGGGAAGGACCTGAGCCCACCTGTGTGGGCACTGAGCCCCCCACTTGGACCAGACTCCAAATGGGTCTGTGGGTCAAGGACAGGATGACATTTGTGTCAGCCCTGGTAGCTCCCCAGACTTTGCCCTCCACTTGGGAGGTGGCCTGTGTGCCTGCTGAGTTGGTGGGTCGGAGGAGATGGGCTTTGTGAATCATAGTACCATGCTCTCTTTGAAATACATCTCAGGGTGGAAGTTTGTAGGTTGGAGATGTTGGATACCTTGGGACAGAGACATCTGCATGGTAAGGAACACTGACTGAACACCTGACTGAACCCTTTGCTAGAGCACCTCTGTGGCTTATGATGAGCCACTAGTCATTTCACACTGCAGTGTCTGCAAAGGTGCCCACAGCATACAGTTCTCCAACTCTTTCTTCCTCTGGAGGTCCTCAGGAGAGGTAGAGCCCAGGCTTGGGTCCCAGTTGCAGGGGCTTCTGTTTGAGTTGTGTTTTTGCTGGTTTGGGATGTTTACCACTTGTTTTCATTAAGGGAGTGACTTGCTGGCCAATGGTGGTATCACCCCCCTCCCCTTTGAGCCACCAACTTCCTTTCTTTTGTTATAATGGGAACTTATTGCACCAGGGGTCTCATCCCAAGGCCCAGAGGGGGTATTAAAGTGTGACTTACAAGCATCCTCTTCAGAACTCTGGTTTCATTTCAGGTAGATGGAAGCTGGGACTTGGTTTGGGGTTTGATAGACCAGACACATGGAACAGCCATCTGGAAAACAGCAAACATACCAGATAAAATCAGTCTCAGTGGAGTTTTGCAGGCATTGCTAGACCAACAAGAAGGAGTGAGGTCCCAGGGTCTAGGCACAGCAAGTGGACCCCCAGACCTCAGGGCTGGGGGGTAGGTGGCTCTGAGCTGTCGTCTGCAGGAGCAGGCACAGGGGCCAACAAGCTGGGACCACCAAGACTGGGGCAAGGAGGGATCCTGTGTAGCCATCCTGTAGCCTTGAAGGGCACCTGGGTTGGAATCCCAATGTATTCTGAAGTGCAGTTTTCAGTGGCCTGGGGAGACCAGACAGAGGAAGAAGAGACAGGAGGCTGGTCATCAGCTGGAGTGGACTGGTAAGTTGGGGGTAAGGACCCAACTGGCCCAACAAGCCCAGAGGGACTCCACTTTAGGCAGGACCTGGGTGCCTTGATCCACCCTGTCCATCCCTGCCCCTCCAGACAGTACTGAGTGGGTGGTCAGTGCAGGGAACTGGAGGTGTGGGCAGGCTAGATGCCTCTGAAGGGGAGCAGCAGGACTCCTTTTGGGGCACACAATTAAAGGCTGTGCAGGCCCCAGCATTCCCTGTCTACCCTGCCCCAGGGTGGGGTGGCTAGAACCACAACAGCTCCTGTCTGTTACAGCTTTGCCTCTGGCTCACTGTTTCCACTCTGAAGAAATATACACATCGGTGTTACTGGACATTGGGGTGAAGGAGGGGACCTTCTGGTAGGAGTGGCTTGTACTCTGGAAGCCTTCTGTGGCAAGTGCCTGAGCCCTACAGAGGACATGTTATGACACCTATCATTGCCTTGCTGCTCCCATCAGCTTTTTAGTTGAGACATCTGATTGGGATTTGAGGCCAGTTTCCTCCTGAGTTGCAGCGAGTCATGTAACTGAAGTCTGACCTAAGTTGGATATGCCCTTGGAATGAGACTTAACCTGAACTTAGACACCCTTTGTGTCCCTCATTGGTGGGGCGAGTGTCTATCAAACCTCCCAGCTTTTGGCAGGAGCCTGGCAGAGGTGGTTCTGAAGGCAGGGCCCTAGAGTTAGGAGAGAAAAGGAAGTCCAAGGGGTGTGATGCTATTTTGGGGGCTGAGGCACTGCTGCCTTCCTGTGTTGTGTCCCTGAAGCCTTCGGGCTCTCCAGGTATTGGGATCTCAACATGTTTTGTTCACATTGAACAGGTACATATTTGCTGCAGTCTATCTCAGTGGTTTAAAAAGCAAAATGCCATGCAATAAAAGTGCTTTTTTTTATGCCAGGTGTGGTGATGTATGTCTGTGGCAGGAGTATTGCAAGTTCTAGCTACATAGCAAGACCCTGTATCAAACAACAACAAAAAACCCAAAACAAAAACAGATGGGTGTGGTGGGGCATACCTGTAATCTCAGCTACTCAGGAGGCAGAGACAAGGAGGATCATGAGTTTGAGGGCAGCCTGGAAAAGTCAGTGAGACCTTATCTCAAAATTTAAAAAAAGGGCTTAGCTCAAGTAGTAGAGTACTTGCCTAGCAAGTGAGTGGCCCAGGGTTCAATCCCCAGTATTACCAAAAAATAAATAGATAAATAAGATGCTTTTTTTTTTGTTAAGAAACCAAATCAGTGTCATGAGAAGGGCTGTTCTGACTTACAGGGCTTTATGGCCACCCTGTGTGTGGCTCAGTTTTTATATGGATCAGTGTGGCCAATACAAAGTATAAAAACTGGTGCAGATAGACATTCCTAAAACTCTTCACTAACTTGAACTGTGCTTTTTAGTTTTTGTGAAAAGTATGAGGCTGTGAAAAATGGCCTGTAATAGTTAAACAAAACAAGAACAAAATGCACAGCTGGTAGTATTTTCAGTGTAAACATTTTGGAGAAACCCACCTCTAAGTCAGGGCTAAGGGAAAGTGTTCTGAGGAGTCATACATAGTCCCATAAAAGAAAAGAAGCTCCCTATTCTGGTCTTTGGTGAAATGGTCAATCATGTGCAGCCACAGGAAATGGGAGAGCTAGGGAAACCAGGCCGGTTATACACACCAGCCTAGAGGGGTTTCCTGCATACCTTGAGGTCAGGAGGCATAAGGAGAAGGGGTAGAGGGACCCTTGAACTCCACCAAGGTTGGGCAGGGCAGAAAGGGTACGAGGCTGGTTTGAGTGATTTCCATGGGCTCCAAGTTGCAGGGGTGTTCCCTTACTGCCTAACATGTGGCCCCCAGGTGAACTGCCTTTTGGAGTATATACTGGTAGAGGAGCAGGCTCTGAGCTTACTGGTTTGCATATGGAAGGCAGACACCATGCTGGGCCATTATCTCTAGAAACTGACTAGTAAGGGGAAGGCAGGCTCTCCCCAGCTAGAGAGGTTTTTTTTGTTTTGTTTTGTTTCCTGAGATGCCAAAACATAATATACAGGAAAAAAAATACATACACTTATATAATACTATGAGCAGTGGCCAGCAGAAAAATACAGTAGAGTCAAATCTACAAGTTTAAGATACTTGAGTAACCAGGCATATGATCTAAAATAAATATATTGAATATATTTAAGGAAATAAAATAAGGGATTTAAATAGTGTATAGAATATAGAATAGTGGTTATAAAAGGCTGGAGAGAGGAGGGGCTGGGGGATGAAAAGAGGTACAAAGTCACAGCTGAGAGGAAGAAGTTCTGCCACTTTACACAGAATGGTGACTAGTCAAAGTTACTGTGTCATATAATTCCAAACAGCTAGAAGAGAAGATTATGAATGTTCTCATCACAGGGAAATGATAAATATGAGAGATGATGGTAACCCTATAATGTTCTTAGAGACTGCTTTTGCTAAAAAGCCTGGACTCCTCACCTTCTTGGGCCTACAAGTTAACTAAAAACAGTATGAAAACCTGATACCACTGCTTCCATTTTGCATCTGTCTCCCTTGCTCTGAGTCTCACTCTCCTTCTGTCACCCTGGATACCAGGAAAGATAGAAGTGATCAATAGCATTTTATGACAAAGTACCAAAACTAACCAGAGTTCTAGACCAGAGGCCCAATTTTAGGGTTCTCACATGTCAGATTCAACCCTAATATGCCAAATAAAGTCTGCAAGAATGTTATATATCAGTCCTGTCCTTCCTGAAACCCAGGGTGATTGTAAGAGACACTCAGAATAATGGAGACAGATGTAAAATGGAGGAAGGATGCCAAGCTTTTATTCTGCTTTCAGTTAACTTGTGAGCCCAGGTAAGGAGTCAGTGCTTTTTTTTTTTAAATTACAAAATAACCTCTCAAACCAGAGAGATTATTTATTATCTTTTTTTTCCCTTTTTCTTTTATTATTCATATGTGCATACAAGGCTTGGTTCATTTCTCCCCCTGCCCCCACCCCCTCCCTTACCACCCACTCCGCCCCCTCCCTCTCTCCCCCACCCCCTCAATACCCAGCAGAAACTATTTTGCCCTTATTTCTAATTTTGTTGTAGAGAGAGTATAAGCAATAATAGGAAGGAACAAGGGTTTTTGCTGGTTGAGATAAGGATAGCTATACAGGGCATTGACTCACATTGATTTCCTGTGCGTGGGTGTTACCTTCTAGGTTAATTCTTTTTGATCTAACCTTTTCTCTAGTTCCTGGTCCTCTTCTCCTATTGGCCTCAGTTGCATTTAAGGTATCTGCTTTAGTTTCTCTGTGTTAAGGGCAACAAATGCTAGCTAATTTTTTAGGTGTCTTACCTATCCTCACCCCTCCCTTGTGTGCTCTCGCTTTTATCATGTGCTCATAGTCCAATCCCCTTGTTGTGTTTGCCCTTGATCTAATGTCCACATATAAGGGAGAACATACGATTTTTGGTCTTTTGGGCCAGGCTAACTTCACTCAGAATGATGTTCTCCAATTCCATCCATTTACCAGCGAATGATAACATTTCGTTCTTCTTCATGGCTGCATAAAATTCCATTGTGTATAGATACCACATTTTCTTAATCCATTCGTCAGTGCTGGGACATCTTGGCTGTTTCCATAACTTGGCTATTGTGAATAGTGCCGCAATAAACATGGGTGTGCAGGTGCCTCTGGAGTAACAGTCTTTTGGGTATATCCCCAAGAGTGGTATTACTGGATCAAATGGTAGATCGATGTCTAGCTTTTTAAGTAGCCTCCAAATTTTTTTCCAGAGTGGTTGTACTAGTCTACATTCCCACCAACAGTAAGAGGGTTCCTTTTTCCCCGCATCCTCGCCAACACCTGTTGTTGGTGGTGTTGCTGATGATGGCTATTCTAACAGGGGTGAGGTGGAATCTTAGCGTGGTTTTAATTTGCATTTCCTTTATTGCTAGAGATGGTGAGCATTTTTTCATGTGTTTTCTGGCCATTTGAATTTCTTCTTTTGAGAAAGTTCTGTTTAGTTCACATGCCTATTTCTTTATTGGTTCATTAGTTTTGGGAGAATTTAGTTTTTTAAGTTCCCTGTATATTCTGGTTATCAGTCCTTTGTCTGATGTATAGTTGGCAAATATTTTCTCCCACTCTGTGGGTGTTCTCTTCAGTTTAGAGACCATTTCTTTTGATGAACAGAAGCTTTTTAGCTTTATGAGGTCCCATTTATCTATGCTATCTCTTAGTTGCTGTGCTGCTGGGGTTTCATTGAGAAAGTTCTTACCTATACCTACTAGGAGACAGTGCTTTTTAGCAAAAGCAGTTTCTAAGTATCTGTTATAAACTACTCCAAGGAACAGCAGAACCTCACAGGACATACTGCTCTCCAAGTCTACACCCTGGAACAGGAGTACTCAGAATCTCATGGGAACCACATTGCTCCCCTCAGTGATGGCAGAACTGAGATAATGATCAACCAGGCCACACTTTTCCTGGGACTGCTTAATTGTTCATACCTCTCTCCCCCTGCCCTGTTTTACCTAGTATAAATACCCCTAATGTTAGAACTCTCAGATCATCTCTTTTTATGTGCTTGCTTCTGTGTCTGGGTGTGTACTGTCCTTTGCTTTACTAAAAAACTTCCTTGGTTTCTACATCAACACATCCTGATATTCTTTGTAACAACATCATCAACCTAGTAACCCCAAATTGAGGTCTTTTCCCTCTGGGGACCTCCTTGTCCCATCTTGGTCTTGACAACAACCCAACTATCCTGAGTTGATTATTATTACATGATTATATATAATATATGTCATATTCATGTATATATATATATATACACACACACACACACACATATTGACACGTGTATATAAAAATATGAATATATATGTATGTATTATATCTCCAAAACATTACATTGGACCCCATAAAGATGTATAATAATTATCAATTTAAAAGTAAACTATGGCTGGGCATGGTGTGCATGACTAATTCTAGCACTCAGGAGACTGAGGCTGGAAGAGTAAGAGTTAGAGGTCAGCCTGGCTACACAGCAGGACCCTGTCTTCAGGAAAACAAAAAAATCTGAATGTGTTTTCTGAAGAATTGGGAATTAAGGACTCCTGTGCCTGAAGAATGACAGGTCTGACAGCAGAGAAGCTTATAGAGGGTAGCCAGAAGAACAGAGGAGAATGTGAACTGGTTAACAGACAAGGAAAGAGGCAGCTTGATGTTTCATTCGGTGACTTCTAGGTGATTCCAGAAGGAGAGGAAACAGAACATGGAATAGGGGCCATCTATTCTCCAAAGAATAGGGGCCATCTGTATCTCCAAAGAAATACCACTGAGAACATTGCAGAATTGATGGTGTTGCAGGAATCTCAAACTGAGATACAGCACACTGAAGCAATTTAAGCAGGAAGCAACATTTTATTGTGCCGGCACAGACTCAGTGGACTCGTGTTCAAAGGCTGAGCCCTGAGAACAAAGGGGTCTCACCTTATATACCCTTGCAAGCGGGTTACAGAAGCAAAAAGCAAGGTCTAATCCATATATGGTTACATTTAATCTTATAGGCTACTTTACCCTAGTGCTACCTGACCCTCCACATTTAGATTCCTCAGGTTTTATCTCTCTGCCATGCCATCCCTACCTCCCTGCTACTTTATCAGAACTCAGGCCTAGTTTGTTTTACTTCTGATCCTCCTCCCTGCTACAATGGAAGTCCACAGTTCTTAGGTTCTTAGGCTAGTGGATCCCAAGCAGTATAAATACTTAAAAGAAGAGGAGAAGGAGAGGGAGAAATGAGTGGAGAGAGGAGGAGAGAAGTGGGCGGAAATGAGATTTGAGTTCTGGGCCCAACACTGACACAATCATCCATGAGCCTGGCCTGGCTCACAGAGGAATGAGCAGACCAAATGAATAAAATGCATGCCAATGCCGTGTCCTTAATTGCCCTCAGCCTGTTCCTGGTGAGCGTGAAGTGGAGTAGTGTAACGGGGTCCCTAGGGATTAGGATCTGTGCAGGAAATACTATGGTGAAGTGAAAATGGTCCACTCAAGAGCCCTGGTGCCCACAGACTCATTTCCCAGGAGAAAGACCACGTCCCAGTTTCTGTACCTGTGGCCTACAGCTAAATCTATACCAGCATATTTCCTGGCAAGGAAATTTCATTTTTCCCTTTCTATATAATGACATTTTCTTTTAATGCCAGGACCCAGAGCCAGGCTTTAAGGGCCAGCAGTTGTGATAACAAGAGAGACAGGCTTCTACGGAATGGGTCACCTACCTTTCACAGGTACCCCAAGGTCTTTGCATAATTGCTCAGGGCTGAGCTAGAGAAAGGAGCTGATGGTGAAGTTGGGTTTGTAGCTTGACTGCCTCAGCAATGCCTAGGAGCACCTGAGATATGCAACATCTCTGGCCCAGCACAGTGGTTTGGTTTTCGTGGAGACACAGGTTGTCCACCAGACCCAGATCCTCACTGTCAACCACTGTGTGTGGCCCTACATGACAGGAGAGGAGCAAGTGGAGCCAAGGTGGTTTGCATATTTATGTCTAACAAAGCTTATTGTATTCTGTTCTTGTTTTGTTTTTATGTTTGTTTTTTGTTCTTGTCCTTGTTTGCAACAAGTGTAAAGACAGGACACGACACAAAGCCCTTGCTTTGCTCATGGCACTGGGGAGAACTCATCTGCAGTCAGGGTTCTGCACCTTGTCTTCTTCCTTTGCAGCTTCACCTGCCAGTTGGATGGATAGATGACCCTCCATCATCCAAGCACCTCTGTTGACTGACATTCTCCCCCTTGTGTGTGTGACTCTTGAGGGATGTTGGAAAACTCTTAACTTGTACTAAAGTTGATGACTATCAAACCTCATGTTTGGATTTGTAAACAACACCCAAAAGAGTCTGAATACAATGTAATGACTGTACAAACCAGTCACACACACATCCTTGATCCTCGTGGACAAGTACATCCAGATCGATATAGCTGTGTGTTCTTGGGTTTGTTTGCACCAGGGTCACCACAAACACATGAGCAATGTCTTGCCCTATGGCAGTCTTAAGACACTGCCACATCACTAGCAGTAGGACTTTTTCAGCTGTTATAATCTTAATGGACCACTTTTGTATGTGCAGCCTATTATTGACCAAAATGTTGTCATGCACTGCATGAATGGCCCTCTAAAATCTGTTTTGTGGGTAGGGGTGGAAAATGCTGGGTATGGTAGGCAAATGCTCATATGGTAGGCAAATGCTGTACCACTGTGCTACACCCCTAGCTGCTTGTTCTTTTTTTTCTTCTTTTTTTGACTCACATGAATGAATGCCTAGGCTTGGCAAACACTAATAGGAGAAGAGTCTGATTGGCAGGCAACATACCTGGGGCAGGGAGCTCTGATTGGACTGTCTATTGTTTTGGGTCCTGGGAACATCCAGGACACTTTTTAGTGTTCCTGTCTTTATATTTCTTTGGGAATGATGTTAACTCAGATTGGACACATTAGTGTTAGTGAGAAGAATGAGTGGTTTTGTCTATTTTGTTTTGTCATTGACTGTCAGGATCCCTGTTAATGACAAACATGGAGAATGGTGGAGGGGTGTGAGAAGTTTGTCAGGGGGTACCATGTTTCAGGTAGGATATATGTCCTGGTGTTTTGTGCATAACAGGGCACTACAGTTAATGGGAATTGATTATATGTTTCAAAATAGCTAGACAGGAGTTTGTTATTTATGTACTTTTTATTCTTGGTAAAGCGGGAGAGTTTATTGAGATAGAAAAGAATAAAGTAGGAGAGTAGAGACCCCAGAATTGGGGTTGGGGGTTCCTGACAGAGGGTGCCCCTATTTATGTAATTTTAAGGCCAGAATTTTTAATGAATGTCCCAACACAAACTGCAAATGTCTGAGGTGATAGATATGCTAATTGTTCTGATTTGATCATTATATACTGTATACATGTATCAAAACACCACTCTGTATACCATAATGTATAGTTATGTATTACTTATAATTTTTAAATGGCTAGAAATTTCAATAAAATAAGCATAAAAATAAAACATGGAGTTGCTGGAGTGGCTCAAGCAGTAGAGCACCTGCCCAGCAAGCACGAGGCTCTGAGTTCAAATCCCAGTACCACCAAAAAATAATTAAAAATTTAAAAAAACATAAAACATAGAGATTAGTTCTGGTACACTTTTCATTGATTCATTGGTTCATTCATTTACCATTTGTTGAGTGGTTACTCTGCAGTTTATATCCAGTCACAGTGTAGGACATTTGGCCCATCCAGGGCCACTAAGATGCATGGGAGCAGCATTTAGGAAGCAAGGCTCAGAGAAGGAAAATCTGCTCCAGGGTCTTCCCTGTCCATGCCTTAGGCTCTTCTACCACTTTTACCTGTCTGTCATTTTTTTAGTGGGACCAGGGTTTGAACTCAAGGCTTTGTACTTGCAAAGCAGGCACTCTACCACTTGAGCCACACCTTCAGCCCTTCTTCTACCACTTTTTATAGGGCTGCTGGTGCTGGTTTTTAAATTGAATGTTTTGCTGTGGTTGCATTTGTAACCACACAGAGAGAGAGGTCCCCTGGGCTCTTTTTATCCAGTTTACCTCAGGGTAACCCTGAAGAAGGAGTATCATAAGCAGGATGTGGAATTTGATGCAATCCACCACCTTTATTCAGGTTTCCCCAGAGTAACTTGCATTCCTGTATATTTAGTTCTATGCATTTAATTTTAATATTATTATTTTATGTTTTGGTGCTGGGGATTAACCCAGGGCCTGTGCATGCTATGCATATGCTCTGTGATTGAATTTCACCCTCAGCCCTATGTGTGGCTGGGGATCAAACCCATGCTAGGCAAGTGTACTACCAATGTAGATACACCCTCAGCCTCCTATGCATGGTTTTTTGTTGAGGGGGGGTGCTAAGACATTTATTTCAATATCAAAGGGTAGATCAATTCATTCTGGCTCCTCAAAATTTCAACAGTTTGATTTGTGGAAAATTCCTGACCTGGTATCACAAGGTGCTACTGAAGGGAGAGAGGTCACCCAGCCCATTTCTCACTTTGCTTCTTTAGAAATGAAAAAAATAAATAAATAAAAATAAAAAAGAGCCAGGCACCAGTGGCTCTCACCTGTAATCCTAGCTACTCAGGAGGCAGAGATCAGGAGGATTGCAGTTTTAAGCCAGACCAGGCAAACAGTTCATGAGACCCTATCTAAAAAAAAAAAAAACCAGACAAACAAACAAAACACAAAAAAATGACTGGTGGAATGGCTCAAGGTCCTGAGTTCATAAATAAAAATTTTAAAAAAAGAGAGAATCAGATTTAAAAACACTAAAAAGCTGATCTGGTTGGTAAAAGGCAGACCCAGGCTCTTCTACACTACATAGGTAGGGACAGGACAGATGTACAGTTCACAGACACAGATTTGTCTGTCTGAGGAACACAGCCTAGCCACCCTCCTCCCCATCCTCTGGGCTTGCTTATTCTGCACGTTTCAGTGCAGATACTAGGTGAGGCTCTTTAGACAGTCTCTAATGGGGTCTTGGATACAGATGGAGGGCAGTGTGTAGCAGAGGGTGGTAATGCTGATGCTGTCTCCATGGCGGATCTCCTGCCTCTTCCATCTGTAAAAGGACACCCATGTAGTATTCCTGCTTCCAATGACAGCATAATCTTCAGCTTGGTCCCTATCAGGGACCATGATGGGCTGGAATGACAGTGAGTAGGGACAATGGGCATGACCATGAGACTGGCATGTTGGGGTGGACAATGGAGGCACCAGCTGTGGCCAGATATGTTGTACTGCCTGCCATTGCTCTGCACTATGGTGATGTGTCTGTCCAGGTAGACATTCACATTGGACAGGTGTGAGGAGGCCTCTGTCCATCATCACCTCATTTAAGACCTGGTACTGCATAATCTGCTCCCAACATCTGTATTCAGGCCTGGAGCTGGATACTCTGTGTGTGTGTGTTTGTCATGTGTCCAGAACAGGCCAAATGTGTTATGCTGTGGCAGGACATAAACTGAAGTCCATAGCCTCAGTGGTCCCAGTGCACACTCCTCATCCCTGGTACACACATGACCTGGTCCCCATATACATCTCATCCCCATTTGCTGCTTCATTTCCCACCACAGAGCTTTCTGCAATAGAATATACTGTGTATTTTATATTTATTGGTGTAGCTACTCAACAAATAGTAAATGAATGAAGGTACACCAGAATTTATGTCTATGCTTTTTAAAAAATTAAAAAAAAAATTATTTGTTTTTTGGTGGTTCTAGGGTTTGAACTCAGAGCCTTGCCCCATGTGGCCTCAAACTTGTGATCCTTTTGTGTCTGCCTCCCCAGTAGATG
The DNA here is from genome assembly GCF_047511655.1 of Castor canadensis. Classification (NCBI taxonomy): domain Eukaryota; kingdom Metazoa; phylum Chordata; class Mammalia; order Rodentia; family Castoridae; genus Castor; species Castor canadensis. Next base: position 48,068,347 of record NC_133400.1, on the reverse strand, counting down.
GGATAACAGGTGTGCAGCTACCATGCCTAGTCTGAAATTTTATTTTTAATCCACCCATAATCATTGTATATATTTATGGAGAGCAACGTGACATTTAGATAAGTGTATATGATGTTCTGATCTGAGCAGGGTCAGTGGGTAACAATATAACAGTCAGGAGAAATAAGCTCTGCTGTAGTTGCTCAATAAAGTGACTATAGTTAATAATAATGTTTTGTGTATTTCAAAAGAGCTGGAGGGATTTTGAGTGCTATCACCGTAATCAAGTGATAGTATTTCTATGCATTTTATCATAAGTGGAGGCTTCCCAGCAATCAAATATAGACCCTTTCCATTCCAAGGATTTCTCTTTAACAGCCACACCTACCTCTTTTGACCCCTTCTTGAACCTAACCTCTGACATCTACTAATCTGCTCTCAACTTCTCAAATGTTGTCATTTCAAAAATGCTATATAAAATGAGTTATGGCATGTGACCTCCAGAATGTTGGCTTTTAAAAATTCAACATAAGCCACCTATCTTTGTGACTTAGTTGGCTGAAGCACTTATCTCATAAACTGGAAGTCCTGAGTTTGAGTCCTCACTTCTATTCCTAGCCCATCAGTATGATTCCCTGGAAATCCATCAAGTTGCTTGGTGGAGGGCTCATTCCAGGGGATAAAGTCATATCCCCTGTTGTCTGTGCCTCATGGTCTGTTTAGCCATTTGCTCATTTGCTGTGGATTGACTTGTATCCCCTTACTATTCATCTGCTAAATTCCTAAACTCCATGAACTCAGAATGTGATTGCATTTGGAGATGGGAGGGGGTGCTTGAAAGAGGTGATTAAGGTAAAATGAGGTTATTGGGGTGGCTCTAATCCAACACGATGACCTGTGATGTCATAAGAAGAAATCAGGACAGACACAGAGATCAGCAATGTAAAAATAGGGAAAATACTGTGTCTGCAAGCCAAGCAGAGAGGCCTCAGGAGGAACCAGCCATTCCCACAGCCTGATCCTGGACTTGCAGCCTCCAAGACTGTGAGAAAATAAAGTTCTGTTGTCTGAAGCATACAGTGTGTGTGTATGTGTGTGTGTACTATGGCAGCCCAAGTGCACTGAGACATGGGCAAAAAACATTTGGGTTGTTGGCAACTTGTTGCCATTCCACTGAAACTGCCATAAACATTCACGTACAAATTGGTCTTCACTTCTTTGGGATATATGCCCAGGAGTGTGATCATTGGTCCATATGATGCTTGCATAATTTGTTTTATAAAAAACTGCCCAACTGTTTCCAAGGTGGCCATACTATTTTATCCCCTCCAGCAATGTGAGGGTGATCCTCTCTCCACATCCTCAATAACTTGGGGGTGGGCAGTCAATGCTTTTCAGTTTTTAGACAGTCTAGTAGATGTGTAGTGATCACTAATGGCCATTTTAATTTAGGTCTCCCTGATGGCTAAGGATGTCATTGCCAACTGTAACACCTTTTCATGTGCCATCAGTGTGTCCTCTTTGGTGAAATTTTTTTCACATTTTCTAATTGGATTGTTTAATTTTTCTGTCAAGTATATGTTTTGATAACTAGCTCTTTATCTGACATAGTCCATTCTCATTATTTGGGGTAGTTATGTTCAATGAAATTGCCCCCAACACTAAATTAGCAAGTCCTAAACCACTGTCCCTGGGGGAGGGAAATGCAAGGTCAGATTCCCACCAGTCCCTATTACCACATTTTCACCAGGTCATATGTTTTGTTTATGTGTAAGAAGACCTAATTTAATACATATTGTTGATGACTAATATTGAGTTCACCCTCTAGGGCATGGTAACTCATACCCGAAGGAAGTTCCTTAAAGAGCATATGTTCTCTACCTGGTTCATTGTAGCCTCTCTGAGCTAAGAAGCACCAGACTGCACATTGTCTCACTCTGGGAAGCAACTTTAAACAGAGAAAGCATCAGTGAAAATGTGAAAAATGTGGCACCTGATAGACTGAAATAACACTTATTTACAGTCTGAGATGAAATAAGAAAGCAGTGATGCCTTGTTTGATTTGTGCAGAAGTGGCTCTGATTTGTCACAGATAATGACTGTGAAAGTGTCCCTTTTACCAAAACCAGCAATGTTCCAGGAAGGAGGTCTCCAAAAGGGAGGAGGCCTCTGCCTGGCCTTTGGGTACTGAGTTTGTAATGTTGCTGTAAAAAAGAATTTTAGGACACATGAGGGTAGAGACCAAGAAAGAGGTTGGTTGCTGTTTCCCATGCCTCAATTTTCCTGATCTATCCTGTCTCACGCAGAGTACTGATGCCAAGGTTGCAAATGAATTTTAGCCAGGAGGCAAATTCACAATAACTGAATGCCCTAATTGTTTGTTTGTTTTTTGAGGTACTGGGGCTTGAACTCAGGGCCTTCACCTTGAGCTACTCCACCAGCCCTATTTTTATGAAGGGTTTTCAAGATAGGGTCTCACAGAACTACTTGCTCTGACTGGCTTTGAACCACCATCCTCCCGATCTCTGCCTCCCAAGTAGCTAGGATTACAGGCGTGCACCACCAGTGCCCGGCCTGAATGCCCTAATTGTGAGGAGCAAGTGCTGTGGCTTGCAAATATTTTCTCCCCATCTGTTGCTTGGCTTCTCATCCTTTCTACACAGACTTCTGTACAACAACTATTAAAGATTTTTGATGAGGTCCAATTATCACTGTTTTCTTTTATGGATCATACACATGTATCTTAGGTATCTAGTCAACAACTTTTTGCCTAATCCTAGAATTTGAAGATTTCCTATTTTTTCCCTAAGTGTATTATAGTTTTTGTACTTAATATTAACAATCAGAGAGACATTCCCCAAAAATAGTGATATTTGTTTGGGAATAGCAGAGCATCACAATGGGATGCTTAGTAAACTGGCAAATTCAAGGAAGGTAAGGCAAAAAAGAATTTTTTTTAAGGTGAAATGAGGACGATCACATAGATATTTTGAAACAGTAATCCTTGGCCACAGGAACCAATAATAAGAGTGGTGTCAGCCCAAGGTTGAACAGACAGTTGCTGGCAGGTGTCCCTACAGAATTTCTGTGTAAGGTTACTGTTATTGTTACTATGAAGTCACTGCCATGAGATCTCTTCTCTCATGACCTCATGCTCTATTAATTATTATTATTTTTCTAGGTCTTTACAGAGTGACTCCATTTTGATTCTGATGGCTTTTGCAATATGTAAGCATTATCTGTGTTGAGTTAATTTCTGCAGTTGTGAAATTTAGGCTGAGGTTCACTTTTTTCCATATCTGGATGTCCAGTTTCTCCATCACTGTTTGTGAGAACGATACTTCAGGCAAAACTCTGGGTTCTCTATCTGTCCCATTGATAGATGTGTATGTTCCACCCCTGATACTTCACTGTTTTTAATTTTTTTAAACATTTAAAAATGACATGTAGTAATTGTGCATATTTGCAGGGTATGACATGACATTTCAGTACATGTGCACAACATGTAATAATCATGTCAGGGTAGTTAGAATTTCTATCACCTCAAACATTTATCTTTTTTTTTCCTTTGTCAGTACTGAGGATTAAATCCAGGGCCTCAAACATGCTAGGCAAATGCTCTAACCCAGTGTCTATCATTTCTTTGTGTTGGTACCATTCAAATTCTCTCTTCCAGATATTTTTAAACATTCAATTCTTTGTTGTCAATCATGGTTACCCTACTGTGCCATAGAACATTAGAAGTTGTTTCTCTTGTCCAACTGCATCCTGTACCCATCATCAACTGTCTGCTCTGTCTTTCCGTTTACCCTTTGTGACCTCTAGTAGCCACTATTTTAGTCTTAAGTTCTATGAGATCAACTTTAAACTTCCACATATGAGTGAGTAAACATGCAGCATCTGTTTTTCTGTATCACACAGTCTGGATTTCTATAGCCATATAATAAATAAGCCTTACTGTTAAGTAAAGTGATTCTTCCCACTTCAGTTTTCTTTCTTAAGATTTTTTTTGAAGCCCAGTGTGGTGATGCACATCTGTAGGCAGGAAGATTGCTTCAGCTCAGGAGTATGAGACCATCCCATCCAAAAGAAACCCCCAAAAGACTGGGGGTATAGCTCAGCCATACAGCATTTACTTAGCATGTCACAAGACCTTGGGTTCTATCCCCTGTACTGCAAAATAAAAAAGTAAGAAAGTAAATAAATACTCTTTTTTGTGAGACTGAGGTTTGAACTCAGGGCTTCTGGCTTACAAAGACGGTACTCTATTGCTAAAATAAGTTTTGAAAAGCTTGTGGATTTTGTGGTTTTCATATAAGTTTTATTTTATTTTTTGGTGGGACTGTGATTTGAACTCAGGGCATCATGCTTGCAAAGCAGGTGCTCTACTGCTTGAGCCACATCTCCAGTCCATTTTGCTCTTGTTATTTAGGAAATGAGGTCTCTCGAACTATTTGCCTGGGCTGCCCTTGAATTGTGATCCTCCTGATCTCAGCCTCCCAAATAGCTAGGCTTACAGATGTGAACCACTGTGTCTTGCCCATATAAGTTTTAGAATTAACTCATCTATGACTAAAAAATTCTTGCTAGGGTCTTGATGGGAATTGCACTAAACCTATAGAAATCAATTTGGGGAGAGTTGGCTCACTCTGAGAAGGGGGCTCCTTGTGGCCCCAGATGGCCTTCCTGGTCTCCATGGAGTCCTGAGATGTATGCCTAGTAGTCTTTTTGGGCTCTTGCTCTTTAAATACTACAGGATAGGGAGCCTCATCACAGGTTCTTTGCCAACAAAACCCTGTTGGACAGTTTTGCTGTCTTTAAGTAAGAAGGTGACAGCAGGTGGGTGGGACAGTGTGAATGTGGCGAGCTGGGCAGTCTCTTAGCCTTGACAGTTCCCAAGATGTCCCTTCAACCCTGTCCTGGCCATAGCCCCTAGGATCAGTCCCTTGTGGCTTACTCCTGTTCTGGGACAGTCTACGCTCAGATCCAGGTGGTACCACTTGGGCATTGTGAGTACTTTGTTCCCCTCACTTCATGCTGAGGCTGCTAGCTGTCCCATCTGCTGCCCTTGTTATTTCTGGGTCTATACCACATGCTCCTGCTCAGTCTGAGCTTAAACCCAGATTAACAGCCTCAATTCACTCAGGCGTTTTCTTCAAGAGCTGTTAGGGTGGCCGACTCTCCAGCACCCTCTAGAACAGAGCCCAGTATTTCTTCAGGACCATGCAGGGCCAGTAGCCTTGGAGTTGAATGGAGGAGGGTTCCATGGGCTAGGCTGGAACACAGAAACTGATGAGATACAGTAAAGCAGTTTTTTAAAAGCTATTTTTTTAATTGTGGGAAAATATACATAACATAAATTTTACCATTGTGACCATTTTTAAGTGCACAGGTTGGTGCCATTAGTGCATTCACATTGTTGTGCAACCATCATCATCAACCATCTCCAGAACTTTTTCAACTTACCAAGCTGAAACTCTGTCCTCTTTAACACCAACTCCCTATCTTTGTACCCAGCCCATGTCCCCCACCATCTTGCTTTCCGTCATTGTAGTTGGTGACTATAGGAACCTCATGTAAGTGCAGTCATTCAGTGCTTATCCTTTTGTGTTTGGCTTGTTTCATGTAGCATAATTTTCTCCGGGTTCATTCATGTTGTAGCACTTATCAGAGTCTCCTTCCTTCTTTAGGCCGAGGAGTATTCCACTGTATGTTTTACTGTGTGTATGTCATATGTGGTCATCCACTGATGCTACTATGAGCATGGGTATACAAATGTATCTTTGAGATCCTGTCTTCATTTCTTTTGGGTATACACCTAGACATGGAGTCTGCGATCCTACAGGAATTCTATGTATAATTTTTGCAGAGCCTCCACAGCAGCTACATCATTTTACCTTCCCACTACCAGTATACAGGGGTCCAATTTCTTCACATCCTTGCCAACACTTATATTCTGCTTTTTGATAGTAGCCATCCTGATTGGTATGTGGTGATATCTCATTGTGGTTTTGATTTGCATTTCTCTAATGATTAGTGATGAGCACCTATCTTTTCCTGTAGTTGTTGGCCATTTGTATTTTATATTTGGAGAAATGTCTACTCAAGTTCTTTGCCATTTTTAAATCAGGGGGCATGTCATTTTGTTTTTTCACAGTATAAGGTCAGGGGAGAAGAAAGGGGTTAAGAAGATGTAACGGGGGAGATAAACTTGTTCAAAGTACACTTTATAACAAGAGGTAGAAGACACGTAAGTGTCCATCAACAGGAGACATGAAAATATCATCCTCAATAATAATCTGAGAGAAGAAAGACCCCTCCCCAAAACAATAATGATGTTTGGGAGTAACACTGTATCACAAAGGAAATACATGTGCCATAGTATAAGCTGTGAGTGGATTTGAATAGACTCAAGGTTGAGGCAAGGGGAAGTTTTTAAAGGTGAAATAGGAGGAT